>NC_083347.1:113460186-113779939 GCF_019175385.1 Lycium barbarum | reverse complement strand
GCGCACACCCCCTCCAGGGAAAACAAAGAAGAAAGAGCACTCTTGTTGATTTTGAGTCATTTAGACATTTCGAGCTCCGTTACAGTTTTTTCTTAAAACTGGATATTTAGGTGAAAATGCCCTCTAATATCATTAATTTGTACAACCTGGCTTCTTCCATCTTTTTCCATGTCTAGTCTCCCCAAATGCTTTCCCAGCAATTCCCTTATGTAAATTTTATCTTCATCTTCTCATATATAGGTTACTTCAGCTAACATTTTCTTGGAGCTATATTGCACCAATGAAACTAACTTTGAAAAGTCAAGACTCAAAAAAGCAGAGAAAGAGAAGCGCTAGAGAGAAACAGATTTCTAGAGCAAATTCTAGAATCTACCGATGTTAATGAAGAACAAAGTGTATTAGTGTATTACACAGCACATGCAACAGTTGATTTACACGTTTGCCCTAATATGCCCATGCAAGCACGGGCCCAACAATTTACGTTATTAATTATTATATTTCTATCTGTTCGAGCAGTTATTTAATACTTTTATTTGTTCAAGCAAGAACATACTATTTGTTTTTGTTTTGTCAGATATAAGGACACAAGTCACATTCAGCTTTAGGCTATATTATGTTAGCTTCTTGCAATTGAAAAGGGCAAGGATCGATGGCTATGCAGATGCAAAATTGTCACAGATCATACAGGTTTCTAGGTGAATACCCACGGCAAAGTACAGAAATTCAGGTAACCATTTTTTTTTTTGTGCGCGAAACCACATTTTATTTGGTTGAACATTAATACACACGTGTCGGGGAAAAAAAGAATATTAAGACATGCATCAACCCAAGCTAATAACGTTTTCCCCTACTTTATCTTTTCTTTTTGCCCTTAAAAATTTTCATTTGGTCTCAAATTGTATAAATAAAAGCTATAGGTCCTTCTATATGAGGTTTCCAGCGTCTAACATAATTAAAGAAAAAAGGAGGAAACATTGTCAAATGAGTTATATATTTATTAAGCAACAAAAGCTCATATCTTCAAAGCAGTTCTGTTACTTGGCCAAGCCACTAAGAGAAGGAAAATACTCTTATCTTCCATGACAGAAGCTTATTGCATACTGGGTATATGGTGATGCATACACTTGGAAGATCGGTCACTTTATCACTTACCTTATCATAAGCTTCCTCTTTAAACTCTTCGACAAACATATCAACATGAAAAAGCCAAGCAAGATATTTTGTCTAGTTTATCATTAAAATAACTTTGGTACTAAATAGGGAGAAGCTGGATTTGGTAGACAATATTTACCAAGCTTTTGTATGGAATTATAATGGGAAAAATGTTGGGAAAAATGTAGTGTAGGTCAAAAGTGGTAGATAAAACTGATTATACAACTATGTTCAAAAAGGCTCACAATATAGATTAAGAGACAGATCTAGGATTATGAATGCGAAATTCGTACTTGTTTGATGTTATTCCACCAATTTAAGAATTTCAAATTTAAAGGTTCTGCCTTCAGAGAAGAACCAAAATTCAAAATGTAACTAAAAAATAATAACAGAGAAGAACCAAGGATATCAACCTACATCGAAAACAATAAAAAAGTAAGCACAATTCTTTTCCAATGTTTTGACAATTTGAAACAAACCTTTGAATATCTGGGGACAATTTCAATAGCTTTAGCTCCGTCCTCTATTATGCTGCAATATTCCTTCAATTTGATGTGAGCAAACACACGATTAGCCCAGTACACCACTTTCTCACTGTTCAACTTAATCACTTGTGTATACAGAGCAATAGCTTGTGAATACTTATGCCCTGAAACACATTGAAATCGGAAATAGACTTACTATTTAGGAATATGCATAAATGCCGCACAGTGAAATAAACTGCAAAAAGTTCTCAAGTTTACCACTCTGAGTAACAATTAACAAAGTGCAAAAAGCCCTAATCAAGCAACTATCTACTTCAGAGAAAAAATATTTTTTGTTGGGTTAAAAGTTGACATTAGGTGCTGGCCTATAGCTGATGATAGCTTTTAATTTACTAATGAGTTGCAGACATGCCATCCCATGTGTGAAATACAACCTTGCACAAAAATTAGTTCAAGCACTAAATTATTATACCTCCACTAATAGGTCCAAACATGGAAATGGACGAAAGACAGGAGATGAGAACCAAAAAGTTACTTTTTTCATGGTCTGAAACAACAACAAAAAAAACCAATCAGATTGGGTATTAACATAATCTGAACTAACATTTGTGAAATTCGAAAAGAATTCTAAAGCAACTACTATTACAACAATAATCTGTCTCACCTAAAAGTTTTATCTTTCCTTCAATAGCCATGAAATTCAACCAAGAAAATGAGAAATCTGAAGAGAACTTGAAAATGTAAAAAACGATCAGAAGAAGAAATAGAAGATTTGGACAAAAACTTAACAGGAACATATACCTGAACTTGCAAAACCAGTTGAAGGGGTGAAAAAAACTCCGAGTATTTTCTGGAAGCGGACAAACTAAGAGATGGGTTTGGGAGTCGGCAACTGTTATGGTAAAGTGAGTCTTCTAGATTTATAAAGTAGTAAAGCGAAATGACCGAAATGCCCTTGAGCTAAATGACGGATTTGCCCTTAGATGGACGACGACGGACGACCAAAGGACCCAACTGGTGCTTCTAATATAGTAGAAAAATCAAATATTTAAACCTCCTAATGATAGATATTTTCAACAAAAATGTTTATCCTTTTTTAAAAATTTCATAAGAAATAAGGACATTTAATGCACTTAATTATGGATCGATGTTATAATTTTGGTAGTATAAGAGGGGTAAGAGTTTTATTTTTAAATACAACTGAATATATTGTAAGGGTGATTATCGTAAACTTTATATATTTGTCAGATAAGGTAATTATTTGATCAATATAGTGTAAGTTAGGTTATTAAGGGGGGAAATTACGTTCTTCAATAGTTAAGAAGGGACGATACATGGTGTAATTATAATCCTATTTTTAAAATATATTTAATTCATATAAATGTATCACATATTAAATTTTATGTATATATTCCTCTAAAAAATTCTTATGATTATTTTTATTTTAAAAATAAAATAAAATTACGTAATTACACCTATGAAACCAAGCATGACATTGAGAATTATATGTAATTATATGATGACAAACAAATATGTCATTACAGTTACTATACTGTATAATTACTTAATTGTATAATTACAACCTTGGAATTTATACTGCCTAATAATTACACTATAATTTTCAGACATAATTAAAAATGTTATGATCAATAATTTCATATATCCTTTGTCCCGTGTCATGTTTTATTTGACAAATCTATCTATCTTCCCTCCCAAGGCACAAAATTGTATGACGCTCTTACATCTCTATCGATGGATTTTCCTCTCATCGTCACCGTTCCAACACCACGCCCTTGACAACCGCATCTCCTAGCATATTTCACCAGCTCCACCTTCGTTACCAACTACTACAATTATTTTTTACATTCACGGGGGATCCTTTCGTGTCTTCTCTAATAGACACACTGATTAAATGACATTGACTTTTGCATTGAAGCAACATGGAGTCTAGAACTTCCCAAGCTGGTGTCACTACATCTCCATCCTTTTTGGCCATACAGGTGCACCTTATGGTACTCAAGCACAGATGAGTAACCTTAAGTTGAAAAGAATTTAATCCTTTGTTGTCGATGACACTTGAGCCTACTATCTATGTCTAGGCTTCCAGATCTCCTCATTGGCGTGCCACGATAATTGTCGAGTATACTGCTTTACTCTCCAATGGAACTTAACACCTGATTCCTCCTTCTCTATCTCATAATGTGGTTAATTATCGTTTGACGAATCAATAAATCATTATAAGGCTAGATTAGTGCAAAAAGCTCTTACCAACAACCTACAATTGATTTTCGAACACCTTTAATCTAATTAAATCTAAAACTATTTGGCTTTTTCTCTCACTTGCAGCTGCTAATTGATGATCATCAACTAGACATCTCGAGCCTTTTGACATGGCAAATTTGATGAGGTTGTCTTCAACCAACCTCCTGAATTAGTTGATCTTGCTAATTCGAATTATATGTTCAAATTGGAGAAATTGATCAGTGGTCTGGATTATATGTTCAAATTGGAGAAACTAATTGGCGGTCTGAATTATATGTTCAAATTAGAGAAAACAATCTATGAACTAAAACAGGCTCCCCATGTTTGGAATTAATGTCTCTCTAATTCCCTATGTGATTTAGCTTCTCGAATGCTAAGTTTAACAACTCTATTTTTCTTGGCTCGCGGTATTGACAGATTATTTGATCTCATTTCTGTAGTGTTAAAAATTTGTTTAAAATTAATTAAATAGTTTTTAAAAGAAAAGATGTCTTTTAAATAAAAGGGTGTGTCCTTTCATTATTGGTTACCACTTATTCTATTTAACGTCTACTATTCTGATTTCTAACTAACTTTTCTTCTTCATAAAAAAAGTACTTTCTTTTCTATGCAAATCCTCCTTCTTATCCTATTCCAAAAGACCAAGTTCCATATTTCTTGCTTTCAATGAGAATTTCTTCATTATTTGCTTAGTGGAGAAATTCATAGGCTTGTCATATCCATTAAAACTATTTGCCTAAATCCCATAGCAATCTTGCAGAGGAGAGGGAGCAAATATCGTTTTTAGGAAACCATTTCGTACATGTTTCAAGCCTCCAACTTAGTGTTCTTTGTTTTAGTACTAAATTAAGAGATATACTAGTACTGGTTGTCACAGTTTAGAGGGTTGAGTTCTTATACTCTTAATGAAGTTCAGTTCAAGGGACAAGTGTCTCAAATGTGACAAAGACACTGAAAGAACTTCACCTATATGAACAAAGAAGTTGTGCTGCTTCGATTGAGAGGTTGAGTTACTTCATAAATGTTCATGAATTTTGGATAGCACATGGCTATAAAAGTGCTAAGCATGTTTAAGTGGAAAGCAGGAATGAAATGTTTATGTGTATAGTATCACCGAGTTGTTACAAGGAATAACATGTTAAAAGCTATTATGCTACATGGGATTTTGATTTCATTTTGTGATGTTATACTAAGGTAATATTCAAATCGAAAGATATATTACTCTATGCGTGAACATAACTTGATCTTTGAGTCCTAATTTATATTTAAACAAGTGGGGGATTGTTAGAAATTTGTTTAAATTAAATTAAATAATTGTTAAAATTGCGTCTTTCAAATAAAAGGGTGTGTCCTTTCATTATTTGGTTACCACCTATTCTATTTAAAGCTTACTATTCTGATTTCTAACGTTACTTTTCTTCTCCATAAAAAGCACTTTCTTCTCTAAAATACAATACTTCTTTTCTCTCCATATCCTCCTTCTTCTTGCATTCCAAAAGATCAAGCTCCATAGTTCTTGCTTTTCAATAGAATTTCTTCGCTATTTGCTTAGTGCGGAAATTCATAGTACCCCAATAACAAGATTTCGATTCATATAGGAACATGTAAGACATTGGTTAGTGTAACCATCTTGCCCAAAGTAAATGCAAGTTCAATATTTCCCATGCCAAAGACTTTGGACCTTGCTTCATTTCCCATTTGAATCTCTTGCTCATAAGTAACCTCTTTGTAAGTTTTGAAGAGGGACTTGCACTAGACAATATGAACAGTGGAACACGTATCATACCACCAACCAGAAATTTTGCCTTTTATGGCGTAGATCCCGCTCACAGTAGCAATGATCTCTTCATTTTCTTTTGTTGAATTCACTTCTGGTTTCTGGTTCTTTCTAAATCTGCAATCTCTAGCATATGGTTTAAACGAAATATTTCTAACTCACACTCATCAGTAGTTTCGTTAAGCTCATCAGTAGTTTTGATTTCCTCATCCTGTGGCCTTTTTTTGCTGCAAGAATTAAGGCTCATTCCTTATCAGTCATATGCACATCCTTATTTCCCTTCTTATGATTTCCATGATTTGGTGCATGAGATCTCTAATTTCCAAAAGCAAATTTAGGGGTACCCATTCCATGTGAGAGAATAGGACTTGCCCTATTTGGGATTTCACGTTCCTGATCGTTAGCAACAGGTCGAATCCACCGTGATCCCGCCATGGAATGTAATGCTCTATTGTTCGCTCTTAACCATGAACCATACAAATATTATTCATGAGTTACACCCGATATGCGATACAAACCTCGATAGTATTTATCAGAATGACCAACTAAGCCACAAAAGAAGCAAAAGATGCCAATGCGCTCATACTTAAAGGACAGTGTAATCCAATCCCCTGCAGGAACCTTAACTTGCATCTTGCGTTTCAATGGTAACCGGACATCCATTCTATCCCTAACACCCATATAGTCCCACTAGATCATATCATAGTTTTTGGAATCATTGCGGACAAACTCCCCTAAGAAATTTCTAATATCCCTCTCCACACGGTCTGAATGTAACTTAGAGACAATATCATGAATTTGAACTCATAGTTCCATAGATGTAAGTTGCACTTTCCTAGCATTTTGATTAGGCTCCAACGGTTGCATCAACATCAGACGTTGATTGTAGTTCCAAGGTCTGTCGCTTATGACACAGGTAAAGTCCCGTTCATGATAAAACTGAATAAGAAAATAGTTGTTGCCACGGTCCTTCATTGTGATGCGTTCCCCAAGCATCTATGTTTGTGCCATGGCATCTTGAAAGAATCTCATTGTCACAGGCTTATCAGTATGAATACAACACACGACACACCATGGCAATCCAATTGCAGATCTATTCACAGAGTTAGGGTTTGGTGGTTCATAATATTCCAAGCGTCCATTCTAGTTATTCAGATTTAGATTCGCGTACATCTCCTGCAGTGAAATAGTAAAGTCATCGGTGGTGTTCGATGAGAAGGCCATTGAAGAGCAAAGGAAAACACACACGACAGGTAGCAAAAAAATCTTATTAGAGAGAACAAAAGGAGATGGGAGACTTGTCATAGAGAACAAGAGTCCCAAGTTAAAATGTGATTTATAGGATAATTTGGTGGGAAATATTAATTTTCTTTGACTCCAATAATCTTCATTCGTGATTTTCAATTGAAACATTTAGCTTGAATCTCATGATGTCACGGTCCATTTCACGGATCATGATGGCACCTACACTATCCCCCGGTAGGCGAACCATCCCTAAATCATAAATCATTTATAATAAATGAAAGTGCAGAAATTAAATACGTCAATCCTATTTAATAGGCTCGATAATATCAATAAGTGCATGAAATTACAATCCCCACAACATGGCCTAGCTCATACAAGAGCTTCTAAACACAATGCAAGTCTAAGATACAAGATAGAAAATTGTCTAAAAATCTAAGTAGACGGAATCATAAGATAGGAGGAGATCCAGGGTTGCGGAAGTGTCTAATGGCTCACGCTGTAATCTCGAAATGGACCATCTCGGGATCAGTCACGAGGCCTAGTGCTAGATCAAGGATCAATAAATATACCACAAGAAAGAGCAGCAAGTGTAGTATGAGTACAACTACTAGTACTCATAGGTGTCATAGGTCGACAACGAAGGGAACACAAAAATAGAATATAAAGATTGAAGTCAAACACTCAATGCATCAATTCAACTTAACTTCACCACTATGCCCAATTGAATCACATACTACACTAAATAACCAAACACATATCATATAAGGAGAATAAGAGACAAATGGATAGATGAATATATGAATGCAATACATTGGCCAATATCAAACGTGGTACACATATGACAGTGGTCATTCCATCTAGTCGTGACCTATGGGGACACGCGAGCTCTATATACCTGTCACTATACCCCCCCCCCCCCCCCCCCGAGGTCCTTTCCCTTTGGACTGTGACTACTCACTATACCGCTCGACTTTACCGCCGAACTGTGAGACACTTACTGTACCGCCTGACTTTACCGTCGGATTGTGAGAACAATAACCATACCTCATTCCGATCCTTATACCATATCGTATCCTTCCTTTGTCATAACTTATGCATGTGTACATATAAATGGGAAATGAATGCAAAATCATAATATCTTATGTCAACAGAATTATGAATTTCAAGTATAACTATGCTTAATCAAACTAGATACATATGTCAACTCATAAATCCAGAACAATTTCCTTTCACAATTATATGAGATGTGGATTGATGAGATAACAATTCAATCAGGCAAGTATCAGTCAAATCACGGCTATCATAGACCACATAAACAACAAACATACCAATATAAGTGGATTTATCACCACAACCACGACCGAAACATCAACAGGCTTTCCTTGTCATTCTAGATACTCAGCAATATACACCGGTACCCACCTAAGTACTCATCACAATCATTAAGGTGAGACCTCCATCACGCTCAATACCCCTTCAATATTTATAAATTATATATGCCCTCCAATCGTAGTCTAAAGAATAAACCATAACCTACCTCAAGGCCAAACAGGTGCCATGAACCTTCACGCCAATGCCTTTCCCTTCCGGAGTACTTCCGAACGGTCAAAGTCTGTCAAATATGAATTCTATCTTAAAATACGATTCTACAAATATCCATATTGCTATGAAAAGGATTCGAAACCAAAAAGTCAATCTAAACCCTGTTCCAAACTCTCGGAGGTCAAATGGTAATTTATTGTGAAATCAAGTTCCACATGGTCAAACTAATGCTCTACGCGATCACACGAGTCCATCAATGCCTATATTGCTATACTTTGGTTTAGAACACAAAAAGAACCCAAAATAATCAAACTCGAACTCCAAGGGTAAAATTGGAAATTAATCATAAATTTATCTTACTCATAGTCTAAATTGTCCATAGCCTAATTTTCATGAGAATCTAACCACAATTTAGCCTTCAGTTCCACTGTTTACTCCAAAATCCTAATTTATGGAAAACCCCTTATCTCAAACCTAGAAACATGGATTGAAATGAAAATTAATGGATGAAATCGTGGATTATAGCCTAGATGGAAGTTAAACTTACCCCAATGAAGAATCTTGAATTTAGAACATGAAATTATCCAAAACCGAGTCCTAGAGCTTCAAATATTTGAGAATCAAATTTCCCCTTTGAATTTCGGAATAAATCACTGTTCAATGATTAGTCCTTCATCGCGATCGCGGAGGCCCATCGCAATCACGGCGACGCACGACCCGGTCCAAGAATTTTGGTCTTCACGAACGCGAGGCTTCTTGCCTGGGCCGGTCCAACCCATCGGACATGAGGAGGTCCACGCGAATGCGTCCTCTCCCTTGCTAACACAAAAAATGAAACTAGAAACTAGACACCAAACACCAATGACCCAAATCACAACCGACTGCCTCAGGACCAGAACTAAAAGTTTGACTAAGTCATGAATGACACTCCGGACCTAGTGGAATCGATAAAACTTTGAAAATTACGAAATACCTCCAACGCCTAAAATGACGAAATACCCCCAATGTCGACTTTGGTCAACTTTTTTAAATTCCATTAACTGAAATCTCTAAAACCCACCAAAACCAATCCAAACTCGCTTGATTACATCGGGAACCACGCCATCCATCCCCATAATTCCTAAACACCGAAATGAAATCACGAAAAGGGCAATTTTGGGGAAAAGTGGAAAAAGCTTTAAATGACCAAACGGGTCGTTACACATGACAAGCGTGTACAAAGAAAACTAACAAACCGCCTCAAATCTATAATTCAAGTCAAACCGAGAAAAAACCTGACTAGTGGTTTGGTTTGACTTGGTTTGGTATTGAAAGTAAAAATTCAACCATAATGGGTTTGGTTTGGTTTTAACTAAAAAAAAAATCAAAACGAACCAAACCAACCCGACATTACATGTGTACAATTTTTATAAATATTTTATACATAAGAATATTATTTGTAATGTAATTTATGAGTATTTCTTAAACTTTTTCATACTTTTTGTCTTTTTACATATTATGTCAAGCTTAGACTTGAAATTTTGAGTGGTCCAATAAGTTTTATCGCATGGAAAATTTACTTGTCATAGCTACTTCTAAGACCTATTTATGAATAGTAACTACCTTTTATTTTATTTATTGTTCATAACTAAAATATTTTCTTAAATTACACATCATAACTAGTGTCATGTATTTCACAAGTTTCTCTTTTAAATTGGTTTTCTCTCACCTCTCAAATCTATTTCTCCCTCACCCTTCTCTTTCTCTCTCCCCGTTCCCTCTCTTGCCCCCACCACAGTTTGATGATTCCAAGCAGTACCAAAATTCCAAGCTTTTCCTTCCATTAGTTTGCTGATTTCAAGTAGTACCAAAAGTAGTGGAGGATCTCCAGCCAATGGCTGAATCTCAACCATAACAATTTCTTTGCTAAATCTCCATGGATAGGCCGAAATAAGAGGAAAATCCTTCTTATGTTTGTTAATCATGTGGTGTTGTTTATCTTATGAGTGATGAAGAATAGAATTGATTATAGCAATATGATATTGTAGCATCATCTAGGAGTAAGAGAATAGGTTGTTGTTGTAGAAACACCATTGATGAGAGTTGTAGAGTTTCACGCCCACCAAGTGTTTGATAAAATGTTTCAGTATATTTCAGTGTATTATTTCACTGTATTTAAATGTATTTAACTTTTTTTTCTTGTGTAGAGTCTATTTTTGCTCCACTTTGTTTTCACGATTTTTGTATTTCACTGTATCTCAATGTAATTCTGCATTTTGTATTTCTAATTTATGAAATAGTTTCTGATATATTTCATTGTATTCCATTATATATACACATACTACAACTTTATATTTCTTAAACAATCAACCATATTTCATTGTATTCCAGCGTATAATTTTTATATATTTGGAAGTTTTCAGATCTTTAGTGGTTTTTGAATTCAAAAAGTTTGATTGTGATAAAAGTTGAGAGAGATTCGTGAGCTGTTATGGAATGCTTGAAATATGGTTGATTTAATTTAACTTACCATTTAAAAAGAAAAAGAAGAATCTGTTCCAAAAATATAACCTATTTTTACACAACCCCATTTTGTATTTCACTGTATTTCAAAAAATCTGTTCCATAAATAGCTCCTGATTTCACTGGAGCGTATTTACTGTTCACTGTATTTCTCTATATTTCAAAAAAACAGAAATACACGCGTTTTTAAAGTAAAGTAGCTATGCTTGGTAATTTTGCATTTTATAGTTATATCTAGTTAGAAGCCAATAAAAGGTAGCTATATTTATGTAAGTTACCCTTTATCTCATAGGGGTTATTAACCAAAATAAAGCCCAAATCAATACTAATGTTGATCAAAATAAATTCAATTCTAACACTAAAAATGATAATAATGTTGGATATCTATTTTTTAGTTTTGCATTAGCTTAGACAATGAAAATGCATAACTTAATTAATATTTAGTATGTAACTAATAATTATTAGCCGTATATATTTTAGCATGACTTAGCACATTTAGATTATCATTATTTTTATTATGGCTTATTAATTAGCAATATTAATTATATGCAATTTTATTATTTATTTTTCTGTTGAATATTTAGTACAATGTTATCACTCGTCTCACATTTTGTGTTATTTTCTTTAAAAATATAGAAGTATCTTACTAGGACTAAGAAATATTTGAGGCACCAATTATATGTTTTGTATGAAGACTTCAATGAAAAAGCCCAAAAAATCCGAAGTTGAAAAACCCGACTTTTGTTAGTTTGGTTTAGTTTATAAATTTAAAAACCCGATACAATTGTTTTGGTATTTGAAAAAACCGAACCAACTTGGTCCATGTACACCGTACTCATGACTGTTTTATTCAAATGCTTATTATGTTGAGTACTCCAAAAGAGCACATTGAAAAACTTGCTAACGCTTCGTTAAATGCAAATTTTGATCAACTAACATACAAATTCCAATACTCATTATTTCAACTTAAACAACAGCATATATATTCAGTATAATCCCACAAGGAGGGACTATTTTCGGGAGACCCTAGCTCATAACAAGACAAAAAATACACATTAGCAATAAGAAAAAATAATAGCAAGATAATAGGATAATCGAGGCTAAAGAAATAACATATGCTAATGCAAATCCAAAAATAAGAAAATACAAAAATAATGCTAAAACTCTAGAAACAGCAAAGAAAAGTGCCAGATTACCCAATACCTTTCTACCCTAATTCTGGAGATCCACACTCTCCTATCAAGGGTCATGTCCTAAGTGAGCTGAATTTGTATCATATCCTGCATAATCACCTCACCCAAATACGTCTTCGGCTTACCTTTACCCTTCTCAAGCCGCAATTCTCACACCTCCTCACTAGGTATCTGCCTCTCCCCTCCTCACATGCCTGAAACATCTCAGCGTTACTTACGTCATCTTATCATCTACAGGGGCCTACCCAACATTTTCCCGGATATCTATATTCCTAATCTTATCGCTTTTGGTGTGCCAACACATCCATCTCAGCATCCTCATCTGCGCTACTCTCATCTTCTGAACATGGGAGTTCTTGACTCGCCAACACTCTGCCTCATATAGCATAGTCGGTCTAACCATCTGTAGAACTTACATTTAAGTCACGGAAGACATATCACACAGAACTCTGAAAGTAAGCCTCGGGGGTGGACCCACATGGTGTCAAGTGGGTTCATATGAACCCACTTCGTTGAAAAATAATACTATATATACCTGTATATTTAATATTTTTTTTAAAAGATATACATGTATATATTGAATTTGACTCCACTTAAACAGAATGCAACACACAGCCCAGTGGCGAAGTGGGTTCAATTTTTTCAAATCATTCCGACAACAATTGAGCTATCCACTTTTCTTTTAAACATAGTTAAATACAATTATAAACACTTAGCAAACTAGAGTTTCTTTTTAAAAAAATTGAGCTATCCCTGTTCCTTGGTTCTTTTGCCACTCTTTAAAATATTTAACACTTAGGAAAGTTTTCGGGGCAAACTAGAGATTCTTTTAACTTTTTTTTTTTTAATAATAGAGCTTAAAATAAAAAGGATCCCAATGCCCAATCTAAAAATTTAAAATAATCCCCAATTCCCATTTCCCAAACCCTCAGGTCTCTGGTCTCTTTGGCTGAAACTTGAAACACAACCTTCGCTCCATAAATCTAAGTCTTTTTTAAGTTGAACCTTTCACTGTCTTCTTGTGGTGTTTTGTCAATAATATGAATTAAATTGGTACTTCCTAAAAATATGTTTAGTTCTTTTGTAGTAGATCTGAGTGAAGTTATTTTTAATATCTAAATATGGTTGAACATTGAACAATGAACATGTCAGAAGTAAAGTAAAAAATAGAATGCTTGACTAATTGAGAAATTTGAAGCAAATTGTCTATTGTTGATCATTCTTTTCTTCTTCTCAACTGATTGTGGAGTTACACTTACAAAACTTAGTTTGATGAATTTAATATTCAGGTAATGTGGAATCCAAACTTGTATACCTGACATTCTGAAGTTTGCTTTCCAGTGATAGCACAATGTCAAGTTTGCTTCCCAGTGATAGCACTTCATCTTTGTTTCTTAGTTGAAATTTAAGTTTAAATATATCTGTTATATTATTGTTATAATTAGAATTTTAATTTGGTAATGCAGTTTCAAAATTCAATGAAGAGATTTTTCTCTCTTGTATCATCCAAGTTGCCACAATCAAGTTCATCCGCTCCAAATGCTCCTCAGGTGGAAGAATACTTGAATCAATTAGAAGAAAATCATCATTCTGCTAAAAAACAAAAGCAAGGAGTAGAGTTGGATTCTTTATGGGCAGATTCAAAGGAAAGAATACCCATTCTGGAATGTCATCTAGATGAACATGATGAGATAAGACGAGTATATATATAAAGACATCCTGATCAACCTCAACTTCTTATGTTTCCTCAAACAGATTTATACGTATTTAAACGTCGTTTTAATCGTAAATGGTATAAAAAATATCATGATTGGTTGGAGTATAATGTCATAGAAGATGTAATTAATTGTTTGCATTGTTATTTATTTCAAGATGGAAGCATTCATCAAGGTGGAGGAGAACCATTTTCAAGTATGAGGTTCAAGAGTTGTCACAAAAAGAAAAGATCAGATACGTATGTTGGTGAGTTGAACAGTGATCATAACTAGGCAAAGAAGAAGTGTGAAGATCTAATGCGACAAGAACAATCAATTAAATTTGTGTTTGTAAATCCGGAAAATAAAACTAAGCTTGAGCACAAAATTCGTTTAAAGGCTTCAATTGATGTGGTGAGACTGCTTTTGAATCAAAGATTGACATTTCGTGGATATCATGAAGATGAATCATCATTAAACAAAGGTAACTTTCTTGAAATTCTTTCATGGTATCCGAAGCGGCGTGATAAAATTAGTGATCTTGTGTTGAAAATGGCTCCAAAAAACGATCAATTGACTTCTCATAAAATTTAAAAAGATATTATCACTTCATGTAAGCTTGAAACAATTAAAGCTATTATGGACGATCTAAATGGAGACTATTTCTCATTGCTAGTTGATATATCTTGTGATGTGTCACGTAAAGGGAAAATGTCAATTGTTTTGCGATATGTTGATAGATGGCGATTTGTGGTGGAACGATTTATTGGGATCGTTCATGTTCGTGATACTAGTGGTTTGTATTTAAAAGAAGCAATTGTTAACTACCTTGCTCAACATTCTTTGAGTTTATCTCATACACGTGGACAATGCTATGATGGGGCAAGCAATATGCAAGGGCATCTAAGTGGCCTTAAAACTTTGATTCAGCAAGAAAGTGTATCAGCTCATGCGATTCATTGTTTTGCTCATCAACTTCAATTGAGTCTTGTCGGGGTATCTAAAAAATGTCTTCAAGTTGAAGAACTTGTATTATTGGTTTCTAATTTCTTAAATGTAGTGGGAGGTTCTTTTAAACGCATGGATGAACTTCTAGAATCTCAAGCAGAAAAAATTCAAGAGGCACTAGATATGGGCGAGATTGAAACCGGTAAGGGCTTGAATCAAGAACTTGATCTTACTAGGGTTGCCAATACTCGTTGGGGTTCACACAACAAATATTTTAAAAACTTCATTAGTGTGTTTGGCTCTATTAATAATGTTCTTGATACTATTGTTGTTGATTCCAAATGTGCCGAAGATAGAGCTAAGGCAAAAGGATTTCTCAGGGTTTGTTAAACATTTGAGATTGCTTCCATATTGCAGTTAATGAGAGATATTTTGGCGATCACAAATGAACTTAATGAATCATTACTGAAGAAATAAAAAGAAATTGTAAATGCTATGTTACTTGTTCAAGTGGTGAAGAAACGATTGCAAGATCTAAGAGATGAAGGATGGGATCCGCTTATTGAGAATGTGTCTGCATTTTGTGTCAAGTATGATATTTTCATACCTAATTTTGATGAGTTCTATGTTAATTTTGGAAGATCTCAACGTAGAGTTGCCGAGTATACTTTTTCACATCATTGTCGTGTTGACATATTTTTTAAGATTATTGATTGGAAACTTCAAGAACTCAAGGAACGTTTTACCGAGGTGAGAACGGATTTGCTTATTGGAGTTGCTTGCTTGAAACCAGTTGACACTTTTTCTAGTTTTGACATCAAGAAAATACTGAGAATGGTTGAATTATATCCTGATGATTTTGGTGAAAATATAATGGTTTACTCTTACGAATGAGCTAGAGACTTATATTGTTGATGTCCGTGATGTTGATGGAAGATTCTCCAACCTAAAAGGATTTGGTAATCTTTCTGAACAGCTAGTTAAAGTAAAGAAGCATTTACATTATCCCCTTGTGTTTCGCCTTGTAAAATTTGCGTTGCTCCTGCCAGTCGCCACTGCTACAGTTGAAAGAGTTTTTTCGGCAATGAAGTTGATCAAGAGTGAATTGCGAAATCAAATGATCGATGACTTCATGAGCGGTTGTATAGTGCCTTATGTAGAAAAAAGAATATTTAATACCTTTTCTGATGAGAGTATTATGAATAGGTTTCAGAAAATGAAAAATCGTAGAATACAATTGTAATAGTCAATATTAATTAATCAAACTTTGTTTAGTTTGTTTCTGTGTGCATTTATATTCTTATATGTTGAACCCTCTTGGTGAACATCCTAGGTCCTCCAGTAGCAAGCCTCTGTTTCAGACACCCCGCCTCAATACGATATGTAACATCCTCGTAAATTTCAACTTTAAATGAGGTAAAATTTAATTAACAGCAAATTAGTAAAACAATTCTTACTTTTTAGACTAAAGAGTATTACTCAAACTAAGGTGAAGAGTGGGACGATCAAGGGCAAAAGAGTCAATTCACAAAAATATCAGTATAGAATAGTTGTACATTGTGCAGTAAGACCATCGGGTTCACTAAAAAATCAGGCAACTTTGATTTAATTTCGGGCATACCCCTTACTATTCAATAACTCCAGTACAATGTCACTATCAAGTTGCAGAGCTTTGAGGTACTTAATGCCACGAGTGTGAATGTGTACATTTCTACATGTGGGTCCTACTTTATTGCTTGCCTTAGGAAGATTATTAAGAAAAGTAGGAGTGCTTTTTATTCCTCTTGTATCAGACCATTTAAGTTGTAAAATTAACATTTAAGACCAATTCAATTTCCTTTTTTCTTACATAAGCACACCATCAAATTAATACTTTTGTTTTTGCTACTTCCAATTAAAGTTAAACAACGAGTATTCACTAAAATTTTAAAGATAGAAGTTTTTTTTTATTATTTAAATGGAAAATATATTTGAACTTTGTGTCATTTAAACCTTTTAGATTTGATCTAAATATATGAATTAATATAAGTTTGATTTATTTCTAAAATTTACTGAATCAAAGATTAATAAATATGTTTTGAATCCAATTTACATAAACTAACAATATAATATAAGTTTTGCAAATTGATTTACAAAAAGAATTAATATAAGTTTGATTTATTTCTAAAATTTACTGAATCAAAGATTGATAAAAAGAATAAATATGTTTTGATTCCAATTTACATAACCTAACAATATAATATTTAGACTTCTAAATTGACTAGATAGTAATGGCCCATGCCAGCAGGGGCCAATATCGTGGAAGTCTGAAATTTCATTTCGATTAACTTCTATAAGAAATTGCGGATTAAAAAAGAAAGTAACATCTAAAGATAAATATTTCAAGTACAAAATAGTAATCATCACTCAAAATTATTTAAATGCAAGGCAAAAAGATTGGTGAGAACACATGGAACACTAATTTATAAATCTTGCTACATTTCTATCCACAAGCAGTTCACCATCTACAAGAAAAAAATAGCTTAGATAGCTATCTTGAATGTCCTAACAAGCTTCTACAGCTATCCTTGCAAAAAACATCATAACACTCTATTACCCAGCTGTATCGCTGAACATAAAGCAGGAATGCCGGAAGCCGTTATCATAGAGCAGACTCGAATTTTAAAAAGGATGTCTAAAGGAGCATCGAAAATGCTCAGTTCACATCAATGTATATATAGACAATTTAACCAGTAATTTGAAACAAGTCATAGCAAAAGCATGAATATAATGGTAAACATTTCAGATAATACAAGTAGTACGGCAAATAATTTTTTGGATTTTCCATGACAGTTGAGTTAAAGGCATTGAGCACAATATACAAAATGATGGACATCAAAAGTATATAAATGCAGCATATACATTGAGGAAAAAAAAATCAAAAGAAGGCTTTAGTCTCTGCCCTCTAGAATTGTAAAGCACAGATACTCAAATTCCTCCATTTCTACGAATACACATTCCTTAGGAATGTGATACAAGCCTTCAATGTTGGCCTCTTTAAATGCAACCAGAAAGTAGCTACCTAAAGAATTAAGGAAAGAGATTAAAAAAAAATTGTACTAAAGCTATTAGTGCTACACAAAAAGAAAGACTTCCGCTTGCTTGATTTTGGAAGCTCTTTCTGTTGAGTACTGCATCTTCCTTTGTTTGGAGCAGCAAGTTGGCAACATGGCTTTTTATCTGTAGGCCTCTGTAATTTGAATAATTTAAACAACTCCAGCATCAAATCTCGAACAATGAAACGCACAAAAAATATACACACAGGAATTCACAGTTCAAAAAGTGATTTTTTGTTCTAATCATCTCATTAACATACAAATTTTATAGAGTTATGCCCATTTATTACCAAGAGAAAGACAAATTCCTTTTCTTAACCAAATGTATTATTTGTTTATCCTCACAACTAAGACAATCGTAGAATATATGATAGCCATAGCTTTAATTAAATGTCTGATATATTGGTTACATTGTTTTCCTCTCTTTTTTTTTTTTTTCCCTCTGTTTGCTCTGCTTGTATTTAGTCCCCTCTCCCCTGCTGAATCTTTGCTCTGCTCTTGCACCTAGTTATTCAATTTGGACAGGTGAAATTCAACAAACAAAGTAGAATTACAAATAAATTGAAGCTCCTTTTAATATCCGACAAGAACACATGCAGTAGGTTGACCACCAACTCAAATCTTTTAAGAACTAACATACTGAATTAAAAAAGCAGTCGAACACAAACAAGTTGCATAAAATTACAAAAGATGTTAAAATGAGAATGTAGCAACGCTAATTAAACCAAGTTGTAGCAAGTTGAAGCCATTAACACGCTTTAAGAATGTAGTCTAGGATGTCTTAGAGACACCATCATATTAATGGACAACTTCTGGTCTCACTGCCAAATTTCCATTGATGGTGTACTTGAGTTTGTTCTATACTCCAAGCCAATATGCATAGCATATATAATGACATTCAATACCGTAGATAATTGACAAATCATATCAATTGACAACACTATACTTTTTGGTGATCCAAAGCATAAAAATCGAGAATTTGACAAACTCACACCATCCGTTTCAACCTAATAAAGAATGTTATTTGCAGAGTGACTTTGGCTAACCTTTCATGGGGCCAACAGACCCCGTGAAGGCTGAAACCTGCGGTGCATACTACTGCACCTCAGTCATCACCAACGGCATCAGCTAATCCCTTTGTTACAAAGTAATCAAAAGAGAATTGTGAATTTCATCAATCCAAATAAAATGAGTCAGGCATATGATAGGACACTGTGTGCATATCCACTTCAATTATTATTATCCTCATCACATAAGAAAAGAAGAAAGGAACAGGACTGGACCAAAAATATGTAGTTGCAATGTCGTCTTCCATTTTATCCTTCCAAAAAAAAAAAGATAGAAACACAAGTTGATGAACTAACCATACCAAGCGTATTTTAGCATTAACTGCATATCACTAATCCTCCCTCTTTCCTTGTGCGTCTTCTCCTGTAATTCCAGGGCGGCGGTTCAAGATATTCTGAACAAATAGAATTTAATGTTGCATTAATTAATTCGTGCCAAAGGAGAAAATTAATCAAAAAATACAACAAGCAACACCCGACATATCTATCTCAAGACAAGCATGTGTAGATCAGATACAATTCAGCAAGAAATTACCAGCAAACAAGTGGAATTAAAAAAAATGGATTGAAGGGAAAAACTTATCAGAATTTAGAGATCTTATTACAACAATCGATAACTGACTGCTAATCTTTGAAGATGTTAGTGATCTCTGATTGCTGTCACAATATTATAAGGGAAAAAATGATGTTAGAGGAAAAAGGGTGAATGATGCTTACTTTGAAATTCAGGAATAGCACACTAAAAAATGGAAATTCAATAGCATTCACAAAACACAGAACATACCAAATAGGAATTGCACTCCTTTGATTCAATGGAAACAGAACCCGGAAAAGTAGCACCAAATATTAAACCATCTCAAAATCTCCAACTTAGAATCCCAGGTTAAAATCACAAAGTCCCCTAATCAATATGATACATCGCTTCCATAAACCTTTCACCTGTTACTTCCCCAGTCATTAGAGATAAACCAATTCAGATTTGCAAAATTAACCAGTTCGGGTTTACAAAAGATTAACATGGAAAAGGAACGAAAGAAAATGTTAGAAGTGTATGAAACAGAACTTAGCTGTGGAGGATACGCCACGTGGTTGTTCCAGTAGGATTAAAGAAGACATGTATAAGTTGATAACTGAAAAGTCCACTATGCCCTTAAGTTGAGATTTTTAATCAATGAAGCAGCCATATCGAAACCATGGCTCTTCTAATATATACTAGCGGTGTATGGCCCGTGCCAGCCGGGTCCAACATGGAGGAAATTTAGCGGATACACAATCAGCTTTATTTGCACAAAGTGGAATAATGATGACAAAATCTTTCGATTAAAAGCAACACAGAAGCTGCACACATAATAAGATTACAAAGATATGCTTATTGATATTTGATAAGGAGCTGAGTTTAACAAGCTGACCACAGATTTATAGGATATTTATGTATATTCTATCTATATATTAAGAATATGCGATGCATTGATGGCCGAGGTGCAGGCGCTTTTGTTGTGATCTTCCATGACACTGGGACCTACTTTATAAGGTAAACAAGGTGAATAATTAGTGTTTGTAAAAATATAATATTGAAGAATAGAAGTTTCAGGTAATGCTGTCTATAAAATTGAGCGATCATTAAAGCACTGAGAAATCTAACATACTTTCTTGAGAAAACATAAAGCAGGCATATAGAACTCCATACACCATACACATTTGCAGTTAAAATGGAAAGGAAATTCTACTCAATCCAACTTTACAGCAGCAAAAGGTCAAATAGCACGTTGGTATTGCCCTCAACAAAACAAAAACCTAATTAGGTGAAAAGGCATCCCAGCAAAAGAAAACATACCCACAAGCACACAGAAAATTGAAGAAGAGCAAATAAAAAAAGGGAAAAAAAATTAAAGGAAATGTGTCGCCTTGATTAGCAACTTTATACTTATGTTTCTGTGAATACAGCAAACCATTCATACAGCCCCATAAAAAAAAAAAAAACACACACACACACAGAGAAATGGGAAAACGATAAAAAAAGAATTACAGTAAAATATTTAAACATGATAATGTTGATACAGTTGATACAGCACCAAAAAGTTTGAAATTTCGAATAAATGATGTGCAAAAGAGAGATGACATCTAAACTTGGAGGTGAATAGAAGGCTAGCATAGGAAACAAAAACACGAAGATGCTATTGTTTTGAATGGGTTAGAGAACACATCGACAACTGTTAGACAAAGACAAATCAAACAGGAGGGGGAATTAACAAAAAACAATTATCACAAAGTGAAAAAGAACCAGCATTTTATCAGGCCAAGATTGGTAATACCTGCAACATTGCCTCAATTTCCGCGGTAAAATGAATACTTGGCAAACAAAAGGAAATACTAAACACCAACTGTGAGGCTTCCATGCAGGAGCACTTTTCTCCTTTGAAATCGACTAAATATTAGGCACGAGGCAGGAAAAGGATCAAAAGACAAAAACAAAGATGCGGAGAGAAAAATTCGTAGGATCAAATAGCAAAAAGGCAAGCGTTCTGCATGAACAGTTGAACAAAGTCTTATTAATGGTTCTTACACTCCTTTGCTGGGTCATATGTGGTTGACAGAGTGCCAAGTGTCTTTATACGATTCAACTATCAATTCAGTTGATTATGTGTCAATAGTAATGACCAGCAAGCACAAAATAGGGAAATTGGGGTTAAAGATGAAGAGATTATTTCTATATCCAATTATACTCTTTAGCTTGTTCCTTGTTAATTAAAACCCATCGAAGTTGCACCACCCACTGAAATGCGAAAGTAGGAAGTACAAAGAAAACTCAAAAGAAGCGCTATAAGACGAAGAAAAAAGAGAGGAAATATGGGCAAAATCATAAAAAGAAACAAATCTGTGGCAAGAACAGCCTTGAGAGGGCCTGTGAAAATCAGATGAAACACATCTGTAAAATAGAAAGAAAGAAGGATATAGTCTGCAAAGTAACTACGCTTCACTCCTAATATCGAAGTTATAGAGAGAGTACAAATAATATTGCTCTATCATGAAACAGTGGATGTGATAAAAAAGAAGGAATACACAAATAATCATGTTAAATGCTTTCCAATTAATTAAAACCAATGAAATGTAGTTAGAACATGAATTGTTTTACAGATAAAGCAAGATGTATAACCATCGGAGGGTATTGAGCTGACAGATTAGAAGTTAAAAAAATAATGAATACAACAACCAACCTGATATCAGAACGTCCGGAAGTGGCTGTAATGATGTTCAAGAAAGAAAGAGCACCATGTGGCAGCAGCAAAAGTAATTTCTCTATTTTCCAAAAAACATCAACATCACATCTAGGTGGGGTTTTTGGCAGGGACGGTAGTCGGTGGCTGTTCTTATTTTTTTGGTCATGTCGGTTGAAACGCATTGTTCATGTGTAGCGACAAACGAGTGACCAATTGACCGACGGTTTGATTGTTTTCCAGCAACATTTGTGTTGTTTATTAACACCCTATTTGGATGGTCGTTCCCGTGGAAGTTGAGCATTAGATTTTCTCCATTTTTGCTGATGGGAGAGGTTTTTAATTTGGAACGGGGATCCGACGGGTTATGGGGCGGGTACGGGTATTTTTATGTTGGTTGGTTCTTCCTCTCAAACGACGCCACGTGGCATCTCCGTCAAACTAAGGATATATTTAGAACTTTACCGGACGGTAAGGATATGTATGGCGAAAAAGTATAATGAGGATTAAGTTCAACAATAAAATAAAATAGAGGGGCATATATGACCCTTTTCCGTTTTAAAAAATAACATATAAGAAAAAGACTTGTGGAGTACCAATGTATACCATAATGGACAGAATAAGTTAAGTTAAACAAGGAAAAAGACAACGTAGAAAAGTAAAAAGGAAAGAAGACGCCAAATACCACCAAAACTTATAATCTAACGGTATCAGCAGGAGTCTACATGTGGCTCCAATTGTATTCTAAATAATAAGAAGAAAAACATATTTCACTGGTGATAAATCAAAGAATAACAGTTACTGAAAGTTAAGTGAAAAATTGGAATTTCTACAAATTTTGCCAAGAAATAGTAGACTGAAAATTTTGGCAGAATTAAAATGGCAAGGAATGTTTCTTAATGACAAATTTATGAAATGATGCTAACTCTCTCAACTTGCCAAGTTAATGTGTTGAAATCCCTACAACATTTAATTAGGACACGCATCCAAGTTTTATCTCTTCCTCATATGTTAAAATGATAAAAATACACTAAGGAATAAGGGGAATCCTGATCCGATAGTCGAATGAGCTATAAATTATATGAACATTGGGCAAGTTATTGTTTTGTTCTTTACAAATTTGAACTTGGTAAATAACGAAACAAAACTTACGCTTGTTCATCTCCATTCTAACGAATGAGAGACAACTGATGTTTCGAAGCTTTGATCGCTTTAATCGTGCTCTACTGAATTTTGGTTTCAAGAAAATCAATTAGGAGCAATATTTGTTTATCTCAGGCCCGACACCAAAAGGCTCTCATTTGCAGGTTAAAGGACACGTCAAATAACTAAAAGACGAAAATGCCCTTAGTTTGAATTTTATTTACTATTATGCAGCCATGTTGAAACCCTCATTTATTATTTATAAATAAATAATAGATTAAATTTGATCAGTTATGCAAATTTATTTACGTTAGAAATATTTAAGAAATTTCATAAAAATGAGAATTTTGAGTCTTCACAACCTTTAAGTTCATGACCAAAGATGAAGTTTTGGATATAGAATGCTAACTACTTTTTTTGGCCGTGGTTTGAACATACACGTATTGGCAATTGGAGAAGTAGAAGAATTTAAGCAGATTGTTGTATAGAAAAATATCTTAAAGACTAATAAATGCATAATTTTTGTCTGAGAAAGTAAGTAAACAATTAACATTAATAAGATCTTTTTCTGGAATAGCAGAAAAAAAATCCTATCTTTTATTTTTTACTGTTTGGGCGAAGATATTATTTGATCTTTGTTAATTTAATATGTAACTATAAATAGTAAACACTAAAAAACTCGGTAAAAGAATTTAAAATTGAATCATGATATGAAAGTTAAAGGGCAAATCAAACCCTTAACCCATTATCAAGCCAATTCCAATTACTGAAGCTAATTAATAAACATTACTCACGTATAATGGAATAAAATGTCTGACAATAAAATAAACTAAATGGCAAGTGCGGAAATCTAGCTATTACATCCCCAAAATCTGAAAGTCACCGTAGGAGGACTCTAACCAACAATGTCTAAAAGAAGAGATACTGTCTAAAAATAAACATAATGTCTGGGATGAAAATAGACATCTGAAATAAAGAAAGATCTTCAGGCAGCATGGCACGGATAGGAGCTCACCCTCTGATCTTGGTAACGAATAACCTCAACTAGATGCGAGGTCTGGAAGACGTCTCTAGCTCAAAATCTGCACACACAAAAAAAGTGCAGCACGTGTAGGTCAGTACGAACAACACGTACCGGTGGGTATCATAGTCCAACTAAGATTAGTATCATGCATAAATACATAAAATAAATTAAATAGGTAGACATGCACAACAAACATGTATCACAAATAAGATCCTCAAATAATCCACTTCCAGAATAAGTCACCCATTTATCAACAATGAAACACCAACGCTCAAGCCAAAGAAGTAAAATAAACAATAAAGTTCCAACTCTGTCACATATTTGTACACACATGCTAAATGGTAATGTTTCCCCAGATAGCCATGACCTGCAGGGGACCCATGGTGTCGATATACCACTCATTCCGGAACGAACCTCGGACCACGAGCTCACACTAGGCTACATCATCACCCCCTGTCAAATGTTCCTTAAAAGATGTATATGTTTCATCCCAATCATCATCAACAATTAATGTCTCATAATCAAATCACTAGGAATGACTCAAGAACACGTATCAAGTCAACATCAATGAAGTATAACCAAATAACACAAGTCACAATAATACCCACAAATAATCTGCTCAATGATAATATAATATGAAGCTATCTCAATCAGTTTCTGAAGGGTATATATGAACACCTTCCTTGCAACGGTATGCTTTTGGAGGTGATTGATTTTCTTCCTTTTTAATTTTTTGACTAAAATAGTCAGGTCTCTGCTTCAAGAACAATAAAAATGTATTTGAGAATTCGGATAAAGTTGATAAGTTCGTATTTACCAACTTATTTCTTCTTTAATCTTAGATTTTTGTTATGTTTTGATTGAGAAAATAGTGCATTTAATGTCATTTACTTCCATTTTATAAGTTTTATATGTTTGAGAAGAGCATTGAAAGAAACCAATTAAAAATAAGTTCTATATGTTTGAGAAGAGCATTGGAAGAAACTAAGTAAAAACAAGTCAAAGAGGAGCTAAAATGAAGAAAATGGAAAAATTGGTTAGAAGTGCAAAAAGTGGCTATATTTGTAAATCTGAAATTTGAAAAGTTGGCGGCTATTTTCGTCACTTTTTATTGGGAAATTTTTGGAAACCTTAAAAGCAACACTTGGAATACAATATCATCATCTTTGGCCATTTCATACAAGTCTTGGAGAGCTTAGGGTTCTCACAGTTGGGGAATGAAGATTTGAAGACTTTTGATGAGAATTTCTTAATCATTTACTCATTTCTTCTTTTCCTTGCTATGTATTGACTATTTAAGTATATAGTACTCTATTTCATTGCTTGAAACTTGTTTATGAAAATATACATTGTTAAAGTTTTGGATGAAACTCTTGTTATGCTTATGTATTGAATGATGTTTATCTCTAATGAATTGGGTCATTGTTCCTTTAGTTTATCTTGTTCTTGAATGTTTCTTAAGGGATTAGCTAACCCTAGGACTCACCCATTTGCTTCGGTTTGAGCTCGGAAGAGGAAAATTGAGGTTGGAAAAGATTAATTAATAAGGATTTCGGGCTTTAAACACCATCTAATAACTTGAACTAGGAATATGATACATGTATTTTGTGGTCTTGTAATTCAGTTGCCAATATTGTGATTCTAGAGAATTTCCTACTCAGTTAGTTAGTTATTCAACAGACCAGTTAGTTAGTTAGTTAGTCCAGATCTGTTAGTTTGTTAGTTACAGCTGTCAAGAAAATAGTTAAGCAGTTGGAGCAGTTATTGAAATTAGATCAGCTGTGATCTATATAGCATTGTATTCAATTCATTCTAGAATCATCTATGAAAATATATCATTTCTCTTATCCTACTTCTTCTTCCTAAAATCACCAAAATCCCCCATTTTCTTAACTGTTAAGCTCGAGTTTCCTCTGTTGAAACTCCTCTACAGTTACTTGAATTCTCGATTAGTTCTTAATCCTGCAATTCAGTTATCAGTGGTATCAGAGCCATTGAATCCTCGGCATCAATGGCAAAAGGCACTAGGGCAAATGGAGAACAAACTAGTGGAGATTCTCCTTCTGAAATAGGAGAACTGAGAGAGATGATGCAAAAGATGTTCGCAGAATTGGGAACCTTGGCAGGTGATGTATCCAATTTGAAGAAACTGGATCAAACAGTACTCGAATTAAAGAATCAACTCACAAATACAGATGAACGTAGGCAAGATAAAATTCCAATGGAACACGAACAAGAAGATCCAATTAGGGTGGATCACTTAGAAGAAAGAAGGGCCAGAACTGAAGAAAGGGTCCAAAGAGGAAGGAGCCCTGCTAGCTATACTTCTCACCATTCGAACTTCTCTAGATGGTCAAGAATGGATTTCTTAAGGTTTACTGGGGAAGATTTAAGTTCTTGGTTGTTCAAAATCGAACAGTTCTTTGAAATGGAAAATGTTCCAGGCCATGAGAAAGTTAATGTAGCTGCTTTACAATTGGAGGGTGAAGCCATACAATGGCATTTGTCCTTTATGAGATATAGAAAATACCTTCAACCTGCTACTTGGAATGATTATGTCATGGCTATGGTGGAAAGATTTGGTACAGATTTTGATGATCCCATGGAGGAAATCAAGAAGGTGAAGCAAGTAGGAAGTGTGGTGGAGTATCAGGCTATTTTTGAAAGGAACTTGACTAGGGTCACCTTGTCTCAAGAAAATGCTATCAGTTGCTTCATTGGAGGACTGAAACCTGAGTTGAACATTGCTGTTAAGAGGGCTGAACCTATCACATTAACACAAGCTTACAAATCTGCCAGAATGGAAGAGGCATATCTTGCTGCTGTAATAAAAAGTTCTTTTCCTGCTATGAGTTCAAGCAATGTGGGAAATTCTTCAAGAAGGTTTAATGAGCAGAGGGGGCAGTACAACAAACCTATTTTGCCAACACCTAATAGAGGAGGACAACCAACTCAAAGAGGATTCAACCGAAGAACCCTTACACCAGAAGAGATGAATGAAAAAAGGGCTCAAGGACTTTGCTTCTTTTGTAATGAGAAGTATGTTCCAGGCCACAAGTGCAGGAATTTGAAACAACTATATCTTCTTGAGTTAGAAGAACAAGAAGAAGAAGATCAGTGTTGTGAACAAGAATCACCAACTGAGGAGGCAGATCAAGCAATAGAGCAAATCCAAGAAAAATTAGAGATTTCCATGCATGCTTTAAATGGATCGCTGGGGTACAGGACCTTAAGAGTTACGGGTTATCACTCTAAGAAACCTTTACACATATTGGTGGACACAGGAAGTTCACACAACTTCATTGATCCATCACTGGTGGAACAGTTGGGGTGTCCTGTTGTTCAAACCATTTCTCAACCAGTTGCTACAGGAAATGGTAGCATACCAGTGGACAAGATGTGTAGGATCTCTTGGTTATTACAAGGAGCAGAATTTTCAGCTGAATTCTTGGTGTTACCCTTGGGCAACTGTGGGGTAGTCCTAGGGGTTCAGTGGTTATTGACATTAGGTGATATCAAAATGAACTTTAGAAATTTAACAATGGAGTTTATGTATAAGGGCAAGAAACATGTTCTAAGGGGTGCTGGTAAACAAATATTGAACACTGGAGCTGGGAAACTAGCCAAGATTTCATCAGGTAACCATACACAACTCTATATGCTTCAGTTGGTATCCAATTTGAATGAAGAAAGACAATGGTATTCTCTAGAAACTAAGAACACATTTGTCACTGATCCTGCCCTAGCCAGTTTACTACTTGAGTTTAAAGAATTATTTGCAGAACCAACTACACTCCCACCTTCTAGAGGAGTGTTTGATCATAGGGTAGTGTTGCAAGCGGGTACTGAACCAATTAATAAAAGACCATACAGGTATCCATCAGTTAAAAAGGATGTGATAGAGTCTTTAGTTAATCAAATGCTTAAACAAGGGATCATTCAACCAAGTTGTAGTCCCTTTGTTGCACCTGTTGTATTAGTTGGAAAAAAAGATGGTACATGGAGATTATGTGTTGACTATAGAGATTTAAACAAAGCTACTGTGAAGAACAAATTTCCTATTCCAATAGTAGAAGATTTGTTAGATGAACTTGGAGGGTCTGAAATTTTTTCAAAAATTGATCTCAGAGCTGGTTATCACCAACTGAGAATGGCTACTGAGGATGTACCAAAAACTGCATTTAGGACTCATTCCGGTCATTATGAGTACCTTGTTATGCCATTTGGTCTATCAAATGCCCCTGCAACTTTTCAAGGCCTGATGAATTCTGTGTTTCAGCAATTCTTAAGGAAATTTGTGCTTGTTTTCTTTGATGACATACTGATTTACAGCAGAGATATTAAAGCGCATTTGATACACTTAAGGGCTGTTTTTCAAGAGATGCAAAAACACCAGTTGTATGCCAAGCAAAGTAAGTGTTTCTTTGGGGTTGACAGGATTGAATACTTGGGACACTTCATTACCAAGGAAGGGGTTTCTACTGATCCTCAAAAGATAGAATCAGTTCAGAAATGGCCTATGCCAACAACTCTAAAACAATTGAGAGGGTCCCTTGGATTAGCTGGTTATTATAGAAGATTCATCCGAGGATTTGGAGTGATTTCTAGACCATTAACTGATCTTTTGAAAAAGGACAGTTTCAAATGGTCTCAACAAGCAACTGGTGCTTTTGAAGCATTGAAATCTGCTTTGACAAAGGCTCCTGTACTTGCACTACCTGACATCACCAAGACTTTTGTGGTGGAGACCGATGCTAGTGGATATGGTATTGGGGCTGTACTGATGCAACAAGGTCACCCTATAGCTTTCATTAGTAAAGCATTATCACCTAAGCATGCTGCCTTATCAGTATATGATAGAGAGTTACTGGCCATTGTTCATGCAGTGACAAAATGGTCTCAGTATCTGTTAGGCCAGAAATTTATCATCAAGACTGATCAAAAGGCTTTGAAGTATTTGATGGAACAAAAATTGCATACCAACTCTCAGCTGCTATGGTTGACTAAGTTGTTACCATTTGACTACACTATTGAATACAAAAAGGGGGTGGAAAACAAAGTAGCTGATGCTTTATCAAGGGTGACTGGTGCTGAGCTTATGACCTTATTGATTTCTCCTACAGACACTGATCTACTTCAAGCTATAACTGCTAGTTGGGCCACTGATAAGGAGCTCAAAGACTTAATTGAACACCTGCTGGCTACTCCTGATGCTCATTCACAATTTACTTGGTTGAATAACTAGTTGAGAAGGAAGGGGAAACTTGTAGTTGGCAAGGTACCTCAATTGAGGTCTGAAATCATCAAACTATGGCATTCTAGTCCTCAAGGTGGTCACTCAGGGGTGGAAGCAACCTTGAAAAGGTTGTTGACATTATTCTATTGGAAAGGCATCAGGTTGGATGTGAAACAGTTTATTCAGAACTGTGTTGTGTGTCAAAGAAGTAAGTCTGATCTAGCTGCTTACCCAGGCTTACTCCAGCCTCTTCCCATCCCTGAGGTGGTGTGGTCACAGATAAGCATGGATTTCATTGATGGTCTACCAAAATCACAGGGTCATGAGGTGATATTAGTGGTTGTTGATAGATTAAGCAAGTATGGCCATTTCATCCCTCTGAAACATCCTTATACTGCTCAGTCTGTTGCTAAAGTTTTCTTGGATAATATTGTCAAGCTCCATGGTTTACCTGACTCTATCATTAGTGACAGGGATGCTGTTTTCCTCAGTTCTTTTTGGCAAGACTTGTTCAACTTGCAAGGTGTGCAATTGAACACTTCTACAGCATATCATCCTCAGTCTGATGGTCAGACTGAGGCCTTAAACAGGTGCTTAGAAACCTACTTGAGATGTTTTTGTCTTGAAGATGCTACTAACTGGTTTTCTTGCTTACCCATGGCTGAGTACTGGTATAACACATCCTACCATTCAGCTATTAAAACAACCCCTTATGAAGCTCTCTATGGCAGGCCCCCTCCTCTCCATTTACCTTACTTACCTGGGGAATCAGCTTCAGCTGAAGTTGATCATACATTACTCCAAAGAGAATTGAAGCTACAACTCTTGAAGCATCACTTGGGTAGAGCTCAACTCAGAATGAAACAGCAGGCAGACAACCATAGAAGTGACAGAAATTTTGATGTAGGGGATTGGGTGTTTCTCAAGGTGCAACCTTACAAGCAATCTACCCTCTCGTCTCAACCCTTCCACAAACTAGCAGCCAGATACTATGGTCCATTCCAAATTCTCAAGAAGGTTGGCCTAGTAGCTTACACTTTACTGTTTCCACCATCAGTCAAAATCCACCCCACAGTTCATGTTTCTCTTCTTAAGAAGTGTCATGTTGTACCTACTGAAATTGCTTACCCTCCCACTACTGATATTGCTAACCCTCACTGTCCCAATCCTGAATCCATATTACAAAGAAGAATGGTGAAGAAAGGCAACAAAGCAGTAGCTCAAGTTTTGGTGAAGTGGACTGGTTTGTCTGCTGATCATGCTACATGGGAGTATTTCAATGTTCTCAAGACCAGATTCCCTGATTTTGATCCTTGAGGACAAGGATCTTTTCTGGGATGGTAGTACTGATACATGTATTTTGTGGTCTTGTAATTCAGTTGCCAATATTGTGATTCTAGAGAATTTCCTACTCAGTTAGTTAGTTATTCAACAGACCAGTTAGTTAGTTAGTTAGTCCAGATCTGTTAGTTTGTTAGTTACAGCTGTCAAGAAAATAGTTAAGCAGTTGGAGCAGTTATTGAAATTAGATCAGCTGTGATCTATATAGCATTGTATTCAATTCATTCTAGAATCATCTATGAAAATATATCATTTCTCTTATCCTACTTCTTCTTCCTAAAATCACCAAAATCCCCCATTTTCTTAACTGTTAAGCTCTAGTTTCCTCTGTTGAAACTCCTCTACAGTTACTTGAATTCTCGATTAGTTCTTAATCCTGCAATTCAGTTATCAGAATAGGAAAGTTAACTTGAGATTCAATTGGTAGTACTTAATATCACACTCTAAAGCTTGAAAAAGTACAGAGTGAAATTCATTGATTTGGTTGGAGGACTTTGAATGAGATTTTAGAAACCATTATCCATTAACATAAGCTTGCTCTTAGTTATAAAATCGTAAAATACATTGGATCGTTACTTGAGTGTAAATTCCCTTGTATCCATGCTTGTGGCCATTGATCATTTTACTTGCTTTCTAGGTTAGTTTTGTCTTTATTAGTTTCTAAATCAAAAAACAAATATTGAAAATGTGTTTGGCTTAGCTTAGTCAGTGATAAATCCTTAACTTTATTAATCTCCTTTATATTGTTCTCCGTGGGATCGACCCTGACTCATAATTGGGTAAATTGTATTGCAACGACTGTACACTTTCTTTTTGGAGAGTGGATTTGGACGTTATCAAAAGTCTCTAATGTCTTTGATCTGCATTTTGTATGTTCTCCTATCGTTTGTTGTACAAGGAAAAAAAATCTTATTCTGCCAGTAGAATGGAAAAATATCAACACCGATGATGATTCTCTTACTAAGCTCTCCAACAACTGTCTAATATTATGACATATTACAAGTTTTGGATTACCTTTTTTTTTTTTTTTTTTTTTTTTACATATTTCATAATGAAGTTGATTTATTTCCTGTTTATGTGAGATTGCAATTGCATTGAACTAGAGTAATTATGCTGATTTGTCTACATTTTTTTGGATTCGTTTGTTTCTATAACTCATGTTTTTGAAGGTTGATTTTCTTGGACTTTGCAGGTGTGCATTTTCTACTTGGTTCGTCAAGCACTTAACATGTTGGTGAACTCACTTACGATCTAATCTTGTTTATACCATAGAAATTTTGAGTAGATATGAAGCTTAGTTATGTCTAATTTTGGACCTGACAAGGTATTTTGTGCTTACCCTATGAGAATCTCTCCCATCCAGTCAAGTATAGTCATAGAAATTAACGGATTTAGATTTCGTGTGTGATTATTTAAGCACCTCAGTTGTTATTTTCAAAGAATAGGATAAATTGTTGACTTAATTATTCTTGCTTATTTGCATTTGCTTCTCTTCTTGAGCAGAAAGAAGAGAGAGGGTAAATTTATGGAGTAAAAATTTCTGTTGCTCACTAATTGAGAAAAGAAAAGAAAACAAGTTAATCTTCTCATACAAATTATTTAGGCAATTAATATTTCATGTCCATGATTCTGAGTGGCTGACCAGCTTTACCTGACAAACAATTTCGGAGTTTTCTATTAATTACTATAAGCTATAGTACGTCGTTTTATTAGATTATCTAATTCTACACACTCATAAGATAGCTTTACGTTGTAATCTCCTTCTTCTTTTATTAAAGTAAAGGTTTATTTTACCTTGTAATCTTTCATTGAATTAGGGGTTGCTACATTCATAATTTCAAGTAGCACATTTTATTGCATCTTGCTCATATATATATGGTTGTTATTATTCTGAACAGAGGATGATACCATCATTCTCGCCAAGGTTAAAGTACCTCTGCTGGTGTTGTTCCATCAGCATGTTTATGATCATGAATGCATTTTTTATGGAAGTGTATGAATAGAATCTGCTAGACTCCCTCAGTTAGCAATATTGCTTGTTGATTACTCATTTTCAGTGATTATGATTTTGCGATTGAACAATCCTAATTTGAAAAGCCTTCAACTACTTTTGGGGGTTACTGATGAAACTTTTCATTTTTTATGTTAGACAGTAACCAATATAACAAAGTTCTCTTTGCTACCCAAATATGTTTCTCTTGTCAAGGCTACACATATAGAGAAAGTTCACCAAAGATATGAGATACGAGTTGTCTTTGAAAGTTGAAAGCAAAAATACATCAAAGTAGTGCCTGACAGAGGCCACAGAGCAAAAGAGAGCTCTTTTGTTAATTACTTGCTAATTATACAACTACCGGTTGCTGAAATTCGATTGGCGTATAAATAAGAGATCTTTACGCCAATGCATTAACGATATAAAATTGGTTAGGTAAAGAATCAAAGATATTAAACATAGAGGTTTAAGGCTGGAAGAAACGAGTACTCTTTTAGCAAAAGTCGGATCAATTATCTCTCGAATTTGCTGTCCTTAATCAAAGCGACGTCCTGAGGAACTTTTAGTTGTTAGAATTGTATCTAACAATGGAAATGCTGTCATTATATCGGTTCCAGGAAATGTAGTGATTTATGTCATTACTTGACAATTAATCAAACAAAAAGAGGGTTCACATAGGTTCAAGAAGCATTTTTTTTTTGTATGAGTTCATGGTAATGTAGGTCCATGTGTCCTAATGATTGGTTTTGACTGGTAGAAGCCATTATGTGAAGAGATACGATACCACTTTCTTTAGCTGAACTCTACAACAGTTGTCTAATGCCACGCATTGTGAAAAGTTTGGATTTTTCTTATCTTGGAATAAAGTTGAGGAGATAATTTCTTTCATCTTTCCATGAATTGATTGGATTGCGCCTAACTAGAGCTATCCCATTGATCTTCTATATTTTATGGATTCGTGTGTTTCTGTAACTCATGTTTTGAAGGTTGTTTCTTTTTGGACTTCGCAGGTATGCCCTTTCTATTTGATTCGTCGAACACTTAATTCTGTTGGTAAGCTCATTTACTGTCTATTGTGTTTATATCATATAAATTTTGAGATATAAGCTCAGGAGGTAGATGGCCAGCCATAGTATTGGTTAACATGATAGATTAATGGTCAAGTGTATTCATTAAATTCATGGGATATAATGAATTTTGATCATACGTATGTAAATTGTTGTGTGATTATTTTAGCACCTCAGCCATTTATTTTTGAAGAGTAGGTTAAATTGCTGACTCCGTTATTCCTAATTATCTTCTTGGCTTTTTGCTGGAGCAGAAAGAAGGTCAGATGGTATATTTATGCGATGAGAACTTCAGTTGCTTAGTAATTAAAAAAAAAAAGATCTCAAATCGCTGATGGAGTCAGTTTGGCACCTCTTAAATGGGCATCCAAATTGGACCTAACCCTTTGTCAGGCTATGGTCCAGCTGGAACTAGTTGCCACTAAGTTGCTTTGTGATAGTTGAATCACAAGTCGTATAATTATTAAGGCAAACTGAAAAAGCTTATGCCATGCTCCAAATATTGTTTCTTTTCTTTGTTTGATTTCTTTGCTTCAAAAATTTTTTGTACATGACAAAGTACTAGTTGATTTTAACTCATACAACCTTTGACTCGTAGGTATTTGGTTCCATTTTCCTTATTACTTGCCAGCAGATTGGTCTCTATCTTGTGAAAAAGATATGATAATAAGAGCTTTATTCATGCTATAGTTTTCATTATGCTTAAGAAACTTTGCACACTTCTCTTCTTAGAAACTCTCTGTTATTAGATTTTAAGTGTTAAGTATTGTAGGAAATTTGGGTTCACCCATAAGGGGTACTTAAGGCCCATTAGGGTAATTAAACTTAGCATTCATATTTCCTATATAACAACACTTATGGTGTAAAATAAATGATACTTTTGTAGTATTTTTCTGCTCTTCTCTTTTCAATAATATATTATTAGGGTTTAGACTGTAGTTTAGCGAGTTGCTCCAATATAATGTGATAACCACCATCGGCTAGTAATTGAAGCCGTGGTTCGACTTCCACTTCCGCTACACGAAGAACACGTAAGTTCCCCTTTTATGGTTTATACACTTTCTAATTAGTTTAGATTAATGTGTTATGTGTAATCCTATATTGGTATCAAGAGCCATAGCCCGGTTTTCTGGTCTGGAAAAATATATATAGAATTATTCTATTATTTTTGCATTGAACATGTGGAATTGTCCACTTGTGAAAATTGTCTAGCGGGAAAATCTGCATGAAAACCTTTCGGTAAAGTGACTAAAGCTGAATATCCTTTGCAATTAGTCCATTTTGATATCTGTGGGCCTATGAATATTAGAGCTAGGCATGAAGCAAGTTATTTCATTACATTTATTGATGATTTTACCCGTTTCAATTGTGCCTATTTAATTTCCCACAAATCTGAAGCAATAAGTTGATTCAAACGCTATATGAGCTTAGTGGAAAATCAATTAGACAAGAAGATAAAAGTTCTTCGAACTGATCATGGCCGGGAACACTTATCGACTCAATTTAATGGGTTATGTGATGAAAAGGGAATAGTTCATCACTTGACTATCCCAAATACTCCACAACAAAATGGTGTTGCAGAAAGAAGAAGCAGAACGCTCCTAGAAATGGTTAGGTCAATGATGGCACATGCCAACCTCCCAATTAATTTTTGGGGTGATGCTTTGCTTACTACACCACCTATGTACTTAACTGAGTGCCTACAAAATTAGTTGCAACCACTCCATATGAATTATGGACTGGAAGATATCCTGACCTGGGTATATTGAGACCTTGGGGTTGTGCTGCATACAAACATGATTCCTCTCACAAATATGGCAAATTGGGCCCAAGAGGAAAGAAAATTATCTTTATAAGGTACTATGAAACCTCAAAGGGTTATGTGTTCATAGGTCAGCAAAACAGTGGGAGTGTAACTGAATTTGAATCACGAGAAGTCACATTCTTAGAGAATGAGTTTCCTAAGAAGGGAGAGGTAGGTCAAGACCTATCATTGTTTGAGCTAGGGGATCAAGATGTACAAGGATATTTTCATTCGAGTGGGAGTATTTTAGAAAATGATGAATTAGTTTCTCATCAGCAACCTCTTCCATCATTAGGTGCGAATGAAAGTAATCCTTCTACACTTAATGAAAATGACCAAATGGATCTTATTCCAAGTGGGAGCGAGATGGTCACCGATCTTGTTCCGAATGGGAGCAGGTTGAGTGTTCATGATCCGAGTGGAAGCAACGTTGATCCAAATGGGAACAATGATGAATCACAAACTAGAAGTAGTTCTCGTAAAAAGACTCCCTGCCGATGATTTGACATTGAAGGCGGTGAATTGTTTATGATGCTACTGCAAGATGAAAATGAGCCTAAAAATATAAAAGAGGTTCTCTCATGCCCTTCTAAGGACAAATGGACAAAAGCAATGGAAGATAAGTTGGAGTCTATGAGTGTGAACAAAGTTTGGGAACTAGTTGACCTCGCTGAGGGACACAAAACTATTGGGAGCAAATCTATTCTCAAAATAAAGCTCAAGGCTGATGGCACAGATATAAGGCTCAACTAGTGGCAAAAGGGTATACACAGCAGAAAGGAATAGACTATGACGAGACTTTCTCGCCTGCTATTAGGTTTACCTCTGTTTGTCTTGTTCCAGCCGTAGTTGCAAGCTTGGATCTTGAGTTACATCAAATGGATGTAAGAACTGCCTTTCTCGATAGAGAATTAGATGAAGAAATTTACATGGAACAACCTAAATGTTTCATTGAAAAGGGTCACGAATAAAAGGTTTGTATACTTTTGAAGTCTATTTATGGCCTCAAGCAATCTTCAAGGCAGTGGTATATATGTTTTCAGAATGTTGTTGTATCCAATGGTTTTACCATGATGCATGAAGACCATTGTGTTTATACCAAAAGAACAAGAAACAAGTTTGTGATTTTAACATTGTATGTAGATGACATACTTATAGCTGGAAATGATAAGGAGTTCATTACTGAGATAAAGTCATGCTTACCATCCCAATTAAATATTAAAGATATGGGTGAAGCTGCATCTATTCTTGGAGTTAAGATTTCAAGAGATCGTCCAAAGAAACTATTGTATCTCTCCCAAGAGAATTACATTAGAAAAGTTCTTAAACAATTTAATATGCAAAATAGTAGCCCTGTTGATACTCCTATCAGTAAAGGCCATGCCTTGGGTAGTCAAATATGTCCTAAGACTCCTGAAGAGAAAGAAAAATGAGCCGAGTTCCTTATAGGAGTGCAGTCGGAAGTCTAATGTATGCTATGGTGTGTACTAGACCTGATATATGTCAACCAGTTGGCTTGGTAATTAAATATCAAACCGACCCAGGTTTAACACATTGGCAAGAAGTAAAGAGAATCATGAGATATCTAAAGGGAACTGCTAATTATGCACTTTGTTACCAAGGCGACAAAGATCTGCGATTAGTTGGATACAATGATGCTAATCATGGAGGAGATCTAGATGAGAGGAAGTCTACCTCAGGATATGTTTTCTTACTCAGTGATGGCGCCATGTCATGGAGTAGTAAGAAACAATCATGTATATCACTATCTACAATGGAAGCCGAATATATGGATCTCGCATCAGCAGTACAAGAAGTTGTTTGGTTGAAAAAGTTCTTGAAACACTTGTTGGATATCGTAGAAAATGCTAAACCAGTGTTAATCTACTGTGACGGTGAGGCTGCAATTTCCTCTACCAAGGATCCTAAGTTTCATTGCAAAACCAAACACATAGATATCAAATATAACTATGCACGAGATATGGTTAGACGCAAGGTGGTGAACGTGAAGTATGTGTCTACAAAAGATATGTTAGCAGATCCATTGACCAAGCCTTTGTCTAGAGATGCATTTATGAGACACACTAGGTCTCAAGGCTTGCGTAGATTTTAAGATACTTCATTTTTGTTCTTTATTTTCCCGTGTTCACAAGACTGATGTTCTTTAATTATCAATAAATTTGATTTACATAAATACATATTTTAATTGTTGAATGTTATGTGCATTCATTATTTATTTAAAAAAAATTAAGTATGTTGAGTAGACAAGAGGTTGACCTTATCACACAGGTAACTACGCTTATCTTAGTAATAAGTGGAGATGAGACTGGATTTTAAGAACAATTATCAAATGGATAATTTGAGAGAAATCAACTTAAAATCATGAATGTCGCATAAATAATGGCATAAGGTCATTAAGGTGAAAAACGTTCACCTAGTCTACTTAGTGAGCCAGATGTGAGTTAAAAATGACATAGTAGATCAAGGAACTCAAATTTAGATATTTATAGTGTCTAAATATCATTTGTATAACATTCTTCACGAGATAAAGACATACGCTTCCTGGGAAAGGAGAAAATGTTGTAGCATATATTTCATACCATGTGTGCTAATGTCGACCAATTGGGTTAACATAAGTCCATTCTCAACTTATTATTGTGTGAGATCCAGAGCCTTTATGGTGGCTTAAGATTTGTAGCCTTTGTGACTCAGATTAGATATTTGAGACTTAGTTTGATGTTAGTTATCTTAGTGTGCTTTCAAAAGACCATGAACACAGATTCGGTCTGGCGGAGTATATCTAGAAAAGCAATTAACCTAATGTTAAGAGGATCATGAGAGAAGATCATTGATGGAATCTCATTAATTTGCATTCATTGGTGCACCAATTATAACTACGATTATGAATACAAGAAATAATGATATATGAGATTTTGAGATTATATCAAATGTGATTCATATGATCTGGGGTACTGCATACTTTATGATCTACTTGCAGGTTTGCACTCGACGAGAGGCTATATACTCCTAATAAATGTATAGCACTTAGCTCTCACAGTATGCTGGTCGCACGGTCAACTTCCCTGTATGAATGATTGCGGAGATGAGTTAAGAACATGTTTCTCATATTAGATGAGCACTCCCATTATGTGTGAGTGGGAGATGTAGGAAATTTGGGTCCATCCATAAGGGGTGCTTAAGGCCCATTAGGTTAATTAAACTTAGCCCTGATATTTCCTATATAATAACACTTACGGTGTAAAATAAATAATACTTCTGCAGTATTTTTTTGCTCTTCTCTTCTCTAAAATATATTATTAAGGTTTAGACTGTGATTTAGGGGGTTGCTCCAATATAACGTGACAACCACCATCGGTCAGTAATTCCAGCCGTCGTTTGACTTCCGCTCCCATTACACGAAGAACACGTAAGTTCTCCTTTTATGGTTTACGCGCTATCTAATTAGTTTAGATTAATGTGTTATGTGTAATCCTTCAATATTTATCAAGGATGAAGTATTAACAAAACATGTAAGGTGTACTGTCAAGGCAAAGGATTTAAGATTCGAAAAAAGGCCAAATATACCCCTGTACTATTAGAAAAGGGTCATATATAACCTTCGTTATACTTTGAGTCCAAATATACTCCTATCATTGTACTATTGGTTCAAATAGAACCCTTATCCGTTAAGTCTATCCAAGGTGACCATCCAATCCTACGTGGCACTGACATTTGATGAGGTGGATGCCACCTCAGCTCCCCTAACCATCTTACCCCTCCCATCTATTTGTTCTTCCACCACTAAATTTTTCTTCCCCTCTACCACCATTACCGCCACCATGACCACCCTAATTTATTCCATCTTTCAAGCAGACAAACTACTTCAGGCTAATATATATGATTCTAATTTTTGTATATTTCTTTGTACTGTTTCCCAATTATCCCATATTATAATTTACAGCAGCCATATCTGAAAACCCATTTCATAGAAATATCACAACTATAAATACAGGCAATTGAGTCTCAAGATTTCAGCCTGTGTTATAACTTGTAAATATTTCATACATAGCAAAGATACTTTGAATTAGCTTCTGGGTTCTTTTTAACGGTAAAGATCCCAACTTTCTTGAAAAATTTTCTCCATCACGAGATATATATGAAGTCTCTGTTAATAATTTGGTTTTTTTTTTTTTTTGTGGTGAAAAAAAAAAAAATGGACTGGAAGAAGATCAGAGAATATGATTCGAAGAGATTGCTGAAACAACACTTCAAGAGGTTTTCTAATAGTACAAGGGTATATTTGGCCCTTTTCCGTTTAAGATTTCCCGCCTTTCAGAAGTTTGATTGGAAAGGCTTAGATCTGGATAGTATTTCCGCATTATGCAAATGCTGTAAAATACGATGCTTTTGTAGATACTCTAGCAAGAGGAAAAAGAATATAGCAAAAGTTGTACCTTCCCGTGGTTGTTCCATTTGTTATGATCAAAGCCAAGAGATCCAGTTTTAGTCAGTTAATTGATAAGTTTGTGTTTTAAGATAAATATGGGCACCTCATTTTAGCTATGTGCTTTCTATTTTACCAAACTTCATATATTTTGCAGCGTTTTCCTAATCATTCTTGGGAACCAATAGAATTATTTAGTCAATTATTCTTCATAAAGTGTATATCAAATGTTTTCCGAGTGATCCATAAACCAAATATACTTTTAAGCTTTTATTCATTTTGGTCTTTTATGATGACAATATAACAAGCATTTCCTTGTTTCATGTAAATATATTGTAGTTACATACACAAGATGAGCATCACTAACTGAAAATTAATGACATGGACTGGTTACTTGAAAATTAAAGTTCATATGGAAGAGCTTAAATTAGTATAAGCAAGTGTAAGATGTGCTTGAGGAAAGGACAGTATACAATTTGGTATCATTTTAAGACCCGCTTATAAATTTAGACGATTGGTATAGAAAACTTCCATGAGTTGTTGTTTGTTGTGGAAACTAAGAAGTATATAGATCATAGTAAATTCCGGTCAATGTTAGTTAGACTACTTGGGTAGATCATCTTCTCCGTGAGTCTCATACTGCAACACTTTGAACAACTCTCATGCTTTCTTTGTGATAGTTTGAATAATATGAGATATAGGAAGGTATCATCTATCTGTCTTGGTCTCCACTCCCCTTCCCAATTATGTATGGTGAATATTGACAAATTATGTAAGGACTTCTTCTTAAGGCAGGACAAGGGAGGAACCATAGGCCAAAAAGGTGGAAATTGTACCATTAGAATATAGAACCATCAGCGCCAATTGGCTTTATTATGATTCTTTTTCGGTTAAACATTCATGAAGCTCCTATACATTAGGTTGTCATACGAACATAGTAACTAACAGGTCTTATTGGATGTTATTACTAAACATTTATCTGTGCTTAGTCATTTAGATTTGGCAACAAAGTTCGCAGGGTATAAAAGCAAAGAGGGGTTTGTATAGAAAATAGAAACTAAAGGTAAATCGCTACTGTTGTTTCATTTGTTTAGAATTTTTTTATTTTATTTCGATACAATTTTATGTCATGCAGTGTACTTTTGGGAACTATGAACACAGTACATCTTTATTATTTTACTATTATCTCTTGTCTGTAACAAGGTAGTCTTTATGCTAAAAATTGATGCTACCGAGTTTTTCCCCCAAATCTTTAGAAAAATAGGGATTTGGAAGCCAAAAGCAATAAGCTACGTGTCTGTGCGCTCTGCAGTTATAATATTTTGGGAGTTCTACATAGACTAGAGCGTTGAATTAGAACTCGATTAGTATTTGATGGTTTGTCCAATTATAACATTTTGAATTTGCTTCTTTGATGTTTGCTTAGATTCTGTAACATGTTCTGATATTTTGTCAAATACAATCGCAAAAGGAGACTTATGATAGTAGAAGTTTATGGAATACATGAAGCACGTGAACTATGTGCAAATGCTCGAACTTCACATGGTGGATATTTCATAACCTTTTGGATATATCTTGTACAACTTTATTCCTCAGGGCATTTATATTAATGAAGGTTCAATAGTTGTGATTATTTGTATAGCTTTACTCCTTTCTTTCTTTCATTTTTTTTTTTTTTTTGTAATCCTCCTGAATCCTTGAAATATAGTAAGAAAACATCTTCTTGGTGTTGAACATCTTTTATAGTCTTATAGTTGTATAAATAACAGAAATAATGTTTAATCATTTGCAACTTAAGTATGTAGGTATATAAAATACACTATGCCAATCTTTTCAGGAAAATATATAATTTATTTTTTGTTGATTAATTGTTAGAATCAAAAGGGAGAAGTAATTTCTTGACATATGTGCGAAAGTAATTTCCCATCAAAATTATATCTATATAGCTATTTAAGCCAATACCTAAACATATTATCAATTGATATCCAAACATTAAAGAAATATCTTTTCAGAAAATAACTTATATTTTGAATTCTTTTTACCAGGAAAGGACTTCTCCTTAGCAGACAAAAAGTAACTAGAATTTAAGCCCCCCGTTTGGCCATAAGAATTATTCACTTTATTTCGGAATTTTTTTTCACTTTTTTCCGAAATCAGCGTTTGGCCATGAAAATTCCGAATACAACTTGAAGTTGTTTTCCGGAATACCAAAAACTCAAAAACTTGTTTTTCAAAAAAAAATTACTTTTTTACAATTACATTTCACCAAAAACTACAATTTCAAAAACTATGGCCAAACACAACTCCAACTCCAACTCCAATTCTAAAAAAAGTGAATTTTTTTTTGGTATCTATGGACGAACGGGGCCTAATTGATTCTCCATAATATGATATGTATATCACTTTTCAAATCAAAATTAAAAGGCCAAATACACATGCGGCACCCTAAATTTGTTCAACTTTTTCATTTAGACACTTGAACTCAAATTTGTTCCTATTGAATATCTAAACTCCCATAGAAGTGTACCAATTAGGCACATGTTGTTGAGACAACCTAAAAACAAAACGGAAAAGGGTCAAAATTACCCCTGAACTTTGAAAAATAGTTCATTTATACCCTTCGTTATACTTTAGGGCCAATTATATCCTTACAGTTATACTATGGGGTCAATTATACCCTTATGACTAACGGCTGCCACGTGGCATCATCCCAACCCTTCAAAATTATTTTACCCTCAAATAATTTTTTACCCACTAAAATAACTCAACCCGACCCGATTTTTTTTTCGAGCAAAAATAATACGGATATTTTTTCCAGGAAAAAAAATAAAAATAATTTCGTATTATTTTTGCTGGAAAAAAAATTGTTGAGTTATTTAGTGGGTAAAAATTATTTGAGGGTAAAATAATTTTGAAGGGTTGGGATGATGCCACGTGGCAGCCGTTAGTCATAAGGGTATAATTGACCTCATAGTATAACTGTAAGGGTATAATTGGCCCTAAAGTATAACGAAGGGTATAAATGAACTATTTTTCAAAGTTCAGGGGTAATTTTGACCCTTTTCCGAAAACAAAATGGGTGCATTTCATCCGCTGCTGATGTGGCAAAAAATACCAATGAGATAACGACATGTAGATTTTGGTCCCATCATATGGAGAAAAAGAAAAACAGAATTTGAGGATAAATAAAAAAAACTCTGTTCCTCAAAATATTCAATCAACTCTCCCTATTGCATCAAGATAAAAGAAAGTGTTCAAATCGTGGCTTGATTTTAGAAAAAAAACCCAGATGAAATTTTCTCCAAAAACTACCTGCAAGAGAGCAAAAAAGGAACTTTTAAGGAGAATTAAGAAAGCAAGAATGCTTACTTTCACTAATTTGGTGGGTGACAATTAATAAATATAGAAGAAGAGTTAAAAAAAAAAAAATCTAATTTTCACTTCTGGTAAGTGATTTGAATTTGATAACAACGGAAGTCATGAAAAGGGAATCATGGGTTCGAGGAAACCAATCTCAGGTTTTTGTTCTTCAAAATTTTCTGAGACAATTGCAACAGGTTATGACAGTGCTTGAATTGGAGAAACCAAATTTGAGATTTTTTTTGCTAATATTCTTGACGGTGGTGTTCCGCTGAAGAAGTACTTGTTATCAGCCAATGAAATTTCCGACGGCATGGCCAATCTTCAAGCAAAATAAGAGGAAAAGAAAAAATGGAAAAAGAGAAACAGAAGAAGAAAAAAAGAAAAAAAAAAAGTTAACTAGACATTCAACCCGCTCAAAAATGGTGAATAACACACATTTCGCCATGTCAGCAAAATATGTCTAATTGGTACGCTTCACGGGAGTTTAGGTGTTCAATAGATACAAACTTGAGTTCAAATGTCTAAATGAAAAATCTGGACAAGTTTAGGGGGCCACATATGTATTTAGCCAAATTAAAAATACTTTGTCCAAGACAATAATTTCCGGAATAATTTGCATATAACTTTACTGAAATTTTAATAACGGTGGAACACGTCACAATAAAAAGAACACAGAAATTCACCAAAAATTAATCCCTCAGCTACCTTCTTTTCACGTAAGTCAATAGCTTTTTCAAGGCACAAATGCGTGCAAGTTAAAGAAGGTATTATTCTAGATGCACAAAGTACGTAACACCAGAGGCGGATCCAGGATTTTGAGTTTGCGGGTGCTACATTATTTTAGACTTCGAATTGATATATTTTGAGCTTCGATTCGCGTTATTCGTTTTTTGGGTCCGAGTTATTCAGTTTTTCGATTTATATGGACAAACGGATTACTATACTATTTTTCAATTTGACTTGATATTTTAGCTTTAGTTCGGGTTGTTCATATTTTTCGATTTATATAGACAAGTCAACTAAACAAAATAATTTAACAATTATGACAATTTTGAACAAAGCAAAAAACTTTAATAGAAATACTACATCAGCAAAACTATATTATTCATTTATAATTCTCCTCGATGAATTTTCATATTCTAAAACTATCATTTGACTCAATTAAGAATAGATAATAAAAACTAGAGCAAGAACTCATTGTAGATGCATATTTTTTTTGATATTCAAAACAAAAACACCATGAACTATAAAAACAGAAGCAGTAATTAATTAAATTTTAAAAGTCAATAGTTGCTCAAACAAAAAATAGTCTGCAGCAAATAAAGAAAAAGAAAGAGAAAGGGAAAGAAATGAAGAAACAAGGAAACGAATGAAAAGAAGCAGCAAAATAGAACGAGAAAAGAAGAAAAAAGGAGAGCAAATATCCAGTAATTTTTAAATGTAGAAAATAGAGTTGGTTTTTACAAAAATTGTAGTATGCAGGTTCGATGCCACACGTTGTCAGCTGAAATTTCGGGCCTTTACCAATGGCACCTGACGGTCATATGTTAATCGAGGTGCCAATTTATATATTTATCCCATTTTCTATATATATATATATACGCGCGCGCGTGCACACACACACTAGGGCTGCATATCGGTCGGTTCGGTTCGGGTTTCAAAGTTATCGGTTCAACCTATCGGTTATCAGTTTGTAGACATGTTAAACCATTAAAGAACCGTTAAGATATCGGTTAATGGGTTATCGGTTAATCGGTTGTTGTTTGTTATCAGTTCGGTTATCGGGTTAACCGTTAAGATATCAAGAACAAGGAACCCATCTTCAAAACTGAGCAAAAAATATTTCAACAACGAAGAACTTTTTTTGCTAGGAAGTGATTTCCCTAATTTCCCAACCCCAACAAACACCCCAAAATAGAGAAATACAAAATCACATAAACAAGAGTGAGAATTAAAAGCAATGTAGAAGAAGTAAAAAATAGTTTAGTAAGTTTACATTTTCAAGTCTTCATGGAGAGTGTTCTATAATGGGCTTTAGATGGACAAGTACGTTTGATTCAAATAACTCAAGACACAATCAGTCCAAATTGAAGCGTAATACAGTGGTTTCCCGATTTATCACTTCAACATCAAGCTCAAATTAGGGAAATAAGTTGCAAAAGACTTTTACCTGAAAGAAACAGATCTGGATCCAGTAAGGAATTGGCTTGTTTTGCCTTTGCTTCTTCGCTAATTTCTTCTTTATCATAAATGTCTTATGAGAAGGCATTTTCACAATTGGAGATCTCCTTTAAGCGATGAGCTCAGTTGTTGATTGAAACCCTAAGAATTGAGGCTAGGTTGAATTTTGTCGGGACTGGTTTTTTTTTGGGGTTGTTCCTTTTGCTTTATGTTGTTTGCTTTTGCAGACCATTCATGTTTTCTATTGTCTTGTTTATTCTGTACTAGTGTATTACTATTAATAAAATATCCTCCACTAAGGTTTACTTAGTGGTTTCCAAAAAAAAATGGTTATCGGGTTATCGGTTCACCCGTTAACAAAAATGGCCAAACCGTGACCCGACCCAATAAGCCAATAACCACAGGGCACCACCCGATACCCGAATCAGTAATTCATTAACCCGAACCATTAACCCAATAACCCAATAATTAGTTCGGGTTATTGGTTTAACCGTTAATATGCACAGCCCTAACACACACAAAAAAAATTGTGCGGGTGGTGTGGCACTCCTTCCTCCCTTAGTAGATCCACCTCTGTGTAACACTATGTGTAATTAGACAAATTCTACAAACCACAATTCTTTGTTTGCCAGAAAGTGTGTTGGTGAGATGAATATAATCTCTCTATCCTTAGCCAGAGGTCTTGGGTTTGAGTTTTGAGTATGAAAAAATCCTAACAAAGAGACATTCTCCTTTAATAAGCCTTATACAAATCTAAATTAGTCGGGGGCTGGGGGCCCAGAAAGCTTAGTAGTGTTTGAAACTACAATATATCACTATCACGAGCGGTACGTTTCAACCAATTAAACTATACCCCTACCGAATCTACATACAATTCGCTTACTCCTAGAAGAGTAGACAAAACGAGTGGCAACCTCCCAGTGGATTCCCATAAATCTTGTAGCCCCCAAAGGCTACATCACTTGAAGGGTTAAGATTGGGCATTTACCTTGTAGGACATTTGAAAAGTTCTTCTCACCTTGATTGAGCTCAACTTGATCTTCCAGGCATGGGAGTTCTTCATATGAAGACTCCGTCAACAATTCATCTTCTTGAGTACCTACACAAGAGTTTTCACCAAGAAAAGAAGAAAAAGTGGAAAGATTAGATCTATTTTATGGAAACTCCCTCACATCACTCCACACATTCTCTCCTTTTTCCGTTCTTGAGTTTCCACGTTTCACTCCCTTACTCCTCCCTATCTTTTGTCTCTCAAGTTCATTAGACCTCTTGGCCTCACAAGGAGTATTTTGCTTTCCTTTCTTTGGCTTCTTCTTTTGGGAAGTTGTTTTGGCCCCGTACCCCTCTTGATGTGGTCCTGGCTAATGGCGCCTCAAGTGCATCTTCAATACATCCCAAGTATCAATTGAGCATCCCCACTACTTTTCTCTCTTGATATTGAACTCCCACTAGTTGGCAAGCTTCCTTTCAAAAGTTCTAAGAGCCAATACCATCTTCTTTCCTTGTGAATAGTTATAGCTAGCAAAGATTTCATCCATCATGAATTCCCACCGCTCATATTCTTCTTCACTAGCTTCCATCAACAAGGTACACCATTTCACATTGGGGTTTTGCACTGCTACATTCTGATTCTTTTTAGGAAGTATATGTGGAAAGAGAAGTTTGCCCTTTTTATCCACTACATACGGATGCCAATCTTGCTCATACAGAATTACATGCACTCTAAACCAAGCAAATCCCAAACACATATGACAAGTATCCATGGGAAGTACATCACACCAAACTTCCTCTTGGTACTCATCGTATGAAATGAAAACCTTCACTCTCCTATCAACCCAATACCCTCCCTCATCATAATAAGGATCTTGCCTCATCACACAAGGTATCCTCAACCATTTGACCGCGTGAGGGGTGATCAAATTTGTGTAACAATCGTCATCAAGCACCAGAGTTCCCGCACAACCACAAATGTTGACCTTGGTTTCAATGAATCAACTCTTTGGATCACCCTCCCTTTGAATCATTGAACTTCCTTTACTTCCACTACTTAGTGATGCTTCCATCCTACCTCAAATATTACTTCTATATTGAGAGCATGATACCTTTGAGTTAGAGCAAGAAGCACGAGACATGGTATTTCTAGAAGTAGAAGTTATACACCCCCCTCCCCCCTCTTTCTAATAGAATGTCTCCAAATTGTACCCATAATCCCACGCATACCATTTTGCTTCGAGTAGGAAGTATTATGAGACAATACACATGAATGTCTACTAGAGGACTTTCCATAATCAACATTTTCAAGTTCATTATCTTCATAGACATATTCTTCGCAATTCCTAATTGTATAAGAATTTCCTTTATAAGACCCATAAGATATGTGTGAGGAGGAATTATACCTCAAGTCGTCTTCATAACTATGGTGTGTAGTACGAGAACCTTCATAATCATCATCTTCACCATACAAATCGTCACAAGTTTTTTCTACCTGATAACGTCCAAATCCACTCCTCAAAGATAAAGTGTACACGGTCGTCGCAATATAATTTGCCCAACTATGAGTCGGGGTCTATCCCATAGGGAACAATATACTAGGCGATTTAAACAAGTAAGGAATTATCACCAACTACGCTAAGCCAAACACTTTTTCAATATTTGATTTTTATTTTAACAATTAACAAAGATAAAAACTAACTAGAAAGAAAGTAAAATGATCAATGGCCACAAGCATGGATACAAGGGAACTTACTCTCAAGTAAGTGAGTTTATGCTAATTAGATAATGATCTCTAAAATCTCATCGAAAGTCTCTCGACCAAATCAATGAATTCCACTCTAAGCTTTCTCAAGCCTTAGAGTGTAATATTAAGCACAATCAATATAATCTCAAGTAACTTTCCTATCTCTAGCTCAACTTATCAGATGGGTTTTAAAACCCCAAATTCTTGTTAATTAATCTTTCTCAACCTCAATCTTCCTCTCTCGAGCTCAAATCGAAGTAAATGGAAGGGTCTTAGGGTTAGCTAATCCCTTATTAAAGAACAAGATTAATTAAAACAACAAGGACCCACTTCAATAGAAATAAAAATTATTCAATACATAAGCAAAACAAGAGTTTCAACCCAAACTTTAACAATGTATACATCCATAAACAAGGTTCAAGTATAGAAATGAAATACTACACACTTAGATATTCAATATATTGCAAGGAATTGAAGAAATGAGTAAAAGGTTAAGAAATGTCTTATCAAAACTTCAAATCTTTAATCCCCAAGTGTGGTGTAGGAACCCTAGTCTCCAAAACCTGTGTTTTTGTGCCAAAGATGCTTCATTACAAAACCCTAGAAGAGTTTTTATACCAAAAACGTACAAGAGAACTGGACAAAAATACCCTTGCGTGCCTCCTCTGTGATTCACGGGATGAGCCACAGGTGCAGCGTGCGAGTCGCACGCTTCACTCATGTCTCGCGCGCTGCACATTTCAGCTTCTTAGTCTTCGGGCAGAGCGCGCGGCAGGTTCGTGATTCGCAGGCAAGACATACGAGTCAATCGCGTGATTCACGGGCAGTGCTTTTTTCTCAAAAGTTCTCACTCTCTTCTCGGACAAGCCGTGCGTCACCTGTGCGAATCACAGGTTTGCCCTGCGAGTCACATGCCTTGCTTTCATGTGTCCTTAGCTCGTTATTTTGCTCGTTTTCACTTGGTTTGATCCTAATTCGCTTCATGACTCAATGCGCCTGAAATAGTAGCAAAACACACCAATAATAGCCTCATATCATAGATAAAGGACGCAAAAACCAAAGCAAAGAGGCTATAATAAGTGGTAAAATCTCCATTTATCACTACCTCACCATCTTCATCACAAGATACATGAGCACCACTTTTTTTCATATTCACCTTCGGAATAGTAGCTCTCACCTCTATGTTGCTCAAGATCGTCCTTTTCCATATAGCCCTCGTAATCCACGACTCCAAATAGACCTCCTCATCATAACCACACTCGTCATCGTTATAACAATCAAATTCGCTGTCACATCAATCGAAATCCATGGAGAAGTACCTGCTTAAAACACTCAACAAAAAAAAAAAACATTAGTAGTAAAGCAAACCTCACAACTCTCGCGTTTACACTCTTTGTGCTTGGCTAGCAACACTCAAATGAACTCACACTCTCTTTCCTTTTACCAGTCAATTGGATGGGCCGATGTTGATGCTTGTTTAGATCTAGTGGTTCGAAAGATGCACAATTCTACTCTTGGTTAGAGTGGATCTTTGTCAAATGAAAAACGGCCGACTCGATATAAACTAGCGGACTTGAGCCAAGAAATTAGCAACGAAGCGACAGTGAAGAAAAGGCACGAAAAGAATTAGCACGAAAGAAAATAAGGACTCAAGAACTAATCATCAACTATGTAAGGTCAATTATTAGTGTTAATTAGCTTGGAAGATCAAAGAAAGGATGAACAAGTACCTAACAAAACTTAGAAACGAAAATGAAGTGAAAACCAGATTGTTAAACAAACTTGTAATGCAATTTCAGGAAAATACAAGTGGAATTGGGGGTAGAGGCTTCACATATGTCTTGTTCATGGCATGAAATTTCCCTGAAAGAGGGCCGAAGCAGGCCCACAAATGGTTAGACCCGCATGGGTGGGGTTTTTTAAGGGACATGAGTGGCTAGTTTGGTTTACGTGGGTGGGATGTGGGCTCAATTTCGGGTAAATGCGGGTGAGGTGAGTGCGTGGCCAAGGTTTGGTGGTGCGTGAGTGGGTCTTGGCTACATCCTGGTTGCATGGCCCACATAGGGGCACGTGGGTGAAAACAGTGGAGTTTGGGCAACTACGTGGGTGGCTTGGAGGGAGCTACGTGGACCACGTGGCCAAAACCAGTAGGTTCTATATATTTTCCCTCCTTGCATGGCTGACCACGTGGTTGATAACATGGGTAGGCTTTGTGGCACACGTGGGCCTCTTTTTTTTTTTTTTTTTTACTTTTGTTGACTTCTTTGGCCCACACAACCTAGAATATGCTCTTTTTTGGGGTAGAAAAATATCTTTTGACCTTTATCCAAAAATTATTTGGATTAAACACTCGTTTTTGGCTTCTTCTACCTTTGAAGATTTAAAGATTCTCAAGAACACCAAGAACATTCAAATTTCACCCTACCCTCAAAACAACTACAACATCTCCCAAATTTCGGATCTAGGTCTCCTCAACTAGGAGAACAAAGTCCAATAGGTTTCAAGATCCAATTTCACCTTCTTCTACAAGACTCACTTTCAAGTTCTTCAAGCTTCAAGCTCCAATAATAGTGGATGACTCAATATGACTCCAAATGACTTGAAACTTTGGAATCGGACTATAAAAACAATAGGAAACTCAAATCTAACACTAGAAACAACAAAATTAACAAAATATTTAAGGGTTTAGGAATTTTCATTTTTTTTTTGTGGAATCAAATCCCAAGACCAGATTTGTTAAAATGAACCTAATGTAGGCTCTGATACCAATTGATACAATATCGATATGCAGAAACAAGGAATTAAGAATAATAAAGTAAAAGAATAGAAGGTAGACATAAGAGAAGGAATCAAAAGCAACCCAAAGTATATTAAACTATGGACTTCAATTGAATATCATAGATAAGCACATAAACCTATGAAGAAGAACTCAAGGGAATTGCAAGCAATCTCAAGCAACCTCCTTTTCCGAACAAGGTTCAACAAAAAGGTTCAACAAAAAGCTTCACCAAGCTTCTCTCAAATCTCTCTCTAGAGAAAATAACATAATATTCATCATTCATCAAAAGCTAACTCTAAAATGACATAAGGTTACTTTTATACTAAGTTAGGCTAAGACTAAAAGACTAGTGTTATTACAAAAATACCCTTAATGAAATAAGGGTCTTCCTTGTGGATGATGGCTTCTATTTAATGAATAGCATCTTTGCATAAATAGCCATCTTCTGCTCTATTCCACCCTTGACCCTCTCTTATCTGATCCCATGCTTCTCTCCTTCAACTACTTGAGCTTTTTTGTCTTCAAGTAGGTTGAATCCCTCAAATGCCCCCAAAGATCGCTCCCAATTCTCCATCCTCACGCATAAGCCTTGAAGGTCCTTAAGCTCCTTAGCTTGGCTTTGTGTGGAAAGCTTTGATGAAGCTCGGCTTGCATCATTTCTGATCTCAACTATTACATCTTACAACTAGTCAATGTCTTAATTAAGTAGCATGGCTGGTAGAACAAATAAAAGAGCTTTATGACAGAGAAGACTCACATCTCTGTTACTGCACGGTCTCCAATTTCCAGCACACAACATGACATGCCATGGATTGTAGGAGTAAATGATAACAATACTGGGTGTAACTTTTGCACCATACAACAAACTCAACAAAGTTGTCATTATACCATTCTTCGGCAAATTAGCCAATACTGTGTCCTCTCTGCTAAGATAATTTAACCACAAGTTGGGAATTGCACATTCTGGTTAGCCAGTTGCAGTAGCCATTGTTTCAGTAAATCATCTGCAGTAAAAACGACCATTAAGGACACTATTCTTATGTCTTATCATGCTTACTTCATCGTTAGAATGTTAGTTAATAATTTTCACAAGTATATTTATGCTTTTACACAAAAAGCCCTTATTAAATCTAGCATGGAAGTTAGTATCTATATCTATATCTATCTACCTATTTATTATATAAGGCTAGGCATAGACAAGGTGATGTGGCACCCCTCTATGTCCACCATTGCTATTTATCTTTTTTCTCATTTTTTTTGGCTTTTTACCTAATTGTTTTGATAAATTTATATATATATATATATATATATATATATATAGTTACAATAAAATTTAATGTTTATATGTAACTGTAATATTAATACCAATAAAGACTATGAAGAATATGAAGATAATAAATAATTGTTGTAAATGAGGATAGTAAAGAGTCATTTCACACATATAGAATGACAAAGGGGTAGAATAACGGAGAGCAATTAATTCTTCGGAAAAGGGCCTAAAATACCCTCGAACTATTGAAAATGGAGCAAAAATACCCTCCATCCACCTTTCAGCCCCCAAATACCCTTACCATCCACCTATTGGGTCTAAAATACCCCTATTGCTAACAGAATATTCTGGTCAAACACGTGTCATTGTTTTATTGGTTGGCTTATAAAATTAATTAAACTAATTGACTAGATAACCCAAGTGCCCCCCACCCCCTTACCCCCCGCCCCGACCCCCCCCCCCCCCTCCCCCGGTGAATTTTTTTTTTTTTTTTTGAAAAAAAAGTTGACATTTTTTTTTGCACCCCACCCCGCACCCCTCCCCCCCCCCCCCCCGACGCAAAAAAAAATATTTTTGAAAAAAAAAGTTTTGACGTTTTTTTTGGGTTTTTTTAGCTGGGAGGGGAGGGGGGCGTAGGGGGAGGGTGCGGGGTGGAAAAAAAGTCAACTTGTGCCTTTTAGATTTTTGGGGGGTGGGGGGGTGCAGGGGAGGTGTAGGGTGCGGGGTGGGGTGCAAAAAAAATATTGTAGTCTACACTTGTGCCTTTTAGATTTTTGGTTGAAAATATACCATGTTTTTTAGGGTGTGATATTTTTTTTTTTGGTAACTCAATTACATTAGACATTTTAATTTATCAAGACATTTCACAGTACTTGTGCTTTTTACTAGGAAGTTGAGAAGCGTAACAATATTTTTTTTGCACCCCACCCCGCACCCTACACCTCCCCCCCCCCCCCCTCCCAGCTGAAAAAAAAAGTTGACTTTCTTTTCCACCCCGCACCCTCCCCCTCCCCCCACCCCCCAAACCCCGCACCCTCCCCCTCCCCCTCCCCCCACCCCCCAAACCTCGCACCCTACGCCCCCTCCCCTCCCAGCTAAAAAAACCTAAAAAAAAACATCAAAACTTTTTTTTTCAAAAATATTAATTTTTTTTGCGTCGGGGGGGGGGGGGTAGGGGTGCGGGGGAGGGGTAGGGTGCGGGGTGGGGTGGGGTGCAAAAAAAAAAAAAAATCACGGGGGGGGGGGGGGGGGGTCGGGGGGGGAGGCACTATCTGGTCAATATTACAAAAGTTAATTAGTTTAATTAATTTTATAATCCAACCAATAGAAAAATGACACGTGTTTAATGAAAAGATTCTGTTAGTGATAAGGGTATTTTAGACCCAATAGGTGGATGATAAGGGTATTTGGGGGCTGAAAGGTGGATGGAGGGTATTTTTGCTCCATTTTCAATAGTTCGAGGGTATTTTAGGCCCTTTTCCGTTAATTCTTTGCAGAGTGGGAATACTAAATCACGGAGGGATTACACATCACTCTTTTGAGGCATCATTATATTTTTTTTCTACTCATGCTCAAACACAGAGAGGATCAGCAGAGAACACATATGAAATTTTGGGCATATGAAGACAAAGGTTATACCCGGAATGTAGAAGTTATTGACTGGACATGTTTAGACGAATCATTTCTGCTTCAAAGAAATCTTCTTCTTTTTTTTTTTTTTTTTTTTTTTTATGTTGTAACCTGTCAAAGGTTCTTGAGCTTCCTCTTATTTATCTCCCTCATCACCATTGAACTATTGATTTCTCATTTTATGGTGCAGAAAAAAAAAACACCATATGTTGAAAAAGGGAAGTTATATTCAGGTCTTTGATTTCCATGAAAACTTACATTAAACATATTTTGACCATTTATCTTTTGGATGTTACTACAGTTCACATGAACTATTTTAGAGTATTCAATGACATCCATAAAGGTCAAGAATTCATGGATGTGTATCTGATATATATCTTATCACTTTATTTTCATAATTTGTGCTTAGAAAGTGTATGTATGTCACGACCAACCAGAGAGTCATGACGGGCACTCAGAGCTAACCTACCGAGCACCACAACACGTACATGCTCCTCATATCCATACATGAGTAGGCCATCATGCTAACTCATAAATATCACAAACTGTATGGGACATAAGCCCCAAAGATAATATACATACATCGTCAAGCTGATCCAAGTATACATGCCGGCAAGGCTATCAAAATGGTGATACAACAAAACATAGACCGAGATGGTCATGGAACATCTAACTGTGCATGTCTGTTTACGAGCCTCTACTGGAGTGCATAACATAATAAGGACGGAACAGGACCCCGCCGTACCAATCTGTACACAAAAGGATCATACCATCTTGAGTGCAACTCCGGAACAAATGGAGTGCTCCTATACAACCGTTGAGAAGTCAGCCTATAAGTTTGGACCATCTTCGTGTCTACTTGCGGGCATGAACGTAACGTCCACGAACAAAAGGACGTCAGTACGAATGATGTACTGAGCATGTAAGGCATGAATAACAACATAATGAAAACATGAAGATAACATAACATAAAATAAGAGAGATCAACATGTACCTCTGAATGCCTCTTAAGGCGGATGTCATGCACGCTTGCCTTTAAAAAAAAAAACATTTCCACACACACACATATATATACACATAATACTATATGCGGCCATATAGGCTCGGTGTTATCATCATATCATATCATCCCGTGTCCGAGGTAACATCATAACATGCCTACTGCAGTGGTGTGCACATCTAGTCTGCCCGACCGAATATAGCATGGCTCGGTGTGAGAAAATACATACATATATATAAAGCATGCATGAGAGCCCAAAGAAAAGCTATGTCTCTATCGGAGTGACGTAAGGTCAGTAAAACTCCGATTATCATTATGGAAGTATTATCATGGACATATCTCACCTTGAAGGAACAATAATCATAAGATGAGATCAACATCAATAATAATCAGATCAATAACCATAATATGAGATCAATAACCAATAATCATGAGATAAGGATCAACAATATTATAAGAACACCAAGAACATATGCTTCTAATATTTCTAACTGAGAAATCATTATGGACATACTTTGTGTAAGCTCGAAGCAATAGAATCATGCCTTAAGAAAGAAAGGAACAGCCTTAACATACCTTGTCGTCTCCTTAACTACTTAATGCTTATCCTCCCGAGCTTGGAAATCTACATTCAAGATAATTCACACTAAGGTCAAGCCATTGAAACTCTCATAAGATCAAACTTAGACTAATAAATAAGCTAACGAAAATAGGACAGCATGTCCCCTCTATTATCTACTCCGAAACAATTCCGAAACAGCTCCCAAACATCAACAAAACCACCACCAACAACATAATCAATATATTACAAGGTAAACAAGTGCAAATATATCCAAAAACGTCCTTTAAATTCAGTCCCTCTCCAACAACACCGATAAGTCAACTTGCAACCTTTATACCATAATTTTCCTTCACTTTAAACCGTGAAATTCCTCCATAAAAAACTTAATATCAAAGTTAAGATTATAAACTTACCTTGTATGCCCAGAGAATCCTTCGTTTCAAGCCCAAGCAAGTAGCCAGGTCCTCTAGCAATACTAATACTAGGATTCCTCCACTAATCTTATGATTCTTAAGATTAATCTTCACTTAATTTGGTTGGAGAAGGTTAGGAAGAGTTTGAGAGAGCTCATAGGGTCTAGAAGAATCTAGTTTTTGATGAATAATGAGCCCCAAGTCGTGGCCCCTTCTATTTATAGCAAGAAAACAATTTCCACCACCTCAATTCGACGGTTCCGTCGATGTACAACAATGGTTCCGTCATTTTTCGACGACTCATAACTTACTCTGTACTTCTCCAAATTGAAATCTTCCAATTGCATTGGAAAGAATAACTCGCTGAATCATAATTTACATAGGTTATGCATTTCATAACTCCTCATTTTCTAGAAGATATACCTCTCTCAAGTTGGACCAAAATTTCCTGGCCAAAATTCGCCCAAGTTTTCCCAAATTTTCGATAAGCTTAATTTCTTCGATTTACTTGATCCCGGAACCTTTAAACACTTGCTTAGCACTTATTAAAAATATTCCTTAACCTTATAAAGATTCCATGTCCTTAACCTTATAAAGATTTCATGACCTCTCCGCGCTTACGCTAGTTTACTTACGACGCAAACGACATAAAAATTTTCGAGGTGTAACAATGTATTCCTGGATATGTATGAAACATCCTTTTTTGTTAAATTTGTGATACTTATAGTCCAATTTAATCGAAAAATTACATATATGTATTTCTAGATGCATTCATGGTTGAATCTTTTAATTTACAATTTCAATGGAGGCGGTATATGTAATTACGCTCGTCTTGGAGATGTCATTCTTTTGGGGAATATTTTTGCTTATCTTAATGTATTTATCAAAAGAATATTAGTCTTCATGGATTCTAACGGCAAGTATAATGTACATATTATCAATTTTTTGCAAAATCTAATATATTATCACATAAGAGTATTATTTGTACTCCTAGAATTCCCTTCGAATGTATTAGAAAAGGAGCCTAATTAAGAATTCTTTTTTTAAACAAATGACCTACAAGAATAAACCAATTAATAACTTTTACTTCTTTCTCTTTCACTTTGAGAAATAATGGGGGTTATTCAATTTGCTTTGAAGTAGTACTAAGTCTTTTGAACGAATAGTCATTTGTTTGGAGTTGTATATTTAGTATACTTGAAATTAATATGTAATATAAAAATAACAACTATTTACATAGAAAAACAAATTATGCGTCGAATATTTGCTCAATAATCTTAAAGTAATGTTTTCTCATTTTTTTTTAATATTCTAAAAAGTTTTATTTTATCTCATTGTTTCTTTAATATTGTACTTTATTTTGGAAATCCAATTCTATAAAGTATTAGGAGTACGAAAGAAGAGAAAAACAAGAATGATACAAACTCTTATAAGAATATAAAACTAAACTGTGTTGAATATTTTAATATTTATTATTCTTGAAACTAATATTATGTCAAAAGATTATAAACATATCACAATGATACATTAAAAAAAATTATATGTTCAGTTGGATTTTTCATTCAATATTTTTATAAGAAAAATAAAAAATTTACTTTAAAGTTCGTCTAATCTAAGAAAATGGATTGTTTAATGGGATAATATTTTGTCGAAAATATCGAATATCATACTATTTTGATAAATGGCACAAAAGATAACAACGTCAATAGTTAAGTGAGGACGAAGGATATAAGAATCAATCTACAATTATATCAAGGAACCACAAATAGTATTTATGATTGGAGTATCGGTGTGTAGAGATAAAGTAGATCAATAGTAAAGATAAATAATTTTATACAAAACTTGTAAAATAAATATTTATATAAATTGTTTTTTAATAACCGCGAGAAGCGCGAGCATATCCACTAGTTCATATTATAAGGACGTCATGAGAAAATGGGATCTCTTGCCCTCATACAATTTGAATAGAAAAAAAGATCTTTTCAGATCTCTTATGTGTAAGAAATGAATATCTTTCGTAAAAAGATCATAAAACTTAAAAGGCTACAAAATTATTTCTTTTGTCATGACATCAAGTATTTTACTTCACAGGTTGTACTACAAATCACAAGAACTCATAATCCTAAAGAATTATATGCATTAGATATAGCCACTAGAACAGCATAATCACATTCAAGTTTATTTCTAATTTAGCGTATTAAGCCTGATTATTATTATTTCATAGCAATTGTCATACTTAAAAATAATTCCAAAATTAATTTTTATTTAACTTTTTAATTCAGCTATTGTCAAGTAAATTATTAATTATGGATGTAATAACTTTTTTAAGTTTATTTAAGCTAATTCTTAATCACATTTATAATCTGAATCTAAGAGCATTCGAATTTTCAATTACAGATAATAGGCACTTATCTAATTACCTTAAACTCTAGGTAGTCCCATGAAGACACCAGCATATAGAGCTAGTTGCAGCAATGCCTCAAGCTCATTCTATCGCCAAGTGACGGAAAGTTTGAGTAGACTCAGTTTCGAATGGATCAACGAATGTTCGGTCCAAGCAATGCTTCATCTATTCTGCTTCTGAAAAATTGTCTATCAATCTTATAAATCAGATGAACTCCCCACTGTGTTGCAATGCGATTGTTGATAGATGCCTCAAATAGGCCATACTGGTTAAGGTTTCTAGCATCTGCGCCAGACGCCTGCAGAAGAAAATACAACGGCAAGTAGGCAAAGCAAACACAACAGCCAGGAGTTCTGGATGCAGTGCCCACTTTACATTCTTTCTCCAGCACTTTAAGCTTCTCCGGATTATTACTGCACATCAATTTGGCATTTATGAAAGTAGAGTCATACTTCCCTGATAACCCCGAACTAGGATCGTGGACACCCGCTCCCATGCTAGTGACACAGCATATAGCAAAGCCCTGAAAATTATAATCAAACCAGTCTTCAGGCAGTTCAACCAAGATCTTTTCCTTAACAGTTTGATGTTCAAACCATGTGGGAATTGCACATCCAGGAAAGACGATAGAAATCCCCTTCCGATCATAGTTAGGGGGGTTGACCACATTAACCTTAGCGTCTGAGAGAAAAGAAATGAGAATTTGATCCAAAACTGAGCTATCAGTGCTCTTTTCTGTATAAGGCTGTTGCTCAAAAGAATAGTTGGTGAATGAGACCAAATACAACAACGGGCAAGACCACAGAGCAACAATACTCTGTATGCCCAAAAAATCTTCTGCATACAGTTCCTTTATACTTGGAGGAAGTTTGGGAAGTTCCTTTAGTTCCTGACAGTGTGTTATGTTGAGATATCGGAGTCGGGGAAAATCAGCTATACTAGGTAAAGAAGTAAGTTTGCTTCTGCTTAAGTTTAGTTCCAATAAAGAAGTCAAGTATCTAAGAGGACAAATTTGTTCGCCAGATGTATTGCATCCACTGAGATCTAAGCTTTTCAATCCCAACAAACAATTTAATGAAATCGGGAATTTCAAATTCCTAGAGTATCGACACTTTACCTTCCGTCCTCTTCTTAATGATAGGACCTTAAGCCTGCTTAATTCTCCAACAGAATCTGGTAATTTCCAAATCGCGGTATTACCAGCATAGAGCTCCTCCAACTCTTCTAGATCACCCAGGTTTTCAGGAAAGGCTGCAAGTTTTAAGCAGCCCTTAAGGATCAAAATTTTCAGCTTTTTCATCTCAGTAATGCTGGCTGGGAGTCTTACAAGATTTTTGCATGAACGCAAATCAAGCAAGCTGATGCCAATGAGCCGTCCTATTGATGAGGGTAACTCCCATATTGTTGTACGTCCCAAAAGAAGCTCCGACAGCAATTCCATGTTCCCCCTAATTTCTGGAAATTCTCCTAATTTCTCACAACCAGAGAGGTTGAGGCTTTCAAGAGATTCCATTTGAATGCTGCTCAGTAAAATCTTGAGATTTTTACAGTTCTCCATGTTCAGAAAAATAAGCTTTTTGAGATTGCCAATGGACGGATGAACCTCAACCAAGCTTAAACAACTTTTCAGTATAATCCTCTTCAGGTTTGGAGTCTCGGAAAAACAGGGTGTTCGGATTAAATTTTCTGAAAAACTTAAGTTGAGGATTGTCAACTTGTTAAATGCCTGTTTATAATAAAGTGGAAGAAAAGAAATGTCAGATTTCACTGGAAATTCAATGCTTAAGGCACTGTTACGGAAGAAATAAACCCATACCTTTGGTTCTTTGCAAAATTCAATAAGAGAACTAAAAGTCATGTTGAGCCCAACAAGGTTTCGTGGTTGAAAATTTGCTGGTAAAGATTCAAAACTGTAGTAAGACCAATCAAGCCATTTCAAGCTACTGGGTAGATATTCAATTGTGTTAGAAACTGGTTCATAATGTCGGACCTCCTCCCCTTTGACAATGAGTAACCTAAGGCAAGGCATATTTCTGAAAGCTTTGCTCCACTTGCATATATGTTGGTCTGAGCCAATTGGTACCGTTATGCCTTTAACTGAGTCTGTCCACTGAAAAGAAGAGACAAAACTATGTTGACCAGAATTCACATCAAAAAAGGTTTTAGTGGGGTTAGGAAAATAATACTACTAGTATAGGATTTACATCTAGCTTTCAATCCAGATTTAATTCAAATAGTTCCATCAATTGAATCAGGACTAAATATAATACTAGACTTTCTCTACTGTAGATTTTACATCGGGCTCTCAGTTAGCAGTTCAATCAAACTATTCCATGCATTGATTAAAGACCGTATGCAGTTCTCATTTTTACTACCTTTCAGTCCTTACCTAAGAAAAAAATCCATTCTCGAGTCTTCTATCCATACATTTAAATTTAAAAACTATAATCCATTTTGTTTCTTTCACTTGAAAAAGGTAGTGGAACTAGACAATGCTGTACAAAGTTAGTCTACATTTTGTGAAGCCCAAATGATAATGCAAAAAGAAAATGGAAAAACTGCAGCATTCTCAATCGTTGGAGGACATATTACCAGATTTTCAGAAAAAACTGTTTCTATATCTTTGCCATGCCATAATCGGCTGTGCTTCCATGGCTGGTCCTGATCAATATTACGTGCCACTTGTTGACCCATTTGTTCTATTAAATCATGCATCTCAACCATTCCTTCTGAAATATACAAAACTGATTTTCTAATAAGGATATCTATTCCAATTTCTGATTTAAAGCCAAAGCTATTCAGTATTGTTATCACATCATCTTTCTTTTTCCCTCTAAAGAAGCATGCAATATCAAGAAATATATCCTTATCTTCAGGGCTCAATCCATCTAGACTTAAACTGAGTTGCTTAACGATTTTCCCGTCTCCAATATCTTCAAGTCTATCTAATGCACTTTTCCACTCATTCATGCCTCGTCTGTAGAGAAAAGAGCCCAACACCTCAAGAGCTAAGGGTAAACCATTAGCATAATTTACTACAGAAATGCAGAGGTTTGCAAACTCCTTATCAGGAGTCCCTTGCTGAAAGGCGTGCCAACTGAAAAGTTCAAGAGCCTCATGGATAGCCAATTCAGGGACACGATACAACTTATCATGCTTGCGAAGTAATTCATTATTTCTACTAGTTGTAATGATCCTGCTGCCATCACCAAACCAGTCACACTTTCCAACTAAGTATTCCAACTGATCGTTGTTATCCACGTCATCAAGAACGATCAAAACTTTCTTAAAACGTAGCATTCTGCTCATCATTTTGACTCCTTCATTAGCACTTGATATATTCGGTGATTGTTGCTTCAAGATTTGTGAAAGAAGCTTCTTTTGCAGATGTTCTGGGCCTTCGGGGCCATACTTCTTTGAAATTTCCCTAACATTTGCAAGAAAACAAGACCCTTCAAATAGATAAGAAATCTCATCAAAAATTGCTCTTGCAACAGTTGTCTTCCCTACGCCACCCATTCCCCATATCCCAACATAGTAAACACCGCCGAATTCAACATTCAACAATGATTTTACTTCCTTTACACGAGATTTGATTCCCACTAGATGCTTTGCAAAGCTTGAAATTGTCTCTTCCACACTACAAAAAATCTTGTTGACAATCAGGTCAATACATTTTGCCTCATCCCTGTGTCACATAGAAATATACTTGGAAGAATAAAACATTTGAAACATAATGAATCATGAGGAAGTGAAAAGAAATAACCACATTCCAGCCAATGCAAAATAGGAACAACAACAACAACTACTACTACACCTCAACTACAAGCTAGTAGGGGTTAGTTATAGGAATACTCTATATGCATTTACCTCATTTGGACCCTTTTCATTCCGAAATTCAATAATTTGTTGTTCACAACACGAAGGTTCCCTACATTTTATATCGCTATACATATCTACAAACTAAAAAGACTCCTACCCTAATGTTAATGTACCGACATTGATAAACATTAACCAGTTGGAATTGCCTAAACTAAAAAGACTTCCTTTGTCAGTTTTAACACCTTTAGCCATCACAATGTCATACCAATTGACCGTAAAGTTATCTATAGGACGCTAAACTTCTCTAATATTCTCAGAAGAAAACACCCTCAAAATTAACAACAGATAGATCCTGACAAGTATTTTGCCTGTAATAGACATCTTCTCCCCATTATCCATACCCTTACCAAATGAACATCTTAAGGATTCATCCACCGAGTGATATGGCCAGTCCAAAAGCTTTAATATAATATCGAGCTGAATGGTTTCTACATGAGGTAATTTAACCTTTTTAAAGCAAACAGTAGATGTTGAATACTCCAAATTTAGAATCGAAGTACGTGGAAATGATCATTTATTTCTTTACTTAGAAAATTAGTAATAGAAGACCTCGTGATTTTTTTAACCTCATGCTTTTATGATAATCTCGAGAAGTCTGTTTATTCAAAAAAAAAAACATTTGAAATGTTGACAATTTTCAGCATATAATGATAAACAGTTCCCGCACTGTTTGATTCAAACTCGACAAGGGATCATTTGAGCTATTACTCACCCATTTGCAGTTTTACGCACATCCCATCCTGCTATATTGGCTGCTTTATGTAAAACATCCTTCCACCTCTGCACCTTCTCCATATCACTACCCTTGAGATCTGCCTCGTGTTCAGCCATCGCTACAGCGAAGCTATTTCTTTGCATGCGTACATCTGATGGGTCAACATTGTAGAATATTGGGATAGCTTCCTGTCCGTTCTTTTCAACACACTCCATAATTTTGGTGAGTTCCTGCAAGCACCATGTGGATGAAGCATAGTTCTCAGAGAAGATAATAATCGCAAATTTTGACTCCTCAATTGCTTTCAGAAGCTCTGGTGAAATAAACTTTCCTCTTTCAAGTTTGACATCATCTTTGAATGTGTAAATTCCTATGTCTTCCATTCGTTTGTAAAGATGCGCAACGAAGTTACTGCGGGTATCTTCTCCTCTAAAACTCAAGAAGGCATCATATTTCCATTTTTGGACCAATTCTTTGTGGGAAACCATTGGAAACGTATGAGATCTTGGAATCTACGAAAAGAAAGAAGATGTGAAACAAAAGACTGAGATGAAGCAATGGTGGGAAACAATCAGTTTTTCATTGACTGAAACATGGAAGAGTCCATGGGTCAACTTTTTCCATTTCTTTATATAACTAGTCTCTGGAAACATGCATTGCACGTTTATCCCAAAATACGTAACACTACAAATTTTGCATTGCAAATGATAATTTACAACGGTACATATATTTTTGAACTTTCTTTGTGCTATAAAATAAAATTCAAAACATACAAAAAAGTAAAAATTTATAATAAAATTCAAAACATACAAAAAAGTAACAACTCGTAATTCGAAGCTAAAAAATCTTGCAAAACTTGATGCTACTTTAGTGACATATACAGCATTTTAATTTAAAGACAATACTACTCGAACATATGGAGGAGGATAAAAGGAGCTAGCAAGTGAAAAGATATAGACTTGAGAGCCGACGTTTAGTTTTGAAACTATCTATTTATTTGTAGAGTACATAATCGGTCTTCTTTCAACTATATGAACCAAAGACAAACTTGGAAAAAAAAATACACACCAAAGACAAAATACTGGAGGAGTATATCCATAGGAGGAAGGATAATGGACGAATTACCTAAAAAATATAGTTATTCCACAAACACAACGATACTCTTTCATTATCTCTGTCTATGGCCTATGCCAATATATTGCTTATTCGGATGAGTTGCATTTCGTTTTCCTCTAGTGCCACAAGTCTTCACATGGGCTATAAATCCAATCCCGCTTAATTTAATTAGCTTCTTCAAGTTGTGCTTTCTGGAGAAATGATTCTAGATGCCAGTGAGATCTTCTATAGCTTTGGATGCATCATGCTGAACATGAATCTCTAGAATTCTCGGTACTAGATCTATGACTATCCACAAATGGGGAAAATAAGCTCATTAGCACTTGATTGGAGGCTCAACACCTTGTCCATCAAGGTATGAAATTAAGAATTTATGGACATAGCCATAGCAAATAATCTGCTAAATTATTAGCTGGGAATACAAAAAGATATTACCAACTCTGAAGTTAAAAAGATAACGTTGTGCAATTCATTTAATATGAGCAGTATACATTGTATTTTATGCATTCATAAATTTGACATGAGTAGTGGAATAGACTCAATAATTACTACGAAATACAGTTACAATTTTGTAATTAATATTGACGAAATAATTTATTTCTGAAGGATAGACTTTTCACTATGTAAATGAATCTGGCCTATAGTTCACATTTAATTCGTTGCAACTCTTCAAATTCTTCAAAGTTTTGGACTAAGAAAGATAAGTGTTTTCCTAATTTAACTTTTTAACTTTTTTTATTATCTTTAATTGAATGCACATTGATGAGTTATGAGTTTTGATGATCGACATATGAATCAGGACGAGGTCCTTGGTCAGGTCTCCTGGGCACTGTACGAATGTGACAGCTGTAAAGCTGTGGCACTGTTCCGACTTGTAGAGCCACAGCAGGACAGACGAATCATTACAATGTCTCTATCTATGTCACATGCTTCTCACATGCTCCTCACTCGGCCCCTTATATAAACAACATGTTGGCATTTGTTTGACCTAGCAACTCAAAAACATATTATTCTCATTGTTGAAAAAAGTAGCCGCCACTGTTTTCTCAGAGAATTCAAGATCAAGACTAAATAACTACAAGGACCATATCTCAATACTGAAGATGTCTTAAGTCCTAGGTTATTTTAGTCTTTATCTTTTGGTCTAAATATTGTAAACCTACACTTCTCTTAAGAAGGGTTTTTGTAGGTGTCTGGTTTATTAAGCTTTTTGTGTAGACGCCTAACTATAGTTAGTTATGATGAGTTGAAGTTCAGCTAGAGATAGTTGAATTAGTTTGGTTCTTGGCTAGAGTTAGTCAAGTGAGTGCTTGCAATAGAGTTGTTGTAAGGGAAGGGATTAGTGGCTAATTCCTTGGTTGTAAAAGGCTTGTAATCTGAAAGACATTGCTCAGTTAGTGAAGTTGGAAATCCTTCAGTGTAGGTAGTGATTTTTAATTCCTTAAGTAAGGAGTTTTCCACGTAAACATTGTGTCTTGTTTACTTTGTGTTTTTGCTTAAGGGAACAGATAAAGTACCTGGTTCCTTATCTGTTTTGGTGGACGCTTAGTCTCTATCAATTGGTATCAGAGCAGGCTCTTTCTAAAAGGGTAACGCCTAGAAAGGATCTCTCATTATGGCTGCTCCACCAAACTTTGAGGAAAGACAGTCAACCACGAGGCCTCCAAGATTTAATGGAAAGTATTATAAATGGTGGAAAACAAGAATGCATGACTATTTAATGGCTGAAGATTCTGAGCTCTGGCACATCATTCCTGATGGTCCTTTCGTCCCTACAAAGACCGATACTAAATCTGGAAAGCTAGAGGTAAAACCCAGAAAAGAATATACCGAAGCTGATAGAAAAGCCATTGAAAAGAAGTTTAAGGCAAAGAAGATTTTAATGTGTGGCATTGGACTAGATGAATAGAATCTTGTTTCATCTTGTGAAACTGCCAAGGAAATATGGGAAGCCCTCTTGACGGCTCATGAAGGAACCTCTCAAGTCAAGCAGTCCAAAATAGACATGCTCACCACTAAGTATGAATTATTTAGAATGAAGGACAATGAGTCAATTCATGATATGCACACTCGTTTCACCTCTATTATCAATGAGCTTCATTCTCTTGGTGAAGTCATTCCAATCAACAAGCGAGTTCAAAAAATACTTAGTGTTCTGCCAGGGTCTTGGGAAAGTAAAGTTAATGCCATAACTGAAGCCAAAGATCTGGAGAAAATGACCATTGAGGATTTGATTGGAAATCTCAAAACCCATGAGGTGAAGAAAATGAAGCAGCTTGAAAGACGGGAGTCAAAGAAAGAGAAGAACCCAGTCCTTAAGGCGGCTAAAAATGACTCAAGTGATGATGAATCTGATATGGCCTACATTACAAAAAGGTTCCATAAGATGATTCGTAAAAATGGTGGATTCTCCAAGATAGGAAGCTCTAGCAAGAACTTCAAACAGAATGACTTACGTCACAAATGTGAGAAGCCTGGTCACTACATCAAGGAATGTCCTCTTCACAAGCAAGATTACTACAAAAATGCTGACAAGGGAGTTAAGAGGAACTAGGTCCCTGATAAGAAGTTCAACAAAGGAGATGTGGCTGACAACTTGGTAAAGTAAGCTTTAGTTGCTTGGGGAGACTCCTCTAGTGAGTCTGAAGATGAAGATACAAGGGATACCTCCATGATGGCTATTGAAGATGAACCTGCGAACCATAAGTCCATCTTTGCACTCATGGCCAAGTCGGAAGATGAAGATGACAATGAGAATGAAGAGGTAAATTTCTTTGATGTTCAGAAAAATCTGAAAAATTACTCTCAAAAGAAATTAATATCTCTTGCAAATGTGCTAATTGATACCTATCATAGCCTTATCAATAAGAAGAATGTCTTAAATGAAGAGATTGAAGGGTTAGAACAAGTAAGGGATGATATGGTAGTAAATATTGTGGATTTAAAGGAACAAGTGAAAGTGCTAACTAGGGATAACGCTTTGTTGATTAGTCAGATGAACAAATGGATGAATACCCTTTCTAAGGGAAAACAAGTGGGAAGTGAAATTTATTTTGAGCTTGATAGTAAGCTCAAAAGGCCTAAAATGAACCTCTCTATTGAGCTAGAAATAAATAGGCAACTTCAAGAGGATCTACTATTCCTCTAACAAAGTGGTTGCTATGTGCAAGGGTAATGATGGTAGACAGGGGATTGGTTATAAAAAGGCCAAGACCCCGTTCAATCCTCGCAACAAATATGTTTCTGTAACTGATAATTGGCTTTGCACCCATTGTGGCAACACTGGTCATTACAAAGACTCCTGCAAAGCAAGATTTCAGTCTACGCACATAAATTGAGCTTATGTTGATAACAAACCTAAGAATGCGGGACCTGCTCCCCAAAAAATGAAATTTGTGCTGCTTGCATGGACGAATAGATCTCTTATTCACCCGTTCTATGATTACAAGGGACCCAAGTTAGCTTAGGTTCCTAAGACTAACAAATAACTTTGTTTGCAAGCCAGAGTGAGAAGAAGCAGTCAAAAATAGTTTGTGGATGGTGGCTGCTCAAAGCACATGACTGGAAGGATGGAAAATTCTCTCTCACTCAAGGCCTTGAAAGGTGGGAGTGTGTCCTTTGGTAATGGGAAGAAATGATACATTCTTGGCATTGGCAAAATTGGCAAGACACTCTCCCATGCTATTGAAAATGTTTACTATGTGAAGGGTTTAACCTACAGTCTGCTGAGTGTGTCACAAATATGCGACAGAGGAAACAAAGTGGAGTTCTTGTCTCATGTGTGCACTATCACTAATCTCAAAACTGGAGAAATGGTACTAACTACAAAAAGATACAAGAACATCTACGCAGCAGATTCTGGCTCATCTGATGATGATGATTTGACTTGTCTCAATGTTGTGGATGATAATGCTGAGCCGTGGCACAGGAGCTTGGGACATGCAAGCTTCACCTTGCCGAACAAACTGATTGCAAAGGACCTGGTCCGTGAGTTACCAAATGTCAAGTTCAAAGATCACAAGGTGTGTGATGCATGGATAAAAGGGAAGCAAGTCATAACCTTTTTTAAAACAAAGAAGGAAGTAAGCACCTCTAGGCCACTTGAGCTTCTTCATATGGATCTTTGTGGGCCTATGAGGATTCACAGCAGAGGTGGAAAGAATTACATTTTTGTGATTGTTGATGACTTTTCAAGATTCACTTGGACTTTGTTTCTAAGAACCAAGGATGAAACATTCTCTGTGTTTGTAGCCTTTGTGAAACAAATTCAACTAAAGTTGGGATATCAAGTTGTAAGCATAAGATCTGATCATGGCACTGAATTTGACAATGCAAACTTTAATGAATTCTGTGCTGAAAATGGAATTAGCCACAATTTCTCTGCTCCCAGAACACCTCAGCAAAATGGTCTTGTGGAAAGAAAAAATAGGACTCTTGAAGACATGGCAAGAACAATGCTAATTGCAAGTGATGTGGCGAAAAGCTTCTGGGCAGAGGCTGTCAACGCTGCTTGTTATTTGATCAACAGGCGTATGATCAGATCCTTGCTTGAAAAGACACCCTATGAGCTGCTAAATGGAAAGAAACCCAAGCTAACTTACCTTAAGGCTTGGATGCAAATGTTTTGTTCTTAATAATGGCAAGGAGGCCTTAGGAAAGTTTGATGCTAAGAGTGATGAAGGAATCTTTGTTGGATATTCTTCTCACAGCAAGGCATATAAAGTTTTCAATAAGAGAACTCAAATTGTGGAAGAAAATGTGCATGTGATCTTTGATGAGACAGATGAGTTGGGAAGCAAAGGGATACAAAGGGATGAAGCAGATGATGGAGACCTCTCAATTCCAAATGAGGTCCTGAAAATCACAAATGGAAAGGCTGAAATGTAGTTGAAGCGAACAATGAAGAAGATGCAACAGAATATCCAGATGATGCAAAGGGACTCGATCCCTCCATCACTCTACTTGAGGCTGAAGATAGAGTTATTGATATTGTGTCAAGCACTCCTGGTGTTGATCAGAGAAGTGGAGATCATGCATCTCTAGATGTAAATGATGGTTCCAATACGGAGGCACCTGGTCCCTCAAGCAGTGAAATTCAAGTATCCAACTAGAAACACAAAAAATCTCACCCTCTTGAAAATGTAGTCACCCCTTTAACTCTGGCATTCAAACCAGATCTAAGGCAAGAAACATGTTTGCCCACTCCGCGTTTATTTCCCAAATTGAGCCCAAGAACATCAAGGAGGTATTGAAAGATGCTGACTGGATTAGTGCTCTGCAAGAAGAGTTTCATCAATTTGAAAAGAACAAGGTATGGCACCTGGTCCCTAGACCAACAGACAGAACAGTGATTGGGACTAGGTGGGTGTTTCACAACAAGCTTGATGAGTTTTGAAACACTACCAGAAACAAGGCAAGACTGGTGGTTCAAGGGTATAATCAAGAAGAGGGTATTAACTATGATGAGACTTTTGCACCAATGTCATGGATGGAGGCAATCAGGATTCTAATTGCTTTGCATCACATATGGAGTTTAAATTATTCCAAATGGATGTCAAAAGTGCATTTCTCAATGGATACTTGTAGAGGTGGCAAATGGGCGGGTTTGGGCGGGTTGAAAATGGGTTAGATAAATATGGGTTGGGTTACAATCCACCCATATTAATATGGGTAAAATATGGGTTTGACCCATTTTACCCATTTTTCTGTCACTTATACTTTCTGAGCCTGAAATTGACCTTATCATTCCTTTCTAATGCACAGTATAAAACTAGGAAACCAATACAAACCAACACAAACCAACACTGGTAACCAACAGTTACCAGTAATATCTCTACATAGTAGAAACAACAAAAAGGAAACCAAAAAAGAAACAGCAAGGCAACAGATTCAAGCAAAATATTACAAAGTATTAAATTACTGCAAAATAGTTAGAGCAGAAATGATAAACCAAATAGCCAAAAAGTTGTAACAGATATTGAACTTAAATAATGAGAAAAAAAAAAATCTTTTTAATCCTGAACAATCCCCATAGAAAAAAGAATTTGTTTTTCTTCATTTTTTTCTACAGAAATGCTATATATGAATCACAAAACTTTTCAACTCTAACCAATACTTGCCACTATTTTATTTGGCTAAACAAAAACTCTGATTCACATAATCAGAAAAATACAGTAGAAATAAAGAAACTGAATAGAGAATTAAAGAGAGAAAAAAACAGCAAGGGCAACAGATTCAGGCACAATAGTATATTAAACTAGTGCAAAATAAGCTGGATATATGAATAAGAAGTTGAAACACTTAAAAAGAGAAATGCTGAAAACTAATTACATTGTACTAGTCAGTCATTACTTTCCTATTATATATAGATAGCTAAGGTTAAGCCACCACATTACTTTCATATTTGTTGTGCCAGAGTACGCTAAAAATATTTCCTGACAAACCTGACATTGTGCTTTTAATCTTTCACTTTCACTAGTACGAGGCAATTTCAAGAAAGTGTTCCAAACAACTGAAGTGCTTCTTTTAGCTCGTTTTCTCGAAATAGACGAGCCAATTTCACAAGATTCCTCATTGGCCTCCATAGATATCTGTCAAAAATTAAAATCAATGTTTTAGCAACAATCAAAACTTAACAGGAATAAGTATGAATTAAACTAGTGTAAGAAAAGGCTCCCTATTTTCAGAAAGTTTCCGGTTTGTTTAACATGTTAAATTTTTATAGCAAAAGTGAGATTTTTTTATGCAATATCCAAATCAGAAACATCAAATGCCATATGGGTTTTGTATTTTATAAAGTTAGATTAAAATAAACAAAATTTACAAAATCTAGAGAAAAAGAAATGAAATTTACTAATAAAAAAATAAAAATAAATCATATAGAAAAAACATACCTCAAAGGCTCAAACAATAATTCTTTAGTGAGCTGCTCGTTTAATTAGCAATACAGAAAAACCCATTATAAAAATGTTCTGAAGTTACATAAGCAAAGAATCTGAAGTGCCTTGTGGTGAAGATAATGAAAAGTTTGGCTTTGACTTGAAGAGAGTAGAGACGAGGGTTTTGAAGAGTTTGCAACGGAAGCATAATAAGGGTCTGTTATTGGATTTGTTGATACCCATTTTTTACCCAACTGAAGCCCATATTTGTCCATATTTCTTATGGGCCGAAAATAAACTTGAGCCCATATTTACCCATCTGAAATATGAGTGACCCAACTCATTAAAATGTGGGTAAATGGGCTCATTTTGTAAAAATGGGCCGAAATTGCCAGCCCTAGATACTTGAAAGAAGAGGTCTTTGTCAAGCAACCTCCTAGCTTTGAAAGTCATGATCATCCTGAGCATGTTTTCAAGCTTGACAAAGCTCTTTATGGCTTAAAGCAGGCTCCTAGAGCATGGTACGAAAGATTGTTAAAGTTTTTTCTGGAAAATAGGTTTACTAGAGGTAGAATTGACAACACTTTGTTTCTAAGGAAGGAAGGGAAGAATCTGCTAATTGTGCAAGTATATGCTGATGACATCATCTTTGGTGCTACTCTTGAGTCCCTATGTGAAGAATTTACTGAGCTCATGAGAAGTGAATTTGAAATGAGCATGATGGGTGAGCTAAATTTCTTCTTGGGACTACAAGTCAAGCAATCTCAAAAAGACACCATGATTAGTCAACAAAAGTACATCAAGGAGCTGCTTAAAAGGTTTGAAATGGAAAATGCAAAGCCTATTGATACCCCTATAGGAACTGCTACTAAGCTGGATATGGATGAACCTGGTCCCTTTGTGAATGATACCATGTGTAGAGGTATCATTGGGTCACTGCTCGCAGGCACTGCTAGCAGGCCTGACATTGTGTTCAGTGTAGGGCTATGTGATAGGTTCCAATCAAGTCCTAAAGAGTCTCACTTGAAAGCTGCAAAAAGAATTTTGAGGTATCTTAAAGGTTCACAGGACCTGGTCCTCTTCTATCCCTCTGAAGACAATTTTGACTTGGTTAGTTATGCTAATGCTGATTATGCCGGTTACTTGGTGGATAGAAAAAGTAGCTCTGGGATAGCACATTTTCTGAGGTCATGCTTAATCTTATGGGGTACAAGGAAACAGAACTCTGTGGCTCTCTCTACTGCTGAGGCTGAGTATGTGGCTGCTACTTCTTGTTGTGCTCAATTGCTATGGATCAAACAACTTGAGGACCTTGGTGTCTTCATTGTTTGTGTGCCTCTGATGTGTGACAATACCAGTGCCCTGAATATGGCAAAAAATCTAGTGCACCACAAAAGAACCAAGCACATTGATGTGAGGCATCATTTCCTAAGGGACAATGTGGAAAAGGGTTTAATCTACATGAAGTTCTGCAACACAGAAGATCAGATTGCAGATATCTTCACCAAGGCACTGAGCAGAGAACATTTTGAAAGAAAACGTTTGGAGTGGGGCTTGATCAAGCTCAACTAGTTGTCTCCCAATGATTGGCTATGTCAAGAGAAAAGGTACAATGCTCAAAGTATTTTTTGGAGACATCTGACTCACTCTTATACTGTTACAGGTATAATCACATGGCACTCTCAGGAAAGCCAAAGCGCTGAATCCATTGCATATTTCAGAAGTTTATGCCAAAACTTTATCAAAACAAATTAGTCAAGGGACCCGGTCCCATTGACTCAGGTTAGTAGTCTTTTCAATACTTATATGCTATTAAATTGTCAAAATGCCATGTCATCGTTTGTTCCCACCTCGTTTCAAAATCTAACGTCGAATCATCACGCATTTTTCAAAACCGACCAGACTTAAATGAAACGGTTTGTTGCCAATAGGAACCGGTTCCTTCACCCTCTTTTAAAAACCCAACCATACATTTCTTTTCTCTCTCTCACTTTACTCTCAACACTCAGTCTTCATGGTCCCTATCTTCTCACATCAATTCGACCATGTCAAACAACGAAGCTTTACTTCCTAGTTTCTCAGAAATCAATCCTTCCTCTCCCAAACAGCATACTTTAACCAACCCACAAACAAGTTCACCATCTCCACCAGTTTCCCTTCCCAAAGAACCAAACCCTTCAACGTCTTCCCCAAAACCTGCTGGTTTATCTAGGACTCGTAAAAACTAAATCCCAGAGAAGTTTGTGCCTACTTCCACGTCCACTGAGAAACCCAATTCGGAAGAAAGCACTCATACTATGCCGACCTCTCAAAATCTTGACATATCTGTGGACACTTCTGCGAAAGATGACGGTATGGAAGCGACAAGTCAAGGACTGGAAACAAAGACTGCCATTGACAAGGGGAACTTGAGGGAAGTTCCTCCAGATTCTGGTAATCCAACTTCTCTGGCAAATGTGGATATTTTTGGGGTTTTGGATAAGAGTATGGTAACGGGTGGTGAAACAAAGGATAGCGTAGACAATGTTGTTACCAATTAACCTGGCAACAGTGAGGGAATGGAAACTGAGGAAATGGGTGCTTCAATCAGGGGGAACAGAGTAGTTTAGGTCATACTATGGTGAGGGTGGGACATGGTCCCTCTGAAGCAGCTCTTGCCTCTCAACAAGTGTCTACAATTGCAGTTCCATGGAAAGAAACCACACCTGAACGGAAAGTCTCGTCAGAGGAGGAACCTGGTTCCTCTAACCATTCTGAGAGGGTTAACTCTGAAGGGCATGAATTAAATTCTGATGATGATATTAAATTAAGAACTGTATATACAAAGGTCTGGGGGTGCTAAGCAGATGAGAAAGGGGGAAAGCAGGAGAAAAAGTTTCACTGATAGGAGGCCTGCTTCTAAGCAAAGAAAGAGACCTCCCACTACAAGGTAGAAGTCTAAGGCAAGATTAGACTCGGCCTTACTGGTTAACAAAGCAAAGACAACTAGTACGAGGCGGAGGAGAGTACATTTGTAAAATTTGAGTAAGTTGCGCGATGAAGAGGATGAAGTAATTGATGTGTCTGATGGAGAAGAAGAGGAGGAGGAGGAAGCCCCTTTGGTCAGGAAAAACTCCAAAAGAAAAGGCACGTCAATGGCTGTTGAGAAGAAAATTGTGGCTGAAGGAAGTGAGGAAAGTGAAAAGGTCGAAGCCGTGGCAAAGGAGAGGTTGGTGTCAAAATCCCCTAAGACAAGAAAAGGCATTTTAGTAAGGCGGGAGGTTCTTCCAAAAGGAGAAGAGTCAGTATCGAAGGACCTGGTTCCTCAATGCAAAGCACCCAAGCACTGGAAAAGGAAAGACAACATAATCTACAAGGGCAGAAAGTTTTACGGGGAAGAGTAATTGACCCAGAGATTTTCGAACACAAAGCATTAGAGGATTTAATGGAAGTGCTCAAATTTCAACAATGGGAGCACATAATGGATGGTCCTGCGGTGGCTTATGAGAAAGAAGTGGCCGACTTCTTTGTCAACCTTCGGTACACTGATCACTACTAATTAGTTTGCCAAGTTGATCAAGTGGAGTTCACCCTCAATGAAGAACAGCTGGGGACAATGCTTGGTGTTCCAACTGATGGAATAAGTCGACTGGAGGAAGGAGACAAGGCTACTGCAGACTTCAAGCTTCACACAGTTAAGAGGGGCGAGCATGTGACCACTGAGCCTATCTGTAAGAAACAAATGAAGTCTCAGTATCAGTTGCCCTTTGAGTTTGTGAACAAGGTCATGCTTCCTTGCACTGAGAAAAGGTGTATTACATCCAAGACGGACCTTATCCTTATGGAAATTCTGGATGGTGGCCATTCGATCAGCTTGCCTGGCATAATGTTGCAGCACATAATAAAGGTGGTGGATATCAAGGATGGTAAGCATGGTCTGCCCTATGGTTTTCTTCTTACCAAAGTGTTTTGAGCATTTCAATGTGCCTCTTGGTAAAGTTTCCAAAGGGACCAAGAAGCAGATGTTCTCTATGTCCACTCTGAAAGAGTGTGAATGTGTCCCAAAGAAAGGAGGAGCAAGGACCACATTACCATATCCGGTCTGATTGAAGCAAATGAGAAAATCTTGGCTGATGCTAAGAGATTTCAGGTTGAGAACACCCTGCTGAAGGCAGAAACCATAAGCCTGAAGCTCGAAGGGCTTGGTCCCAGTGGTGATACAGCTACAGAAGTTGCGGAGTTGCGAGAGGTTAATTCTAGTCTCACGAAGAAAGTTGCCGAGCTCCAGGAGCAAATCCTGGCTAATCACAAAGCTGTGGATGCTAGACTAGACATGATGTTCAAAGCTTTCAACCCTGCCAGTTCTTCCAACCCTGTCCAACCTGATCCTCTATTCCGTCACAATTCCTGAACTTTCTCCTAGATATTGGCATTTTGACATTTAATTTAGTATGTTTGTATTGCATTGATTACTATGTTTTTATACTAAGTTTTTCTTCTGCTTGGCACCTTCTCTGATTTTTGCATATGGTTCTTTTGGTGCTTTAATTTACTGTTTCTGTTGGTACTCATGTTGCGTTGCCCAAGTGGCCTGGGTCAATGTTTCTGAACTTCTAATTACCTGTGCCAATCTTTATCCATTTTTAATGATGCCAAAAAGGGGGAAGATGTGTGAGTGTTAGTATTGCAAAACGAAACCTTAGTTCTCTGAATGAAATGAAAATTAACATATTCTATGCTACATGTTGTTGGGGCCAAATTTGCAAGGGAACCTGGCTGTCCAAAGGAACATCACTTACGAGTTTGTCATCATCAAAAAAGGGAAAATTGATGAGTTATAAGTTTTAATGATCGACATATGCATCAGGGACCAGGTCCTTGATCAGGTCCCCTGGGCACTGTACAAATGTGACAGCTGTAAAGCTGTGGCACTGTTCTGACTTGCAGAGCCACAGAAGGACAAACGGATCATTGCAATGTCTCTATCTATGTCACATGCTCCTCACTCGGCCCCCTATATAAACAACATGTTGGCATTTGTTTGACCTAGCAACTCAAAAACATATTATTCTCATTGTTGAAAAGAGTAGCCGCCACTGTTTTCTCAGAGCATTCATGATCAAGACTAAATAACTCCAAGGACCAGATCCCAATACTGAAGATGTCTTAAGTCCTAGGTAATTTTAGTCTTTATCTTTTGGTCTAAATATTGTAAACCTACACTTCTCTTAAGAAGGGCTTTTGTAGGTGTTTGGTGTATTAAGCTTTTTGTGTAGACGCCTAACTATAGTTAATTATGGTGAGTTGAAGTTCAGCTAGAGGTAGTTGAATTAGTTTGGCTCTTGGCTAGAATTAGTTAAGTGAGTGCTTGCAATAGAGTTATTGTCAGGGAAGGGATTAGTGGGCTAATTCCTTGGTTGCAAAAGGATTGTAATATGAAAAACGTTACTCAGTTAGTGAAGTTGGAAATCCTACCAGTGTAGGTCGTGGTTTTTAATCCCTTGAGCAAGGAGTTTTCCACATAAACATTGTGTCTTGTTTAATTTCTGTTTTTACTTAAGGGAACAGATAAGGTACCTGGTCCCTTATCTGTTTTGGTGGACGATTAGTCTCTATCACACATTTTACATCTTTGTACATTAATATTGAACGAAATTTCATGATTAAAGGGTAAAAACATCCTTCAACTTTTAATGGACATTTTGGTAATTCAAGTATGGTTCCTTCTTGGAACTTTTTCATATTCCCTTCCTTTATAAGGAGAAAACTTTGCAACCTCTTTTACCACAAAAATGTTCTGTTCAAATAGTTATAGTACCAAATTCCATCAGTCAAAACATCACTATAAACAAACGTCACGAAGAGTATTAGAAAGTAAAATCAATTCATTATTTACAAATGCTTGAAAAAACAAAATACACTAATAAGTACTTCCGTTAAAACAGGAAGATTACTGAACACATCCAGAGCTCTGTAAGAAATAATCCTAAGATAAAGTACTAAAGTTTGTAGAATTGAGTTGTGATAACACAAAAATAATAGTACATGCTTTCAGATTGGTATGTTCTTTTATTGCAGGTGACTTAATAATCAGAACAAATAGCAAGTAAATAGATCACAAAATAGAGGACATAAGACTTTATGGTCCCAAACAATTTCAAGAATTGAAAGTCTATCAAGAAGACAAACAGGACCGAGTATATTTTTGGAAGGAAAAAATAACAAACAGGACCTATGAGTAACTTTCTCTACTTACTATGACTTTACTGCATGATAAGCAATAAAAATTTGACATTGTTATTGTCGTATTCAACAGTAAAAGGATCAAGAGCATAAGAATCTAAAAACATGTATTGTGACTGAAATTAAAGATCTACGAATTGTATGTGGAGTAAGCTATTCATATTATCATCTTCTGAAGGCAATAATCTATAAAAACAGATATGTGATTATCACTAAATAAGTCATACAAGACACACATGATGCTTGCGAAGTGATACAAAACTGCATATTCAAAGTTAAGGGGGTATACTTGCAATTGAATTAATAACAAGCTATCCACTGTTTTCCCTTTTTAATAAGATCAATTAAGAAATTATACTATGGATAGCAATTTCAATTTAGAAATATACTAGAATGACTATGCTTTGCAACTAGGGGTCTACATTTTACGAAACCCAAATGATAATGCAAAAGGGAAAATGGAAATGCTCCAGCATTCTCAATAATTAGAGGACATACATACCAGATTTTCAGAAAAAACGGTTTCTATATCTTTGTCATGCCATAATCTACTGTGTTCCCATGACTGGTCCTGATCGGTATCACGTACCACTTGTTGACCCATTTGTTGTATTAAATCATGCATCTCAACCATTCCATCTGAAATATATAAAAGTGATTTTCTAACAAGGATGTCAATTCCAATTTCTGATTTAAAACCACAGCTATTCAGTATTGTTATCACATCATTTATCTGTTTTCCTCTGAAGAAGCATGCAATACGAAGAAAGATATCCTTGTTTTTGTAGCTCAATCCATCTAGACTTAAGCTAAGTTGCTTAATAATTTCCCCCTCTCCAATGTCTTTGAGTCTATCTAATGCACTTCTCCACTCATTCATGCCTCCTTTGTAGAGAAAAGAGCCCAAAACCTCAAGAGCTAAGGGTAAACCATTAGCATAAATTACTACCCAAATCGAAAGGTTTTCAAACTCCGGATCAGGAGTCTCTTGCTGAAAGGCGTGCCAACTGAAGAGTTCAAGAGCGTCATCGAAATCCAGTTCAGGGACATGATATAACTCATTGTGATTTTGTAGTAAATCAATGTTTCTACTTGTTGTAATGATCCTACTCCCATCACCAAACCAGTCACGCTTTCCAACTAAGTATTCCAATTGATTATCGTTATCCACGTCATCAAGAACAATCAAAACCTTCTTAAAACGTAGAGTACTGCTTATCATTTTGGCCCCTTCATTAGCACTTGCTATATTCGGTGATTGTTGCTTCAAGATCTGTGAAAGAAGCTTCTTTTGCAAATGTTCTGGGGCTTCCACCCCATCCTTTTTTGAAATTTTCCGAACATTTCCAAGAAAACAAGATCCTTCAAATTGATCAGACATCTCATCAAAAATTGCTCTTGCAACAGTTGTCTTCCCTGAGCCACACATTCCCCATATCCCAACAAAATAAACACCTCCTAATTCAACACTCAACAATGATGTTAATTCCTTTACGCGAGATTTAATTCCCACTTGATGTTGTGTGAAGGGAAAACTATGAATAATCGCGTTGACAATCAGGTTAATAAATATTACCTGATCCCTGTGTTAAATAGAAATATAATTAGAAAAATAAAACATTTAAAAATAATGAATGATGAGGAAGTGAAAAGGAACAATCACATTCCAGCCAACTGAAAATTGGAACAAGAATTACTACTCCTACACCTCAGTCCCAAACTAATAGGGGTCGGTTACAGGAGTCCTCAATATATATTTCCCTCATGTGGACCCTTTTTATCCCAAAATTCAGTTATTTGAGGTTCTCTGTCAATAGAGGTTCTCCATACTTTACACTTTCATAGCTATCTATAAAAGACTACAAAGACTCATACCCTTATGTAAGAATACCAGCACGACTACACGAGTAAACTTAATCTCAACTAGTCGAAATTGACCTACTCTAGATTTTTTGCTCCTGCTGTTTTTTGTAATTTTTTCACTAAGTGTACTGTGTACATGGATCCAGAAATTAGTTCTAGGATCTTTTGAGACAACTTCCTTCTATGTGCCTTTAGGTCTACCTTGTCACTTTTTAACACCTTTAACTATTATACTCGTATGTAATACCTACGGGGCGGTCCATTTAAAGGTTTATGTAAGACATGAAATACTCACAAAAATGGAAACAGATCCTTCTTCGCCCCATTGCACATATACTTACCAAACAAACATCTTATTAAATTCATCCATCGAGTGATTTGGTCCAAAGCTTTTAAACCATATCCATCTGACAGGTTTCAGGATGACCATTCAAAAAAATTCACTATTTTCAGGATGAACAGTTCATTTGAGCTATTACTCACCTATTAGACGTTATACTAACATGCCATCCTGTAATATTGGATGCTTTGCGTAGAGCATCAATCCACCTAGCCACCACCTCCAAATCGGTATATTCCCTTTGATTGCCCATCGCTTCAGCGAAGCTATTTCATTGCATCCCTACATCTGAGGCGCAACTATGTGTTAGGGATTGGATTTGGGGACAAAAAGGTAATTTAATCTTCTCCATATTAGCTACATGAAGCCAACATCTTTGAAGTAGCTTTGGATAATATGGATATCCATACTATCCGTCGGGTAACCCATTTTTTATCCGTATTAAATATGGACGGATCAAATAACTAATCCGTTTTTTTATTAACCCATTTTTGAGCCAGCCCATATCCGACTCAACCCGCCCGTTTGCCACACCAGACTAAACTAAGGAAGGGTCGACTCTGCCCATTTTCTTATTTCCGCCAACTAACTAATTTTCTTATACATACACGTCTCCACAAAAATAGTCCGAAGACATTTCCGTTTTTAAATTCAAACAAATGGTCCCTTTCTAAATTGGCTTTGTGATTTGCCAAAGGGTTTACTTTTACTCTCGGTTTAAACTCGGGTTCAACCGAAATCCTGCTGTTAATCACAGAGAAAACTATCTAATTTGACCTTTTAGAGCAAAATTATGCTACTTGTCAATTTACGAGAAACTCGAAAAAAAAAAATGCTTACTCGAAATCTTGTAAATCAAACCCTGATATTTTTCCTGCCTCCGCACATGCATCCCTCCATCTTTGAACCTTCTCCAAATCATCTTTGTAAATTTTCTCGTGCTGGGAAAAGGATTCAGCGAAATGGCCATTTTGATGGCACACATCTGATGGACTGACACCATAGAAGACTGGAATCACAATCTGGTCCAATTCATTTTTGCACTTTATGATGTGTGCAAGCTTCTCTAAGTGCCATCTTGAGTATGCATAGTTTATGGAAAATATCACGACCGCCAATCTAGCCTCCTCTATATCATTGATGAAAGTGTTGATTCCTCTATCTTGCAGAGCAGTATAAAGACGCTTCACAAAAGTTCTACCTGTATCTTTCTCTCTAAAACTCACAAAGACATCATACTTGCAAACTCTGAAAGAAGAAGCGCGAGACATTGTTAAAGAATATTATAAAGACTAACAGCCAAATTCTCAGCTTTGTCTATGGTGAGAAAACTGACACAATTGGGCTGTGTGGTGCTTAATAAAGAGTAAAACCTTATCTTTTTCACTATTCCTAGTCAATGTCTACCTTTTCCATTATTGGTAGAAATTAAGCCATTGGTCAAAAAGGAAGAAAAGCTAAAGTTGAAAAGACGAAAAAAATAAATGAAAAAGGAATCAAAGTAAAGAAAAAGGAAGAGGGCAAGAAAGACACTCAGGTGGAGTTGTAATTGAGCGAGCTAAAGTGTTATTTTTCTAATATATATGTGGCACACTTAGATTCAACAATCAAATTTCTTAATTTTGACACTGAATTATAATCGTTAAGTTTTTAAAAATATTTAATGATTAAGGATCATTACTTGTTCTAAAGCTGTTTGAATCATGTGTATATGGGGATTCTAATATGATGTAATAAAGTGTTAATATGGTATTAAAATAGCATCAAGTCTTTTTATTTATTTTATTTTATTTAATTATATCTTTTTTAGGCAAATATTTGATGACTAAGGACCATTACTTGATCTAAAGCTCTTTCGATCATGTGCATAATGGATAAGGACTCTAATATGATGTAATCAAGTGTTAACATAGTGTTAAAATAGCATCAAGTCTTTTTATTTATTTTATTTAATTTAATTATAATTTTTTTAGGCAAATAGTGGCCTGGTTTATATATCAACTGCAGTAGAGCATAGACAAACTACTTAATCTATAATGTACTATGCTCGTTGGAGATTATACACTTTTGGTATATTATAGACCTATCCACTCCTTAGATTTACGTAGTTTGGAGTTTGACTTTTTTAATTTTTTTATGAGCATTACATTCACGAGACTTCTCATTTCAAAACAGTCCCCTTTAGTTACTTAGGCCTCATTTGTTTCCATTAAGATTAGGACGTCTGAATATGAATGCACATCTGAATATTAAGATGTGCACTAAGATTTAGATGTCTAAATCTAAATGCACATCTGAATATTAAGATGTGGTCTTTGAATCTGAACACTGAATGATTAAGACTGTTTGTTTTTAACATCTAAATGTGCATGTGGAATTCACTATTCAATAAAATATTATAAGAATCTCATTTCAACAAAATAATTATTTTTATAGAAAATAATATTTTGAATATTTATATTTGATAAAAGAAATTAAACTATCTAAAATGCAAATAAAATTTATATATCAATATAAAAAACTATTGTAACAAGGTAAGATGGTATCTTTTTTTTTTAAGAATTAAAGATAAGTTAATATTTAATAAGAAAATTTATCAGAAAGTGGAACTAACAACAAACATTCATCTTCCCCGAAACCCCAAACTCATAAATTTCTATCACGGCACTAATCTCAACAATACCTCAAACCTAGAAATAAGTTTCTTATCACCCGTAAATTGAACAAAGAGTTACTCCCTCTGTTCCATAATAAGTGGTGTTTTAGGTTTTTCATTTTGTTTCAATGATTTTTTTTTAAATAAATGATGTTTTAGGATTTCAAGAAGAAACTGATCTTGTTCTTTCAAACTTACCCTTATTTATAATCAAGAATCATTAAGTAGTTTTTTTTTTCTAAGCCTTAATTAGGGGTATGTTAGTAAAAACGCTCATAATTCTAAGGAGTGTGCAATTTCTTAAGGGGTGTGTATAAGCTAAAAACACCACTTATTATGAAACGGAGAGAGTAATATTTTTATAACATAATTGAGCAAAAAGTTACCCAGTAGCAAAATTGAAAATTTCTTACGGCTAAAATAAAATTGGATATGTTTCCATCACAACACAGAAGTTTAATTACACTCACAGTTGTTTATATATATATATAAACAACTTCTACTTTTATTGCACGTGAATAATCATATTTGACTTTTCTTGGTGCAAAATGGATTATGAACTGGGAAGACACATAAGATTTTGCCGAGAAGAGAGAAAAAAATGATTTTGATTGAGAAAGAAGTGTGATAGGCGTGAGAATTTTGCTAAGAACAAAAGCGCAGAGGCATGAGAAGTGGTTTCGTGAATAACACACAATATTTTAATGAGTCTGAATAGTGTTACTCTATTATAAATCTGAATCATTTAGATCAATTAATACTCATTAAGAGGTTTTGTAAAGAGACAAAACAAATGCACTTAACGGGCTGAATCTGAACAATTAAGATTCAGACCTTAGAAACAAATGCACTTAATGAGTTGAATCTAAATAATTAAGATTCAGACCTCCATTAAATGCAAACAAATGAGGCCTTAGTCTATATTATACTATGATCATTGGAGATTATACACTTGTGGTATATTATAGACCTATCCACGGTCCCTTAGATTTATGCAGTTTGGGGTTTAGGATCAGGGGTTTGACTTTTTTATTTTCTTATTTTTATTTTCTAATTATTTTTATGAGCTTTGCATTCACCAGACTTCTCATTCCAAAACAGTCCCCTTTAGTTACTTGGTCTATAATGTACCGATGGTCTATACGAGGCTATAGCTTGTGGTTATTATAGATATTGTATTGTTTATTAATCAACTTAGACTGTGGTTATTATAGATATGGTAGTTGTTAGGTTATTAATTGACTCATCCAACAACATTAAATCAATAGTATGCAGAAAATAAAGTAAGAACACAAAGATCATAACATAAACTATTTTCATTAATATGGTGGATTTTTACATAACAAAATAAAACCCCAAAACACCACCCAAAGCTTTCAGCGATGAAAGTCTAAAAACTTCCATTTACCACTTCCATCGCTGAAAGCTTATACAAAAATTATACTAAAAACTAATATTCTAGGGGGATGGTTGGAAGGGGGGGGGGGGGGGTGAGAGCATCAGGGTTCACACCCTCCAGCTCAAGAAGCACATGCAGGATGCGTGTGATTCTGCGAATGACAATTTCCATCCGCTCCCTATCCTCTCTAAGGCCCCCGAAGATCCTCTGGGAGTCGTTCTCGAGGAGGAGGAACTCAGGATGTGGTGCTCTGAAATTAGGGTGACCATTTCCTATGTTCCTAATCCTTCTCGCCATTTTCAATCTGAAATTTTTTTGGAGTTTTTTGTGATGAGAGAGATGAGATGATGTATTTGAAATAGGCTTAGGCGATTTATAGACTGATGACCTCGGTTTAGTGAATCGACGACTAACGTGTGAGTGCTACATGTAAATGCGCATGGAGGTAGCATTTAATATTGGGATTTATTAGACATAACCACAGGCCTTTTGAATTTTAATTGGTAGTGTTTGGCGGTTCAGCAATCGATGGGCTTTAAAGGCGAATATATATCATATACGTATAGACTATACCCAGTAGATACATAGATATATCATATACGTTATCTAGTATAGACTAGATATTAAGTTTATTATTTACTATACCTAGTAGATATATAGAACACAGTCTTGGTTTATTATATAAAATTATACAGTTGATTAACATTGAATTGACATTCAAGAAAAGCATCATGAAATACATTCACCGAAATATTTGATTGAAGAACCAAAAACTATGAAGTACAAGAAAATCATATTTAATTGAAGAACCAAAACTAGAAAGTACAAGAAAAGCACAATGAAATACATTGAAAAACACATCAACTTCATCCCTCTCTATTTCGACACGTTGTTCTCTTGTGGCCGCTTCCGTTGCAAATTAAGCACTTGTTTCTCCTCCCCTTTACACGTCCTTTGGGCTTAAAAGATTTTGCGATGCCAAGGATACACTTTATTCCCTTCCTTCCAAGTTGGTTTGGCTGCCCATCACACTCTTCGACATCAACATCATGATCATCCGTATCAATTGAATGATCACCCATGCTCTCATTTTGCATTGAATTTGCATCCACTGGCTGCTGTGGGGGAGGGGGTAATGATGCTGATGTTGACGCTGCTTGAGACCTCTTAACAACATCTATTCTCAAAACAAGCCTACAACCATTAGCAACAACATCAAGCATATACAACGCCACATGCCTATCATTCGTTATGAAGGAAGGGTGAGTTTTTCCCCTAGTGGGCAGAGCATTAATCATATAACTAATGCGCAAGTTGCCGGGGTCACAATTTAACTCTCCGCTTTCCTTTACGCTCTCAACTAAATCGTTATACATACCATTGTGACGCACGACGATCAGCACTATCACCTTGCTCGCAGAATTCTAAATCCAACATTTTGGGGTCTCCACCCATTCACCCATGTAATCACCACCTACTATAACATATTCTCCAATAGACGCCATACTAAAGATATAATAGACTATTGCTATGGTCTATAATTGGTTGATGCCTAGACTTAGAACAGTACCGGATTCAGACCAAAAAAACAGCAGGGATACGGCTCTTTTAATGGAGAATTGACTCCACAAGAGGATTAGAACAAAAAATGAACTCCACTACCAGTAGACGCGGACGGAATTGGCACCTTATAATTGACCTTTGACAACAATGGTGAAAATAATTCGAGTTACTTTTCAATGATTTCTAAGAGATTTAAGTTACAATGACTGAAGTGGGGAAGAAATCCATCGTTTGGGACTGATTTTCAGATGAAAAGCCAGAAATTTGGCCGAAAATAGGATTGGAAAAGTGCAGAAATGGGGAGCAATGAGCTTTTGGAGGGAGGGAAAAAAAATTAGGCTGCTAAAATTGGGATAATTAAATGTTGGTGGTTGGGGGTTGTTTTGTATTGTTTAAAACTTTGGGTATAGGGGTGACAACATGGGAGACTTCATTTGATTATGTCCTAAATAGTGGTCCTTTAGTCAATTCTTTGAGACTTATGGCCTTTTGTCAAAATAAGTGTTGAGATTAGCAAAACACCCCAACTAAGAAGTATATAGATCATACTAAATTCCGGTCAATGTTAGTTAGACTACTTGGGTTCATCTTCTTCTCCGTGAGTCTCTTACTGCAACAATTTGAACAACACCCAGGCATTCTTTTTGTTAGTTTGAATAATAGGAGATATAGAAAGGTATCATTTGTCTGTCTTGGTCTCCACTCCCCTTCCCAATTATGTTTGGTGAATATTGACAAATTATGTAAGGACTTGTTCTTAAGGCAGGACAAGGGAGGAACCATAGACCAAAAAGGTGGTCATTGTACCTTTAGAATATAGAACCATCAGCCAGCCATTCCACTTTGTTATGATTCTTTTTTGGTTAGACAATCATGAGGCTCCTATACATTAGGTTGTCATACTAACATAGTAACTAATAGGTCTAATTGGATGTTATTACTAAACATTTATCTCTGCTTTAGTCATTTAGATTTGGCAACAAAGTTCGTAGGGTATAAAAGCAAGGAGGAGTTTGTCTAGAAAATAGAAACTAAAGGTAAATTGACACTGTTGCTTCTTTTTTTAGACTTTTTTTATTTTATTCCAATACAATTTTATGTCGCGCAATGTACTTTTCGGAACTATGAACACCATACATTTTTATGTATTTTGCTATTATCTCTTGTCTGCAACAAGGTAGTCTTTATCCTAAAAATTGATGCCACCGAGTTTTTCCCCCAAATATTTAGGAAAAAGGGATTTGGAAGCTAAAAGTAATAAGCTACGTGCCTGTGCGCTCTGCGGTTCTAATATTTTGGGAATTCTACATAGAATAGAGCGTTGAATTAGAACTCGATTAGTATTTGACGGTTTGTCCAATTATAATGTTTTGAATTTGCTTCTTTGATGTTTGCTTCGATTCTGTAGCATGTTCTGATATTTTGTCAAATATAATCGCAAAAGAAGAGTTATGATAATAGAAATTTATGGAATGCATGAAGCAAGTGAACTATGTGAGAATGCTCGAACTTCACATGGTGGATATTTCATAACCTTTTGGATATCTTGTACAACTTTATTTCTCAAGGCATGTATATAAATGAAGGTTCAATAGTTGTGATTATTTGTATAGCTTTATTCCTTTTTTGTTTTTTTTTGTTTTTTTTTGTAATCCTCCTGAATCCTTGAAACATAGTAAGAAAACATCTTCTTGGTGTTGAACATCTTTTATAATCTTATAGCTATATAAATAACAGAAAGAGTGTTTAATCATTTGCAACTTAAGTATGTAGGTATCTAAAATACACTATGCCAATCTTTTCAGGAAAATATATAATTTATTTTTTGTTGATTAATTGTTAGAATCAAAAGGGAGAAGTAATTTCTTGACATATGTGCGAAAGTCATTTTCTATCAAAATTGTATCTATATAACTATTTAAACCAATACCTAAACATATTATCAATTGATATTCTAAAAGAATATTAAAATGCTACCTAATTCTTTAATATTATTATTTTCTTTTTATAAAATAATTTATATATATATTTTTTGCTCACCATCCAAACATTAAAAAAATATCTTTTCAGAAAAATAACTTATATTTTGAATTCTTTTTACCAAAGAAGGACTTCTCCTTAGCAAACAAAAAGTAACTAGAATTTAATTGGTTCTCCGTAATATGATATCTATCACTTTTCAAATCAAAATTAAAAATACCTTGCCCAAGACAACAATTTCCGGAATAATTTGCACATAACTTTACTGAAAATTTAATAATGGTGTAACACGCCGTGACAAAAGAACACGGAAATTCACCAAAAACTAATCACTCATCTACCTTCTTTTCACGTAACTCAACAGCTTTTTCAAGGCATGAAAGCGTGCAAGTTAAAGAAGGTATTATTCTAGATGCACAAAGTAAGTACCACCGGAGGCGAATCCAGGATTTTGAGGTTCCGGATGCCACATTATTTCAGACTTCGAGTTGATATATTTTGAGCTTCGTTAGCATTATTCGTTTTTTCGGTTTAGGTCATTCAATTTTTTGGTTCAGGTTATTTAGTTTTTCGGTATATATGGACAAACGGATTACTGTACTATTTTATGCTTTGACTTGATTTTTTTAGCTTTGGTTCGGGTTGTTCATATTTTTCAATTTATATAGACAAGTCGACTAAACAAAATAATTTAACAATTACGCCAATTTTGAACAAAGCAAAAAACTTCAATAGAATTACTACATCAGTAAAAGTATATTATTCATTTATAATTCTCCTCGACAAATTTTCATATTCTAAAACTATCGTCTGACTCAATTAAAAATAGATAATGAATACTAGAGCAAGAACTCATGTAGATGCATATTTTTTAGATATTCAAAAAAAAAACACCATGAACTATAAAAACGGAAGCAATAATTAATTAAATTTTAAAAGTCAATAGTTGCTCAAGCAAAAAATAGTCAGCAGCAAATAAAGAAAAAGAAAGAGAAAGAGAGAGAAACGAAGAAATAAGGAAAAGAATGAAAAGAAGCAGCAAAATAGAACTGGAAGAAGAAAAAAGGAGAGAAATATCCAATAATTTTTAAATGTAGAAAACAGAGTTGGTTTTTACAAAAATTATAGTATGCCAGGTTCGATCCTGTGCATTGTGAGCTGAAATTTCGGGCCTTTGCCAGTGGCATCTGACGGTCATATGTTAATGCGGGTGCCAATTTATATATTTATCCTATTTTTTATAAATACGCACATATATATATAAGATTTCGATCAAGATGTGCGGGTAACGCGGCACTCCCTCCTCCCTTAGTAGATTCGCCCCTGCGTACCACTATGTGTAATTAGACAAATTCTACAAATCGCAATTCTTTTTTTTTACCACAAAGGGTGTTGGTGAGATGAATATAATCTATCTATCCTTAGCCAGTGGTATTGGGTTTGAGCTCTGAGTATGGAAATCCTAATAAAGAGTCATTCCCCTTTAATAAGCCTTACGCGTATCCAAATTAGTCAGGGGCTCAGGGCCCAGAAAGCTTAGTAGTGTTTGAAACTACAATATATCACTATCAGGAGCGGTACATTTCAACCAATTAAATTATGAGCCCCTACCGAATCTACATACAATTCGCTTAATCCGGGAAGAGTAGACAAAACGAGTGGCAACCTCCCATAGTGGATTCCCATAAATCTTGTAGCCCCTAAAGGTAGCTACATCACTTGAAGTGTTAAGATTAAGCATTTTACCTTGTAGGCCATTTGAAAGGTTCTTCTCACCTTGATTGAGCTCAACTTGTTCTTCCGAGCATAGGAGTTCTTCACATGAAGACTCCGTCAACAATTCATCTCCTTGAGTACCTACACAAGAGTTTCACCAAGAAAAGAAGAAAAAATGGAAAGATTAGATTTATTTTGTAGCAACTCGCTCACATCACTCCACACATCCTCTCTTTTTTCCGCTCTTGAGTTGCCACGTTTCACTCTCTTACTCCTCCCTATCTTTTGTCTCTCAAGTTTATTAGACCTCTTGGCCTCATAAGGAGTATTTTGCTTTCCTTCCTTTGGCTTCTTCTTTTGGGAAGTGGTTTTGGTCCTGTACCCCTCTTGATGTGGTCTAGGGTAATGGTGCCTCAAGTGCATCTTTAATACATCCCAAGTATCAATTGAGCATCCCCACTCCTTTTCTCTCTTGATATTGAACTCTCAATAGTTGGCAAACTTCCTTTCAAAAGTGTTAGGATCCAATACCATCATCTTTCCTTGTGAATAGTTGTAGCTAGCAAAGATTTCATTCATCATGAATTCCCACCTCTCATATTTTTCTCCACTAGCTTTCATCAACAAGGTAGGCCATTTCACATTGGGGTTTTGCACTTCTACATTCGGATTCTTTTTAGGAAGTATATGTGGAAAGAGAAGTTTGCCCCTTTTATCCACTACATACTGATGCCAATCTTGCTCATACGAAATTCCATGCACTTCAAAACAAGCAAATCCCAAACACATATGACAAGTACCTATGGGAAGCACATCACACCAAACTTCCTCTTGGTACTCACCATGTGAAATGAAAACTTTCACTCTCCTATCAACCCAATACCCTCTCTCATCATAATAAGGATCTCGCCTTACCACACAACGTATCCTCAACCATTCAACCGCATGAGGGGTGATGAAATTTGTGTAACAATCGTCATCAAGCACAAGTGTTCCCGTACAACCACAAATGTTCACCTTGGTTTCAATGAATCGCCTCTTTGGGTCAACATCCCTTTGAATCATTGAACTTACTTTACTTCCACTACTTAGTGATGCTTCCATCCTACCTCGAATAGTACTTCCATATTGAGAGCAAGATACCTTTGAATTAGAGCAAGAAGCATGCGACATGGTATTTCTAGAAGTCGAAGTTACACCCCCCCCCCCTCTTTCTCATAGAACGACTCCAACTTGTACCCATATTCCCGCATATACCATTTTGCTTCGGATAAGAAGTATTATAATGCACATGAATGTCTACTATAGGACTTTCCATAATCAACATTTGCAAGTTCACTATCTTCATAGGCATATTCTTCACAATTCCTATTTGTATAAGGATTTCCTTTATAAGACCCATAAGATACGTGTGAGGAAGAATTATACCTCAAGTCGTCTTCATAACTATGGTGTGTAGTGTGAGAACTTTCATAATAATCATCTTCACCATACAAATCATCACAAGGTTCTTCTACCTCACCATCTTCATCACAAGATCCACGAGCACCACTCTCTTCATATTCACCTTCGAAATAGTAACTCTCACCTCTAAGTTGCTCATGATCGTCATTTTCCATATAGCCCTCGTAATCCATAACTCCACACTTTTGATTGTTCCCATAGACATCCTCATCATAACCACACTCATCATCATTATAACAATCAAATTCGTTGTCACATGAATCGGAATCCATGGAGAAGTACCTGCTTAAAACACTCAACAAAAAAAAAGCATTAGTAGTAAACCAAACCTCACAACTCTCATGTTTACACTCTTTGTGCTTGGCTAGCAGCACTCAAATGAACTCACACTCTCTTGCCTTTTAACACTCAATTGGATCGGCCGATGTTGATGCTTTTTTAGATCATGTTCAATAGGTGCACTATTCCACTCGTGGTTAGAGTGGATCTTTGTCAAATGAAGAACAGACGACTCGACATAAACCAACGGACTTGAGCCAAGAAATTAGCAACGAAGCGAAAACGAAGAAAAGGCACGAAAAGAATTAGCACAAAAGAAAATGAGGACTCAAGAACTAATCATCAACTATTTAAGGTCAATTACTAGTGTTAATTAGCTTGGAAGATCAAAGAACAAGTACCTAACGAAACTTAGAAACGAAAATGAAATGAAAACTGGATTGATGAACAAATTTGCAATGCAATTTCAGGAAAATATGGGTGGAATTAGGGGTTGAGGCTTCACATATGTGTTGTTCATGGCATGAAATGTCCCTAAAAAGGGGCCGAAATGGGCACACAAGTGGTTGGACCCATGTGGATGGGGTTTTCGAAGGGACGTGGGAGGCTAGTTTGGTTTACGTACGTGGGTTGAATTTGGGCTCAATTTAGGGTAAATGCGGGTGGGGTGAGTGCGTGGCCAAGGTTTGGTGGTGCGTGAATGGGTCTTGGCTACATCCTGGTTGGATGGCCCATGTAAGGGAGCGTGGGTGAAAACAGTGGAGTTTGGGCAAGTACGTGGGTGGCTTGGAGGGAGCTACGTGGGCCACATAGGTTGACATGGCCAAAACCAGTAGGCTCTAAATATTTCCTCTCCTTGCAAGGCTGTCCACGTGGTTGATAACGTGGGTAGGCCATGTGGCACACGTGGGCCTCTTTTTTTAAAAAAAAAAAAAAAAAACTTTTGTTAACTTCTTTGGCCCACACAACCTAGAATATGCTCTTTTGGGGGGGGGGGTAAAAAAAACACTTTTTGACCTTTATCCAAAAATTATTTGGATCAAACACCCCTTTTAGCTCCTTCGACCTTGTGAAGATTTGAAGATTCTCAAGAACACCAAGAATATTCAAATTTCCAACCGCCCTCAAAACAACTCTAAAATCTCCCAAATTTCGGATCTAGGGCTCCTCAACCAAGAGAACAAAGCCCAATAGGTTTCAAGCTTCAATTTCACCTTGTTCTACTAGACTCACTTTCAAGTTCTTCAAGCTCCAACAATGGTGGATGACTCAATATGACTTGAAACTTTGGAATCGGACTCTAAAAACACATAGGAAACTCAAATCTAACACTAGAAACAACAAAATCAACAAGAAATTTGAGGGTTTAGGAATTTTCATTTTTTTTTAGAATCAAATCCCTAGACTAGATTTGTTGAAACAAACCTAATGTAGGCTCTGATACCAATTGATACAATATCAATATACGGAAACAAGAAATTAAGAACAATAAAGTAAGAGGATAGAAAGTAGACATAAGAGAAGGAATCAAAAGCAACCCAAAATATATTAAACTATGGACTCCAATTGAATATCATAGACAAGCACCTAAACCTATTAAGAAGACCTCGAGAGAATTGCAAGCAATCCTAAACAACCATTTTTTCCAAATAAGCTAAGGTTCAACAAAAAGATTCACCAAGCTTCTCTCAAATCTCTCACTAGAGAAAACAACACAATATTTATCATTCATCAAAAGCTAACTCTAAAATGACATAAGGTTACTTTTATGGAAAAATTAGATAATAATACTAATTAAGACTCTATATTACAAAACATAAGGATACTTTTCCTTATTTATAAAACATAACGGATTTGAAAAAATAAAAAACCAGTCCTTCCCCCCTTTTCCCTGTTCGCCCTTCCCCCTTTTTCCAATTCTTTGTTTCATACAGATCCAAAAACCCACCCTTCCCCATTTTCCCTATTCTCTGATTAATAGATCCCCACCTTTCACCCTTTTTCTAATTCTTTGTTTCATATAGATCCCCACCCTTTTCCCTGTTCTCCATATCATACAGATTTTCACCCTCGCCCCCTCCCCCTTTGTCCTATTCTTTGTTTCTTACAGATCTACATCCTTCCCTTCAAACGTGGGATGTGATTTTAATAGATGGGCCACGTGAATTTTTCTTTGTCGCTCCGGGAAAGGATCAAGGTGATATACACTGCCGATGTTTTTGCTCGGAACAAAAAAGGTAATTCCAGCAAATCCCATGTGTTTGTGCACGAAATTGATAAAGAAGTAGAGATTTGCAGCGAAAAGTCCTTATGTGGTGAGAATTTGGTGGAGACGAAGGAATGACAGAAGGAATTTGGTGAGAATTTGCAGTGAAGATCATTTGACAAAATTGTCAAATTAGTATTTTTTCAGATCTGTAATTTTCTAGATCTGTGTTCTTCAACTGGTGTGAAGCGGCAAAACTGGGGAAATTTGTGCTAAACAAAGAATTGTAAAAAGGGGAGTTGTATGATACAGAGAATAGGGAAAAGGGGGATCCGTATGATACAGAGATTCAAATTTGTATGATAATTGCATGCCGAGGAAAATTGTATATTAAGTTTTCTATGTTGTTGTTGTTGTTGTTGTTGTAGTAGTAGTAGTAGTATTAAATTATATTCGTATGAATATTGTATGAATGTTGAATACAATGTTATTGAAGTTGTTTTAAATTTCCAAAAAGCTAACATGAACTTATATAAATTTACACAATTATATACATATTTCATACCGTTTTCGTACAATTTTTATGTAAAAAACAAATGTGAGAATTCTAAGCCCTGAGTGAGATATACATATTTGATAAAAATTTCATACACAAAATTTTGAGTGAAAGTTTTAAGCCTTAACTGAGATATACATATTTCATACAGTTTTCATACAAAAAGTTTTGAGCATAATTTCTAAGCCTTGAGCGAAACATACACATTTCATACACAAAAAATTGAGCGAAAAATTTAAGCCTTGGGTGAAACTTTTTGTATATGTTTTGTAAGAAATCTATAGTTATAGTTTGTAAACTGAAAAGTATCATTATATTTTATAAATATACCCTATTCTTATGTATATATATATGTTATTCTCCCTACTTTTATACTAAGCTAGGCTAACACTAAAAGACTAAAGTTATTATAAAAATACCTTTAATGAAACAAAGGTCTTCCTTGGTCTTCGTTGTGGATGATGGCTTCTATTTAATGAATATCATCTTTGCATAAAAGCCATCGTCTTCTCTATTCCACCCTTGACCATCGCTTATCCGATCCCATGCTTCTCTCTTTCAACTACGTCAGCTTCTTTGTCTTCAAGTAGGTTGAATCCCTCAAATGCCCCCAAAGATCGTTCCCAATACTCCATCCTCACGCATAAGCCTCGAAGGTCCTCAAGCTCCTTAGCTTGGCTTTGTGTAGAAAGCTTTGATGAAGCTCGGCTTGCATCATTGCTGATCTCAACTATTACATCCTACAGCTAGTCAATGTCTTAATTAAGCAGTATGGCTGGTGGAACAAATAAAAGAGCTTGTATGACAGAGAAGACTCACATCTCTGTTACTGCATGCTCTCCAATTCCCAGCACACAACATGACATGCCATGGATTGTAGGAGTAAATGATAACAATACTGTATCTGTGTAACTTTTGCACCATACAACAAACTCAACAAAGTTGTCATTATACCATTCTTCGGCAAATTAGCCAATACTGTTCCTCTCTGCTAAGATAATTTAACCACTAGTTGGGAATTGCACATTCTGGATAGCCAGTTGCAGTAGCCACTGTTTCAGTAAATCATCTGCAGTAAAAACAACCATTAAGGACACTATTCTTACGTCTTATCATGCTTACTTCTTCGTTAGAAGGTTATTTAATTATGCTTTTACACAAAAAGCCCTTATTAAATCTAGCATGGAAGTTAGTATCTATATCTATATCTATCTATTTATATATAATATAAAGCTAGGCATAGACAATGTGATGTGACACCTCTCTATGGCCACCATTCCGATTTATCCTTTTTCTCATTTTTTTTGCTTTTTACCTAATTTTTCTGATAAAAAAAAAATCATATATATATGTAGTTACAATAAAATTTAATGTTTACATGTAACTGTAATATTAATACCAATAAAGACTATGAAGAATTATGAAGATAATGAATAGTTGTTGTAAATGAGGATAGTAAAGAGTCATTCCACACATAAAGAATGACAAAACGGGAGAATAACGGAGAGCAATTAATCCTTTGCAGAGTTGGAATACTAAATCACGGAGGGATTACACGTCACTCTTCTGAGGCATCATTATATTTTTTTCTGCTCATACTCAAACATAGAGAGGATCAGCAGAGAACGCATATGAAATTTTGGGCATATGAAGACAAAGGTTATACCCGGAATGTAGAAGTTAGTGACTGGACATGTTTAGAGGAATCATTTCTGCTTCAAAGAACTTTTTTTTTTTTTTAATTTAAGATGTAACCTATCAATGGTTAGAGCTTCCTCTTTTTTATCTTCCTCATGACCATTGAACTATTGATTTCTCATTTTATGGTGCAGAAAAAAAAACACCATGTGTTGAAAAAGGGAAGTTATAATCAGGTCTTTGATTTCCATGAAAACTTACATTAAACATATTTTGACCATTTATCTTTTTGAGGATGTTACTACAGTTCACATGAACTATTTTAGAGTATTCAATGACATCCATAAAGGTCAAGAATTCGTGGATGCGTCCCTGATATATATCTTATCACTTTATTTTCATAAATTTGTGCTTGGAAAGTTTATGTATTCCTGGATACGTATGAAACATCCTTTTTTGTTAAATTTGTGATACTTCTAGTACAATTTAACCAAAAAATTACATATATGTATTTCTAGATGCATTCATAGTTGAATCTTTTAATTATTTCAATGGAGGCAGTATATGTAATTAGGTTCGTCTTGGAGATGTTATTCTTTTGGGGAGTATTTTTGCCTATCTTAATGTATTTATCAAAAGAATATAAGTCTTCATGGATTCTACCGGCAAGTATAATGCACATATTATCAATTTTTTGCAAAATCTAATATATTATCACATAAGAGTACTATTTGTACTCTTACAATTCCCTTAGAATGTATTAGAAAAGGAGCCTAATTAAGAATTCCTTTTTAAAACAAACGACCTACAAGAATAAACAAATTAATAACTTTTACTTCTCTGTCTTTCACTTTGAGAAATAATGGAGTTATTCAATCTGCTTTGAAGTAGTACTAAGTCTTTTGAACGAATAGTCATTTGTTTGGAGTTGTCTATTTAGTTTTCTTGAAATTAAGATGTAATATAAAAATAACAACTATTTACATAGAAAAATAGATTATGTGTCATAGATTTGCTTCAATAATCTAAAAGCACTGTTTTCTCATTTAGTAATTTTTCTAAAAAGTTATATTTTATCTCATTGTTTCTTTAATATTATACTTTATTTTGGAAATCCAATTCTATAAAGTATTTTTGACAATAATCCAATTCTATAAAGTATTAGGAGTACGCAAGAAGAGAAAAACAAGAATGATACAAAATCTTAAGACTATAAAACTAAACTACTACAACAACAACAACAGCCCAGTGAAATCCCACATCTTGGGGTCTGGGGAGGGTATAATGTACGCAGACCTTACTCCTACCAAGGTAGGATGACTGTTTCCGAGAGACCCTCGGCTCAATAGAAGCATAAAAAGGGGGTCAGATAAGGTTAAAAGATTTAAAACGATATTGCAATGAAATAATGCAAGCGACACAGTAAAACAGGATAATCAAGGAATTCAAAGCGATATGGAAATGCAAATCACGAAAGCGGCACAGATAAAATAGAGTAATCAAAGTACAGAAAGTAGCAAATAATAACATAAATCAAAGCACAAGAAATTATAATGCGCTAATGCGCGTACTAATAAGGAAAGATAACGAGACTTATATACTAGCCTTCTACTCTAATGTGGGTCCTCCACACCTTCCTATCTAAGGTCATGTCCTCGGTAAGCTGTAACTGCGTCATGTCCTGTCTAAGCTGTAACTATAAAACTAAACTGTGTTGAATATTTTAATATTTATTATTCTTGAAACTAATATTATGTCATAAGATTATAAAAATATTACAATGATACATAACAGAAAATTATATGTTATGTTGAATTTTTCATTCAGTATTTTTATAAGAAATATAAAATATTTACTTTTAAAGTTCGTCTAATCTAAGAAAATGAATTGTTTAATGGGATAATATTTTGTCGAAAATGTAGGATATCATACGATTTTGGTAAATGGCACAAAAGATAACAACGTCAATAGTTAAGTGAGGACGGAAGATATAAGAATCAATCTACAATTATCAAGGAACCACCAATAGTATTATGACTGGAGTATCGATGTGTAGAGATAAGATAGATCAATAGTAAAGAAAAATATTTTTATACAAAACTTATAAAATAAATATTTAGCTATATATATATTTTTTTTTAATAATCGCGCAAAGCGCGGGCATATCTACTAGTTTATATTATAAGGACGTCATCAAGAAATGAAATCTCTTGCCCTCATACAATTTGAATAGAAAAAAGGTCTTTTCAAATCTCTTATGTGTAAAAAATGAAAATCTTTCATAGAAAGAGCATAAAACTTAAAAGGCTACAAAATCATTTCTCCTGTCATGGCATCAAGTATTTTACTTCACAGCTTCAAGAACTCATAATCCTAAAGGAGCAGATGCATTAGATACTAGAACAGCATAATCACATTCAAGTTTATTTCTAATTTAGCGTATTAAGTCTGATTATTATTTTTTCATAGCAATTGTCATATACTTAAATTCTTTCCAAAATTAATGTTTGTTTAACTTTTTAATTCAGTTATTATCAAGTAAATTATTAATTCTGAATGTAATAACTTTTTTTAAGTCTATTTGAGCTAATTCTTAATCACATTTATATTCTGAATCTAAGAGTACTCGAATTTTCAATTACAGATAATAGGCACTTATCTAGTTACCTTAAACTCTTGGTAGTCCCATGAAGACACCAGCATATAGAGCTAGTTGCAGCAACGCCTCAAGCTCAGTCTATCGCCAAGTGACGGAAAGTTTGAGTAGACTCAGTTTCGAATGGATCTACGAATGTTCGGTCCAAGCAATGCTTCATCTATTCTGCTTCTGAAAAATTGTCTATCAATCTTATAAATCAGATGAACTCCCCACTGTCTTGCAATGCGCTTGTTGATAGATGCCTCAAATAGGCCATACTGGTTAAGGTTTCTAGCATCTGGGCCAGACGCCTGCAGAAGAAAATACAACGGTATGTAGGCGAAGCAAACACACCAGCCATAAGTTCTGGATGCAGTGCCCACTTTACACTCTTTCTCCAGCACTTTAAGCTTCTCCGGATTATTATTGCACATCAATTTGGCATTTATGAAAGTAGAGTCATACTTACCTGATAACCCCGAACCAGGATCGTGGACACCCGCTCCCATGCGAGTGACACAACATATAGCAAAGCCCTGAAAATTATAATCAAACCACTCTTCAGGAAGTTCAAACAAGATCTTTTCCTTAACAGTTCAAACAAGATCTTTTCCTTAACAGTTTGATGCTCAAACCACGTGGGAATTGCACATCCAGGAAAGACGATAGATATCCCCTGCTGGTCATAGTAAGAGGGGGAGGCCACGTTAACCTTAACGTCTGAGAGAAAAGAACTGAGAATTTGATCCAAAACTGAGCTATCAATGCTCTTTTCTATATAAGGCTGTTGCTCAAAAGAATAGTTGGTGAATGAGACCAAATACAACAACGGGCAAGACGACAAAGCTACAATACTCTGTGTGCCCAAAAAATCTTCCGCATACAGTTCCTTCATACTTGGAGGAAGTTTGGGAAGTTCCTTTAGTTCCTGACAGTGTGTTATGTTGAGATATTGGAGTTGGGGAAAATGAGCTATACCAGGTAAAGAAGTAAGTTTGCTTCTGCTTAAGTTTAGTTCCAATAAAGAAGTCAAGTATCTAAGAGGACGAACTTGTTCGCCATATATATTGCATCCACTCAGATCTAAGCTTTTCAATCCCAACAAACCATTTAATGAAATCGGGAACATCAAATTCCCAGAGTATTGACACTTTACCTTCCGTCCTCTTCTTAATGTTAGGACTTTAAGCCTGCTTAATTCTCCAACAGATTCTGGTAATTTCCAAATCGCGGTATTACCAGCATAGAGCTCCTCCAGCTCTTCTAGATCACCCAGGTTTTCAGGAAAGGCTGCAAGTTTTGAGCAACCCTTAAGGATCAAAATTTTCAGCTTTTTCATCTCAGTAATGCTGGCTGGGAGTCTTACAAGATTTTTGCATGAACGCAAATCAAGCAAGCTGATGCCAATGAGTCGTCCTATTGATGAGGGTAACTCCCATATTGTTGTATGTCCCAAAAGAAGCTCCGACAGCAATTCCATGTTCCCCCTAATTTCTGGAAATTTTCCTAATTTCTCACAACCAGAGAGGTTGAGGCTTTCAAGAGATTCCATTTGAATGCTGCTCAGTAAAAACTTGAGATTTTTACAGTTCTCCATGTTCAGAAAAATAAGCTTTTTGAGATTGCCAATGGACGGATGAACCTCAACCAAGCTTAAACAACTTTTCAGTATAATCCTCTTCAGGTTTGGAGTCTCGGAAAAACTGGGCGTTCGGAGTAAATTTTCTGAAAAACTTAAGTTGAGGATTGTCAACTTGTTAAATACCTGTTTATAATAAAGTGGAAGAAAAGAAATGTCAGATTTCACTTGAAATTCAATGCTTAAGACACTGTTGCGGAAGAAATAAACCCATACCTTTGGTTCTTCGCAAAATTCAATAAGAGAACTAAAAGTCATGTTGAGCCCAACAAGGTTTCGGGGTTGAAAATTTGCTGGTAAATATTCAAAACTGTAGTACGACCAATCAAGCCATTTCAAGCTACTGGGCAGATATTCAATTGTGTTAGAAACTGGTTCATAATGTCGGACCTCCTCCCCTTTAACAATGAGTAACCTAAGGCAAGGCATATTTCTGAAAGCTTTGCTCCACTTGCATATATGTTGGTCTGAGCCAATTGGTACCGTTATGCCTTTAACTGAATCTGTCCACTGAAAAGAAGAAACAAAACCATGTTGGCCAGAATTCACATCAAAAAAAGGTTTTAGTGGGGTTAGGAAAATAATACTAGTATAGGATTTACATCTAGCTTTCAATCCAGAGTTAATTCAAATAGTTCCATCAATTGAATAAGGACTAAATATAATACTAGACTTTCTCTACTGTAGATTTTACATCTGGCTCTCAGTTAGCAGTTCAATCAAACCACTCCATGCATTGATTAAAGACCGTATGCAGTTCTCATTTTTACTACCTTTCAGTCATTACCTAAGAAAAAAATGCATTCTCGAGTCTTCTATCCATACATTTAAATTTAAAAACTATAATGCATTTTGTTTCTTTCACTTGAAAAAGGTAGTGGAACTAGACAATGCTGTACAAAGGAGTCTACATTTTGTGAAGCCCAAATGATAATGCAAAAAGAAAATGGAAAAACTCCAGCATTCTCAATCGTTGGAGGACATATTACCAGATTTTCAGAAAAAACTGTTTCTATGTCTTTGCCATGCCATAATCGACTGTGCTTCCATGGCTGGTCCTGATCAATATTACGTGCCACTTGTTGACCCATTTGTTCTATTAAATCATGCATCTCAACTATTCCTTCTGAAATATACAAAACTGATTTTCTAATAAGGATATCTATTCCAATTTCTGATTTAAAGCCAAAGCTATTCAGTATTGTTATCACATCGTCTTTCTTTTTCCCTCTAAAGAAGCATGCAATATCAAGAAATATATCCTTATCTTCAGGGCTCAATCCATCTAGACTTAAACTGAGTTGCTTAACAATTTTCCCGTCTCCAATATCTTCAAGTCTATCTAATGCACTTTTCCACTCATTCATGCCTCGTCTGTAGAGAAAAGAGCCCAACACCTCAAGAGCTAAGGGTAAACCAGTAGCATAATTTACTACAGAAATGGAGAGGTTTGCAAACTCCTTATCAGGAGTCCCTTGCTGAAAGGCATGCCAACTGAAAAGTTCAAGAGCCTCATGGATAGCCAATTCAGGGACACGATACAACTGATCATGCTTGCGAAGTAATTCATTATTTCTACTAGTTGTAATGATCCTGCTGCCATCACCAAACCAGTCACGCTTTCCAACTAAGTATTCCAAGTGATCGTTGTTATCCACGTCATCAAGAACAATCAAAACTTTCTTAAAACGTAGCATTCTGCTCATCATTTTGACTCCTTCATTAGCACTTGATATATTCAGTGATTGTTGCTTCAAGATTTGTGAAAGAAGCTTCTTTTGCAGATGTTCTAGGCCTTCGGGGCCATACTTCTTTGAAATTTCCCTAACATTTGCAAGAAAACAAGACCCTTCAAATAGATAAGAAATCTCGTCAAAAATTGCTCTTGCAACAGTTGTCTTCCCTATGCCACCCATTCCCCATATCCCAACATAGTAAACACCACCTAATTCAACATTCAACAATGATTTTACTTCCTTTACACGAGATTTGATTCCCACTAGATGCTTTGCAAAGCTTGAAACTGTCTCTTCCACACTACAAAAAATCTTGTTGACAATCAGCTCAATACATTTTGCCTCATCCCTGTGTCACATAGAAATATACTTGGAAGAATAAAACATTTGAAACATAATGAATCATGAGGAAGTGAAAAGAAATAACCACATTCCAGCCAATGCAAAATAGGAACAACACCAACTACTACTACACCTCAACTACAAGCTAGTAGGGTTTGGTTATAGGAATACTCGATATGCATTTACCTCATTTGGACCCTTTTCATTCCGAAATTCAATCATTTGTTGTTCAGAACACAAAGGTTCCCTACATTTTATATCGCTATACATATCTACAAACTAAAAAGACTCCTACCCTAATGTTAATGTACCGACATTGATAAACATTAACCAGTTGGAATTGCCTAATAAAGATCTTTTGCTCCTATTATATTTGTTTTCTCAAGGTCTACGTAGATTCCAAAAGATTCTAAGCTCCTTTGAGACAACTTCCTTTGTCAGTTTTAACACCTTTAGCCATCACAATGTCGTACCTATGGACCGTTGCATTTAAAGTTATATGTAGGACACTAAACTTTAATATTCTCAGAAGAAATATTCTCAGAAGAAAACACCCTCAAAATTAACAGATAGATCTTGACACGTATTTTGCCTGTAATAGACATCTTCTCCCCATTATCCATACCTTGCCAAATGAACATCTTAAGGATTCATCAACCGAGTGATATGGCCAGTCCAAAAGCTTTAATACAATATCGAGCTGAATGGTTTCTACATGAGGTAATTTAACCTTTTTAAAGTAAACAGTAGATGTTGAATACTCCAAATTTAGAATCGAAGTACGTGGAAATGATCATTTATTTCTTTACTTGGAAAATTAGTAATAGAAGACCTCGTGATTTTTTTAACATCATGCTTTAATGATAATCTCGAGAAGTCTGTTTATTCCAAAAAACATTTGAAATATTGACAATTTTCAGCATATAATGATAAACAGTTCCCGCATTGTTTGATTCAAACTCGACAAGGGATCATTTGAGCTATTACTTACCCATTGGCAGTTTTACGAACATCCCATCCTGCTATACTGGCTGCTTTATGTAGAACGTCCTTCCACCTCTGCACCTTCTCCATATCACTACCCTTGAGATCTGCCCCGTGTTCAGCCATTGCTACAGCGAAGCTATTTCTTTGCATGCGTACATCTGATGGGTCAACATTGTAGAATATTGGGATAGCTTCCTGTCCCTTCTTTTCAACACACTCCATAATTTTGGTGAGTTCCTCCAAGCACCATGTGGATGAAGCATAGTTCTCAGAGAAGATAATAATCGCAAATTTTGACTCCTCAATTGCTTTCAGGAGCTCTGGTGAAATAAACTTTCCTCTTTCAAGTTTGACATCATCTTTGAATGTGTAAATTCCTATGTCTTCCATTCGTTTGTAAAGATGCACAACGAAGTTACTGCGGGTATCTTCTCCTCTAAAACTCAAGAAGGCATCATATTTCCATTTTTGGATCAATTCTTTGTGGGAAATCATTGGAAACGCATGAGAGCTTGGAATCTACGAAAAGAAAGAAGATGTGAAGCAAAAGACTGAGATGAAGCAATGGTGGGAAACAATCAGATTTTCATTGACTGAAACACGGAAGAGTCCACGGGTCAACTTTTTCCATTTCTTTATATAACTAATCTCTAGGAACGTGCGTTGCACGTTTATCCCAAAATACGTAATACTACAAATTTTGTATTGCAAATGATAATTTAAAATGGTACATATATTTTTTAACTTTCTTTGTGCTATAAAATAAATTCAAAACATACAAAAAAGTAAAAATTTATAATAAAATTCAAAACATACAAAAAAGTAACTCCTCGTAATTCAAAGCTAAAAAATCTTGCAAACTTGATGCTACTTTAAAGACAATACATACTCGAACATATGGAGGAGGATAAAAGGACCTAGCAAGTGAAAAGATATAGACTTGAGAGCCGACGTTTAGTTTTGAAACTATCTATTTATTTGTAGAGTACATACTCGGTCTTCTTTCAACTATATGAACCAAAGACAAACTGGAAAAAAAAAAAAAAGGACACACCAAAGACAAAATACTGGAGGAGTATATCCATAGGAGGAATGATAATGGACGAATTACCTAAAAAATACAGTTATTCCACAAACACAATGATACTCTTTCATCATCTCTGTCTATGGCCTATGCCAATATATTGCTTATTTGGATGAGTTGCATTTCGTTTTCCTCTAGTGCTACAAGTCTTCACATGGGCTATAAATCCAATCCCGCTTAATTTAATTAGCTTCTTCAAGTTGTGCTTTTTGGAGAAATGATTCTAGATGCCAGTGAGATCTTCTATAGCTTTGGATGCATCATGCTGAACATGAATGCCTAGAGTTCTCGGTACTAGATCTATGACTATGCACAAATGGGGAAAATAAGCTTATTAGGACTCGATTGGAGGCTCAACACCTTGTCCTTCAAGGTATGAAATTAAGAATTTATGGACATAGCCATAGCAAATGTTCTGCTAAATTATTAGCTGGGAATACAAAATGCTATTACCAACTCTGAAGTTGAATATTAATAGACTCAATAATTATTACGAAATACAGTTACAATTTTGTAATTAATATTGAAGAAATAATTTATTTCTGAAGGTTAGACTTTTCAATATGTAAATGAATCTGGCCTATAGTTTGCATTTAATTCGTTGCAACTCTTCAAATTCTTCAAAGTTTTGGAGTAAGAAAGATAAGTGTTTTCCTAATTTAACTTTTTTTATTATCTTTATTTGAATGCACATTTACATCTTTGTACATGAATATTGAAGGAAATTTCATGATTAAAGAGTAAAAACGTCCTTCAACTTTTAATGGACATTTTGGTAATTCAAGTATGGTTCCTTTTTGGAACTTTTTCATATACCCTTCCTTTATAAGGAGAAAACTTTGCAACAACCTCTTTTACCACGAAAATGTTCTGTTCAAATAGTTATAGTACCAAATTCCATCAGTCAAACATCACTATAAACAGACATCACGAAGAGTATATACTATATAGAAAGTAAAATCAATTCATTATTTACAAATGCTTGAAAAAAACAAAATACACTAATAAGTACTTCCGTTAAAACAGGAAGATTACTAAACACATCCAGAGCTCTGTAAGAAATAATCCTAAGACAAAGTACTAAAGTTTGTAGAATTGAGTTGTGATAACACAAAAATAATAGTACATGTTTTCAGATTGGTATGTTCTTTATTGCAGGTGACTTAATAATCAGAACAAATAGCAATTAAATAGATCACAAAATAGAGGACATAAGACTTTATGGTCCCTGACAATTTCAATGGGAATTGAAAGTCTGTCAAGAAGACAAACAGGACCGAGTATATTTTTGGAGAGAAAAACAACAAACAGGACCTATCAGTAACTTTCTCTACTTTCTATGACTTTACTGAATGATAGGCAATAAAAATTTGACATTGTTATTGTCGCATTCAACATTAAAAGGATCAAGAGCATAAGAATCTAAAAACATGTATTGTGACTGAAATTAAAGATCTACGAATTGTATGTGGAGTAAGCTATTCCAATTATCATCTTCTAAAGGCACAAGTAATGATCTATAAAAACAGATATGTGATTAACAAGTTCACTAAATACGTCATACAAGACACACATGATGCTTGCGAAGTGATACAAAAGTGCATATTCAAAGTTAAGGGGATATACTTGCAATTGAATTAATAACAAGCTATCCACTGTTTACCCATTTTAATAAATGAAGTACTTCCTTCACCCAATATTCCTTAGTCACATTACTATACTCGACTTTTCACATTCTTAATTAATAAATGGAGTACTCCCTTCGTCCCATATTACTTATCTACATTACTAAAAATATATGTCTATTTTTCTATTCTATATGCACTTCAATTTTAATTCTCCAACACATATTTATTTCCTCCGTGCACCTTTACTTGTTCACTTTTGACTTTTCACGTTCTTACTGAATATTTATTCTCTTCTCATGTATAGATGTATGCACTTCAATTTTAATTCTCTTACACAAATTTATTTTCTCCGTACACTTTTACTTGTTCACTTTTGCCTTTTCACGTTCTTTAAAAATTAATAAATGAAGCATTCCCTCCGTCCCATATTACTTGACTTTTCACGTTCTTTAAGAATTAATAAATGGAATACTCCCTTCATCCCACATTACTTGACTACATTACTATACTTGACTTTTCACGTTCTTTAAGAATTAATAAATGAAGTACTCCCTCCGTCCATATTACTGGACTTTGTACTCTTTAACCAACTACTTTTTTATATCACGTGGACATATGTCATGTTGACACCCAATTTTGTCCCGCCTCTCCCCCGAAATACCTATTAATACTTCTAGTGTTTTGAGAAATTAAAAAATATGCATTTAAATTTTACTATAATTATTAGTCTTTTATTAACACCCACGTTTTATTATTCCGCTGCAGTTATTATTATTATTATAATTATTATTATTATTATTATTACTATTATTATTATTATTGTTATTATTATTCTTAAATTATCATTTTATTACTAATTGTCATTAATTATTATTTCTTGTTATTTCCATTATTATTATTATTATTAATTACTAATCATTATTATCAGCGTTATTTTGTTATCAATTATTAATCATCATTATCATCGTTATTTTATTATTAATTATTATCATTGTTTTATCAATAATTGTTATTTATTATTATTATCATCATTATTATTTCTTATTATTATTATCATTATTATCTTATTATTACCACTATTATTGTTATTATTATTAATTTATTAACATTTTGCCACTATCAATAATTGTTATTTATTATTATCATTTTATTATTAATTATTATCATCTTTATTATTATAAATTATTATCATTTTTAATTATCAATATTTGTTATTACTATTATTATTATATCTATTATTATATTTTTATCATCAATATTATCATTATTACCATTATCATTATTGTTATTAGCAGTATTACTACCGCTATTTATTTGCTGCTATTATTTAGTATTATTCAAACTTGCATTTCTCAACGTTTCTACCAACTTCCGCATACGCATCGCATTTACTTCGCACATTTTAATGATAGCGTTTGTTATTAAATATTATTGCACGGTCATTTGCGACATCATATAATTTTTACCCGGGTCTTTTTTATAATTACATATTTCTGTATTAGGTGATATTCTGGCACCCTTAGTACATCGTTAATCAAAATGTGTCTCTTATTCAAATTTAGAAGCCAAACTATTTCTTGCACTCAGTCCGTATTTGGACTTACCGGACCCCAAATCAAAGTCCGATTAATTCCTAATATTTTTGGACTAGACCATATTTTTTATCTCAATTTTTTAGATCAGTCTATGTTTAATTTACTAGTCCATTCTTTTAATACCCAGTCTAAAATTTGACCCGGTCCACAAATGGATCGGGTCCAATTCATTTTTCAGCCAAATAAGGGAAACCCTTTTAGGGTTTCCCCTTCATTTTCCTCCATACCTACCGCCGCACCCCTCTCTTCTCCTTTCCCTTTCTCCCTCCTCCTTTCCCGCCTCCCTCGCCGCCGCTCCCACTTCCCCCCTTTTCTTCCTTCTTCTCCGCTCCCCACTCACCCTTGTCCCCCACTCTTCTCTCTCTCCCGCTCCTCTCTCTCCTCACACCCTTTCTCTTTAGCAAACCCTAGTTATTTCCTATAAATACTCGCCTCAAATTTCGTTGAGAGTGGGACTTTTTTCTTTCGTTTGATAGCCGGAAATTAGATACAAGAAGTTTCAAACATCGAACCCCCAAAACTAAGAAGTTTTCAGCCATAGAATTTCTATCGAGTCCATCTTTTTTTTTGGATCTTAATTTCTCTGTTTCTGTTTTCGTTCTGTTTGAGTGAGTCGAAATCTTAGAAACGAAGGCTCGACTTCGTTATAGACGAAAATCGCACTCCAAAGGGATCCTGGTATCTTAAGTGTTCGGGTGTGAATCGAGGACTCGTACCCACTTCGCTGCACCCGAAGAAGGTAAATTCCCTCCTTTTAAAGTTATTTTAGTGACCACTGGAATGTTTTAAACTGTCTTTGTCGATTGGTTCGCTTAATTGTATTTTTTGTTTTCGTTTCAATTTTATTCGTAATTATTCTGGTCGAATTAAGCATGACCTGTTTTGTTTGGTTTAATTCTGTGAGTATGTTGGCTTTGTAAGCCAGTTTAGATCCATCCGGTGTTTCAAGGGCATGTTTTGTTAAAGGATTAGTTATTGTTCATTTCATCTCTGTGAAGTCCTATATTATTTGATAAGTTTTCGTACAGACTTGGTTCCCTGCGATTAGTTGAATTCAAATTAATCCCTCAAAATGATACGCTATCCGCCTATATCAGCTTCAAGGATCATGTTTGCATACTTAAATGGCTTAATCTTGCATGTTTAAGGCTCACAGTCTATCTAATTATGTTGATATCATTAGCTGTGTATGAGTCATTAAGTTATGCCACTTGTGAACTGATTAACATCATTAGCAAGAATCATGGGCTCTTTCTCACTATCATAAAAGGATGCCAAATATTACCAAGAATCCATGAGCTAGTGTATGTTTAAGCATAAGGTTAAATTGATTAAAGGGTTTATTGTATTCCTTTCCTTTCTTGACAAATATGCTATTGTGTTTGTTTAAGATGAGTTAGGAAAATGAAGACTTATTAAACCAGTAATAATATGCTCAAATGCATTTGAGAGATCTGTTAAAGAAAAATAAGAATTAGTTTGTCAAGACCAGTTTGAAGACTAGATTCAGAGTCAAAAGTTTGTTCCAAGTTAAAAGTGGAAACTGTTAACTTTTAAAATATGGTGTATATGTAAATTGTGTCAAATTCAGGGAACCATTTTAGAATTGAAGTTGACCAGCTAAACCAACCTATATGATGTTGCATACAGTTTAATAAGTTTACTTTGACTCTGAGAAAGTGTTTTGGTTATGCATGTAATTGTGCTTTGTATTTGCTTTGGTATGTTGAGTTTGGCTTGGGACAGTCATTGATATAGACTGCCAGGATGTCCTTATCTTGTCTTTTCACAGTAACTCAGTTCTTCACCAACCATAGCCTGTTATTTCATTTCATGCTGAAAATATCTCACCTGATGACTTCAACTAAGTTTAGTATGTTCTCCTGCATTGCTTATAGCTGCTTGTCCTCTTTGATTATGTTTGTTGCATGCTTATGCATTTTCCTGAGCCCAAGCTACCTTGTAATATTCATATGATAACTTTGTTTCCTCTTGATATGGGTCCTCTTGAATGCTTTCCTCCCCTCAGCTTCTATTCCAACAGTATGCATGCTGTGTGTTTGTCTGTGAGAATCACATGGCCTCTAGGGCACCTCATCTTGATCAGTGATGTTGTCTGCTTCAGTCATGCACCTGATGTCTAGATTTTTCATTCCTTTGTTGTTTTCTTGAGTGATGATAAACATACGACCATACTGTTGGCATTCACTGACACTGAAACAGATTCGATATCGAAGGCCTGAATAGTCAATTGGTTGGTGTCTGAAAAAGCTGATTTGATATATTTCCTAAGAGCATAACTTGTTTCACATGGCTGCTGCCTCGTTTGGATTTCTTTCAAGTTAACAATATCTGGCTGTTGATCTGTAGACTTTGCTTGTGTGTGTGTGTGTGTCAAAAGCACAAGTCATTGTGTCCTCATTTGAACTTGCAGTGGTCGCATAAAAGATTTTTATGTGCTTATCTGAAAGTTTGTTAAGTAAAAAATAAGTTTAATACATAGGACCTGGTCACTGGTTTAAATACCCACAAAGATTTTAAGAAGATCATTTTTTTTGTGAATTGGAAGTCAGCAGTCCTTTGAGACTGCTGCTATAGTGATTCTGTTGGGATGGTAATACCTCGAAATTATGTGTCATGTTTTGAGTAACTGAGATTAATTTGCCTAACAGCTACTAGGAATTGGAATTGTTGCTTCGCCTTTTTTTTTCTTTCTTTCTTCCCCTCCTCTATGTGGGTCTGGTTGTAGATTTACGAGCAAGTATACCACGGATATACTTGAATATACCAGATATAGGCAGTCCTGCACACTGTTAGCATAAGGGAACTTGTGTATTTGGCATGAATCAGGTAGATCATTAGTACAAGTACAAATTTGTAGTCTATGCATGCAGTTGAGTCAAGTCTTGTTAGTTATTTATTATTGGGCCTCCTTTACGTACTAAACTTTCAGTTCATACTGGGCCAGTCTAAATTTGATTTTAAGTGATTTATTTGATTTGAGCCTTCTGTGGGTTGCCTGAATTATTCTGAAACCTTTCTTTTTTCTCCCTGCCTCTATTTCATTCTTGATACACGTGGTATATGTACAACCTATTGATCTATTCCCTAGTTTACAGTTAGTATGTTTCGACCCTATTCTTTGATTATGTACTAATTCTTTTCTTTCCGTTTTATGCATGACCATCGCATATGAGTCCGAGTGATACAATAACGGATACGCGGAAGCAATAAAATAACAAGAAAAGTAAATGATAGATAGATTGACACAAGAAAATGGAATTAAAAGCAACCTAAAGGTATATTAAACCTAAAGACCTCAATTAATTAGCATAAACAAGCACCAACCTCTTAGGATGACCTCAAGGGAATTGAATTCCCAAGCAACCAATCCTCTCACAATCAAAGGTTCAACAAGAGCCATCCATGGCCTCTCTACAAGTTTCTCTCTCTAGAGACAACTCTCTAAAAAATCACTCATCTTTTCTTCCAAATGTCAAAAGTCCCCTAATGAAATGAAAGACAATGTATTTATACTAACTAACTAATAGAAGACACTACATTATTACAATTATACCCTTAATGAAGTAAGGGCCTTGTTTGGATGTCTTCCATGGAAGTGAAACTTGAAAAGGCTTGCATTTAAGTGCTAGCTCCTTTTGCATGCTATCTTCCATATCTTGAATGTGACGTTCTTGAAGCCTTCCATCCAAGTTATCTCCCATATCTTGAAGGTCATCCTATGTGGACCTCCCATGATCTTCAAAGACTCCATCTTCATGAAGCTCGATGGAGTTAGTCTTGTATCACCTTCCATCCAAGCTATCTCCCATATCTTGAAGGCCATCCTATGTGGACCTCCCATGATCTTCAAAGACTCCTTCTTCATGAAGCTCGATGGAGTTAGTCTTGTATCATTCTCCCCTTCTTGAAAAGGATTCGTCCTCGAATCTAAACCTTGAAAAAACATAAGGGAGACAAACAAAAACATACTCCTCAAGGATTGAGGGTTAGAACACAATGCAATAATCACATATTCATGCCAAGGATGAACAAACTTGTGGTACAACCACACATCTATGACAATCATGACTAACATTTGCACACATGAGGTATCAAGCAGTTGATTCCTCCAAGGTTCATGACATAAGGGAGTAATAAAACCAATGGGTTCAAAATACGAAGTATGCAACTCGACATTGGTTCTATTTGACATGTAGCATAATGTCCAAACAAGAACACTCTCATTTTTCAAACAAGGACTCCCCCAAGATAGTGTTTTCAAATCACACAAGGTGGCACCCGGATCAAATGGGACGAACATCCATCTAGCATGGTCAAGAACACAATCGGCTAGATCATAAGAGCCTTCTCCCACATAAGATGCACTCCCTATATGCTTAAGAATGTCATCATTTGCAAACAAGTAATAAAGAAAGGTATCACGTAAAGTAACTTCCTCATCAATATCACTCCCCAATGTAACCTCACCATACGGTTCAAGGACAAGATTATCCAAGGGGCTACTATGAAGTTGAACATGAAAGGAAGAATTTGCAATTTCTAGACAAGAATTACCTTCCTTTGTAACACTTTCCTTCCCCACAAATGGATCACAATTCCTCAAAGGAAGATCTCCATCATGGGAAAGAGTGTCTTCATTCCATAGTGGGTTACATATCACATTATAGCCTCCAAAGGAAACTAAACGTTCAACATTACCAAACATCCCACTAGGTATTTCACTCTCAACAGTCATGTCATCCTCAAATAGAACATTATCCTTTACAAGAGAGTAATCGATGAACAATGAGGAGTCAAAGCATGTCATTTCACTCTCAAAAGAACCAATGTCATCTTTCAATGCATTTTCGCTCACATGACTATCCACATGATACACATCACCACTACAAATTGGAGTCTTATCACGTGACACTAAAGTACGATCAAGAGACTCATTTTGACATGAAACAAACAAGGGTGAGATGTCACATTCTTTCAATTGACCAACTATATCAACATTATCACTAACTAGAGGTACATTAAACACATCACAAAGATCCTCACGTCGTGAATTATCATTATAAGCAAGTTGATCAATACAGGTTTCAACAAGATTTGGTAGCATGTCAAACTCGCAAGACTTACTAACAAGATGACCACATGACATTATACTACCAATCAATTCACAAGTGCCAACACTAGGTGGACACAAATCGATCTTGCAAGAAGAATCAATTTTGTCATCTAAAGGATCAACTAGTGTTTGAGCACCTTCATTCGATAATGCACTATCATTCAAAGCACAAGTGTCAACACTAGGTGGACACAAATCGACCTTACAAGAAGGAACAATTCGGTCATCAATAGGATCAACTAGTGTGGGGACACTTTCAACACTGGCATTACTAATACACTGCAAAGAAGCATTAGGCGTAACGCAAGGCAAACCAACTTTCATGCTTGACTTGACATTAAAATCACACAAAGATGTAGAAGTATAAGGATAAGTGATCTTACCTTGGTGTTCATGCAAGCTCCTTTGACCAATGGAAAGAATGGTTGTGGCCGTCGTCCTTGCCTTCAAGCATGGGGCTCTCTCAAAAGAGGTACCCCTCAAAGATTCATTTCTTCTCACATGTGGCTTGGGATATTGGCTTCTCAATATCCTTTTCATGTCCTCCCAAGTCTTGATGGGATTCCTCACTTGTCTCCCACAACATTTCACATACTCCCAAAATTTGACAAGCTTTGAGTCAAAAGTTTGAACGGCTAAGCCCATCTTCATTTCTTGTGAATAGTTGTAGCTAGCGAAGATTTCATCTATTATGGACTCCCATTCCTCATATTCTTCTCCACTAGTTTCCCTAGCCAAGGTAGGCCATTTCACATGGGTATCTCGCACTTTTGCACTTGGACTCTTCCTAGTAAGTATGCATGGAAAGAGAAATTTCCCTTTCTTGTCCACTACAAATCGATGCCAATCTTGTTCATGTGGGATTCCATGCTTTTGGAACCAAGGGACTCCTAAACATACATGACAACTATCCATTGGAAGCACATCACACCAAACCTCCTCTTGGTACTCGCCAAGTGAAATGGATACCATCACTCTCTTATCAACCCAATACCCTCCCTCGTCATAATAAGGATTTCGCCTATTCACACAAGGTAGCCTTAACTCTTCAACCGCGCGAGGGGTGATGAAATTGGTGTAACAATCGTCATCAAGCACAAGAGTTCCCTCTCTACCACACAGGTTTACCTTGGTCTCCATGAATCTCCTCTTTGGAACCACCTTCTTTTGCATAGGACGACTCCAACTAGTACTCACATTCCCACTCATGCCTCTTTGCTTCGGGTAGGAAGTACTACAAGAAGAAGCATATGTATGCCCACTAGACGTCCTTCCATAATCCACATTAGCACTTTCACTACCTCCATAGACATACCCTCCATGAGTCCTATTTGTATAAAGATTTTCCCCATAAGACCCATAAGACACATACGAAGGAGAGTCATATTTCGAGTCGCCTTCATCATCACGATGTATAGCACAAGACTCTTCACCTTCATTATCTTCGTCATACAAAGCATAACAAGGTTCTTCTTCATCCCCATCTTCCTCATGAGACACATGAGAACCGCTCTCTTCACATTCTCCTTCAAAATAGTAATTCTCTCCTCGAACTTCCTCATGATCACCATTCCCCATATAGCCCTCATATTCCCTATCGTCGCACCCTTGATAGCTCCCATAGTCCTCCCCTTCGTAACTACAACCATCATCATCATAACAATCATAATCGCCACCGCATGAATCGGAATCCATGGAGAAGTACCTGCAAAGAACACTTAGCAAACACGTTAGTAGTAAAGAAACCTCACCACACTCGTGTTTACACTCGTTTGTGCTCGGCTAGCACCACTCAAATGAACTCACACACTCTTGCCTTTTACCACTCAAATGGATTGGCCAATGTTGATTCTCGATTGGATTCGGTTGCTTGCAAGGTGCACAATTGCTACTTGAGGTCGGAATGGATTCTTGTTAGACTCGAAGAAAGGGGTCCTCAATTAAAACAAACGCACTTGAATCAAGAAATTAACGATGAAGTTGTAAAACGAGAAAAGAACGAAAAGAATAGGCTTGAAAGAAAGGACTCAAGAACTAATGAGCAACTAATAAGGTCGATTACTAGTTGTTAATTAGTTGTAAGAATCAAAGAAGAGAAGTTAGGAAAGAATCAAACCATTTTGACACTTGGAAAAAAATTTCGAAAACTCTTCAGTGATTCACGCTTTCCTTCCGCTTCGCGGATGAAAGGCGGATGCTCTCAGATAATCAGGCTTTTCTTCCGCCATGCGGACCAAAAGCGGATGAACAGTACCTTTTTTTTTTTTTTTTTTTTTTTTTTTTTTTGAAAAATCAAAAATTTAGACTAAGTATTTCTGATATATATATATTTTTTTGGTTGGACTCACAAACACGTTTTCACAACTTTATTTGATAACTTTTGGATCAAATGCCCTCTTTGGTCTTCTTCTCCAATATGAAGATATGAATGTCCTTATGAACACCAAGAACACCCAAATGCAATCTAGGACCAAATCAACTCCTTTTTCCTCCAATTTCAGATCCAAGCTCCCTTTGATATGGAGAACAAAACCCACTAATCAATTAACCCCAATTTCAACTCAATCACCAAACCCACTTTTGAATTTTCAAAGTTTCAAAGCTCAACAATGGTGAATGACTCAATATGACTCCAAATAACTTGAAACTTAAGATCTAGACTCAAATAACACTAGGGAACTCAAATCTAGTATCAAAAACAACAAACAAGGAAAAATCAAACACGAGTTTGAATTTTCGAATTTCAGTTTTTTTTTTTTTTTGAAAAATCAGAAATTTAGACTAAGTATTTCTGATATATATTTTTTTGGTTGGACTCACAAACACGTTTTCACAACTTTATTTGATAACTTTTGGATCAAATGCCCTCTTTGGTCTTCTTCTCCAATATGAAGATATGAATGTCCTTATGAACACCAAGAACACCCAAATGCAATCTAGGACCAAATCAACTCCAAATTAGTTCAAATTTCGGATTTAAGTTCTCTTTAATGTAGAGAACAAAGCCCAATAGGGTTCAACCTTCAATTTCACCTACTTCAGCAAGACCCACTTTCAAGTTCTTGAAGCTTTGAAGCTCAACAATGGTGGAACACAAACCCTAACTCCAAATTGACTTGAAATTGAAGATTTAGACTCTAGAAACACTAGGAAACTCTAATCTAACACTAGATTCAACAAAATCAACAAGAAATTCGTTTTTTTTTTTTGAATTTCGGATTTTTTTTTTTTTGTTGAATCAAAACCCAAGATTAGATTCGGTGGAACAAACCTAAACTAAGCTCTGATACCAATTGATACAATAACGGATACGCGGAAGCAATAAAATAACAAGGAAAGTAAATGATAGATAGATTGACACAAGAAAATGGAATTAAAAGCAACCTAAAGGTATATTAAACCTAAAGACCTCAATTAATTAGCATAAACAAGCACCAACCTCTTAGGATGACCTCAAGGGAATTGAATTCCCAAGCAACCAATCCTCTCACAATCAAAGGTTCAACAAGAGCCATCCATGGCCTCTCTACAAGTTTCTCTCTCTAGAGACAACTCTCTCAAAAATCACTCATTTTTTCTTCCAAATGTCAAAAGTCCCCTAATGAAATGAAAGACAATGTATTTATACTAACTAACTAATAGAAGACACTACATTATTACAATTATACCCTTAATGAAGTAAGGGCCTTGTTTGGATGTCTTCCATGGAAGTGAAACTTGAAAAGGCTTGCATTTAAGTGCTAGCTCCTTTTGCATGCTATCTTCCATATCTTGAATGTGACGTTCTTGAAGCCTTCCATCCAAGCTATCTCCCATATCTTGAAGGTCATCCTATGTGGACCTCCCATGATCTTCAAAGACTCCATCTTCATGAAGCTCGATGGAGTTAGTCTTGTATCACCTTCCATCCAAGCTATCTCCCATATCTTGAAGGCCATCCTATGTGGACCTCCCATGATCTTCAAAGACTCCATCTTCATGAAGCTCGATGGAGTTAGTCTTGTATCACCGAGGGACTCGTCCTTCTTCCGCATTCAATGTTGGGCTAAAGCCCAACGAAACTCTTTATTGAGTCAGCCCTATCAGTTGCATAAAAAATAATGTTGGGCCGAGGCCCATACGGCAGCAACAATCTACAGCAGAAAAAGAAATTTTGGGCCAAAGCCCAATGAACAGTTCGCAGCAGCTTTAAAATGGGCTGAGCCCATTCCCAACAGCAGCAGTCCTAAAAAATGGGCTGAGCCCATTTAACTTTATTTATGCCCCTGCTTTATTTTATGCCTTTAACTTGTATATTATTTGACTAACACTTTTTCCTTATTCTGTTGTCCCTTGGCTTAGATGAATTATTGGAAATTAGTGTTGACACCTAATTTTGGCTCGACGTGCTTAAAATTAAGGTTTTGGGGGGGCCCTGATTCGTTAAAGAGCACGAAATACATTTTTTACACATTTTTACACTTTTTCAACAATTTATTGATGATTACCCTTTTTTTAGGAATTTTCTCAATTTATTGTCATTTTTTTTTTTCAAGAACCATTATTTTGCACATGTATAGCACAATATTACCATTTTCGTGCAATTAAATTGTTTCTTAATTTTATAGCAATACATTTTCATATCTTGCACATTAATATTTATATTTTATACTTACGTTATTATTTATACATGTATTAATTAATTATATTTTAGTGCAGCCCGACAGTGCAGAGAAATCGAAGCAATTAATTTTTAAACGCAGAGCAAAATTCAATCAAATCATGGTCTCATCATTTATTTATTTTTTTTAAAAAGTGAACATTTCGAGGTAATGTGTTAGGTTTTGATTAGTTAAAAGAAATAAGGGGACAAGGGGGTATGGCTCCACATTTTTTTTTTGGACTTTATGTTATAAAATAAGGGGAGGGGTTTAATTTTATGGACACAAACACACACCTACACAGCAAAGGACAACACAGATTTCATTTTTCTCTCTCTCAAAACATTCTTCTCTCCCCTCTCTCTTCTAAAAAACAAAACCCTAAACATTTCCCTCTCCTCTTCACTCTCTTTCCAGCCGCAGCCGCCGCCACCGCCGGAGGTCGGAGCTCCGGCGACGCACCAAAATCACGACAACACCTCCAAACCACCCTGCTGCCCACTTCGCTCTCCATTCCCCCACGAACCACCGCACGCACCACCACCAAGAACCCCACTGCCCATCACTGTACAGCCCACGGCTTCCCCTTCACCACCACGGCGAAATCCAGCCACCCTCAACAGACGCCGCCACCACTGCTTGCGCCGCTCTTCCCTCTCTCTAATGCCATCGCCAGCGGCTTGTTGTTTTGCTTGGATGTTATTTTATATTTTTTTTACAGATCTGGCCGGAGTTAACTTTTCCGGCGTTTTGCCGTTGAAGCGACGCCATCGAATGTCGTTGTTGGATCGATGACCGCTTCCTGCCCCTCTCCTTATTTTTGACGCTTTCGCAGAACATGCCGGAGTTTCGAAACTCCGGTGATCTCCATTAATGCCGACGACCAGCCCCTTTTCTCCTTTGTTGCTCTAATGAACACTGTCTCCACTCGTTTCTTTATTTTTTGATGTTGTTTTATGCTTTTCAGGTGACTAACAAGGATTCTAACACCATTAAAATATGGTATTTGTATGCTGTACTAATTCTATGTATAGGATTCTGTAATATATATCGAGAGAAGAGTTAGAAAAATACATGCATGGAGTAAACGGAAAGTAACAAACTTTTAAACCCCATGAGGCGAGCAAGTCCCTCAAATGGTGGATTTCCATATGCTTTTCTTCCTATTTTTAACATGTACAGGAAACATCCTTACAAGTCAAAATAGCAGACATCTTTTCTTTAATATGATAATAATGATATCTCTCTCACGTGTAACAATAGTAAATATGTTGAGCTTTTGTAGGTGATGGTGGAATTTTAGTCCTGTTTTCTATGCACTTGGTTGACTCATCCTTAGACCTAATGTAATACTAACCAGGTCCAATCTGTATATTTTAACTTGTAATTAATTTTCAAGTCTTTTGTAATAATTATTGCTAAGAGCTTAAGATATATGTACAATGGCCGATGAAGAAATTTCCGTCGATTTCCAAGGCCTTCCATGTATAAAGACGGGTTTTTATTTTAAGTTTATTCATTATTTCTTTAATTCATCCGATAGTTATTTATTATCTTACTAACATTTTTATTAAGTCTCATGCAGGTATCCGGAGTTATTTTTTGAAGTTGACACTCAAAAGAAGTTCAAATAGCTTCTTAAATTTTCTTTTTATATTTTTTTTTACATTCTTAAATTATACAAGCATAAAATATAGTGAAACTTTACTTTTTAGGGTGCAGGTTGGTGGTATTTATTTATGATCTGCTTAGGTGATTTAAATTTTATGTGTTTTAGACAAATTAATATTAGACAGTTATTATTTTTGTAGCTAATATTCTTATAGTTATCATGTTTTGCTAGAGTTTTAATTCAATAGCTTAGCACACTTAAGTGAATAAATAGGGTGATTTGCCTCAATATTTAGGCTTTAGAATATACTCTCATAATTAATTGATTAGGCGTACATACTTAGCTAGTTAAATTAGTTAACTCACTTCGAGTGCAAAATAATTACATGCTCATTTTTTTTTATACCTTTGTCACATACCCAAGCTTCTAAGTTGCACATAACTTTTTTTTTTAATAATTATTATATCACATATGTATAAAATACGTATTGCATGATTATTTATGTGAATATTCATATCATTCTTTAGTCTAAATTTTATTAATTTTTGTAAATAATAAAGCATTTTTACACATCCCTCGTATAGTTAAATTGGTCCAGCCGGGAACCACATTTGTGGATTCTGAAGGATGCCTAACACCTTCCCTTCGGAATAATTTGAACCCTTACCTAGAATCTCACTTATTTTTCGTAGACCATGTTAAGCTGCATATATTAATAATTTATAGGTACCCTAGTATACCTTAAATGCTAGGTGGCGACTCTGTACATAATTAACTATTTCAGAGCTCCATAAGTTGTGCTTTGTTTAGCCTTTGGTAAAAATGGGGTGCAACAACATGGCGACTCTGCTGGGGACACTTAGGTTCTAACCATATGGACTCAATTTGTTATTCGAGGTATGTTATCTTTATTTGAGTCTTTGTTTATTATTTTACTTGCCTGTATTTATTCGTCATGTATATCCTTTCCCTTGTTTCCTTATTTGTTTACGTACATATCTGTTTTTAATTTCATACACTTTATTATTGCCTTTATTTTACTAACAAGTTTTATTTACCATATTCATTTTTTACTTTATTGTAAATTATGCATCTTGCTTTTACTATTTTTTTTAATTTCTATCTTTTTGTGGTTTTATATTAATATTCATATGTGTTATCGGTTTATATAAAATGGCATTCCGTTCATATTTCCTCCACTCCTGGAAAATTCACACAAATTCACACACTTAAAGCGGTTTCGCGGTTCGCGGCCGTGCACTACTAAATTACCCTTTTAGTTGGATCGATCTTGTGGATTTAGTCGATCGGCGGTGCAGTCGACGGCCACGGACTTTCCACTCCAAGTTGTCCGCTTGGGGGAGCCTTGTGTCATAGGAAAACCAACTCTTAGAATTCCTAGGTTACTGTACATTCCATTTTGCAGTTGTTTTTAGCTAGGTTAAATTTTATCCTTTATTTCGAACATTCTTTTTATTTTTTCACATATTCTTTATTTGTTACATGTTTTTGTTTTTAAATAAATATTGTTGTTATTTGCTTTGTACTACCTTAGCACTTTATCTAACTATTTTAGTTGACTTGTGTTGAACCCTGCATTTTGTAAAATATTTTTTCTTCAATCATGCATTTTATACCCTATCTGCAAGAACTACGCACACCTGATTCTCTTCTTTGATGAGATACGTAGGCAGCCCTTTTGGGTTCGGTATTCATTATTCATAAAAAAAAAAAATCCTTTATTTTGGAAAAAATCACAAAAATATTTTATTTCTTTCTATCATATTTGCAAGAACTACGCACACCTGATTCTCTTCTTTGATGAGATACGTAGGCAGCCCTTTTGGGTTCGGTATTCATTAAAAAAAAAAAAAATCCTTTATTTTGGAAAAAATCACAAAAATATTTTATTTCTTTCTATCATATTTGCAAGAACTACGCACACCCGATTCTCTTCTTTGATGAGATACGTAGGCAGCCCTTTTGGGTTCGGTATTATTATTCAAACAAAAATCACAAAAAAAATCCTTTATTTTGAAAAAAAAAATCACAAAATATTTTATTTCTTTCTATCCTATTTCAACGAACTACGCGCACCTGATTCTCATCTAAGATGAGATACGTAGGCAACCCTTCTCGGGTTCGGTACCCCTATTAAAAAAAAATACAAAAATACAAAAATATTTTTTTTTAGATTCATATCTTTGACTTGGTTGGTACCAACATAGTTAGGTTGTGCATATGAAAGAAACAAGTGATAATCAATATAATGGAGAGGACTGACTTCGTGGTAAAACTATAGATTCTTTTGGTACCTCTCATTCACACTTTAAGGGACACTTGAAAAATTCTCTTGCATGCTTGTAAGACAAGAACAAAACCAACCTCATTGTTTCATGTGCATTGTGTGGTGAGCTTTAGATAACGTTCAATTGCATTGCATTGTGATCTGGAACTTGGCTTGAATGTCTGTTGAGGCGAAATTATGAGTAACACTCAGCATAGAAAAGGATCGTAGGCCTTCTTTGACCCGTTTGAGCCTTTCTAGCCTACCAATGACATTATCCCTAGCATTCCCCCTTTGAGCCTAAAGCCTTTTCTTTTACCACCACATCATAAGCCTATATCATTTCTGAGTGCTTACATGCACTATCTCTCTCTTGGCCCAACCTCCCTGAGCGTACTAAAAAAACGTGCAACTGCGGATAGAGATCTGAGCTGAAACTTCAAAAAAAAAAAAAAAAAAAAAAAGAGATTCGACCGTCCCAGAAAAACAAAGGCTAAGAACGACCTCCAAAGCAAGAAAGAGCCCACACAAAAAAAAAAAAAAAACTTAGTCATTCGGGATCTCGGACATACAACCCGTTATTCCTTTTATTTTTCACACTCAGGCATACAACTCGGAATTAGTATCAAGACCTCGGGCATACAACCCAGGTCGATTCTCTTAATCCCCACAGAGTCTCGGGCATGCAACCCTAAACTTAAAAAAAAAAAAAAAAAAAAAAAAAAAAAAGGGCTTTAACTTGCAAAAGAGGTTGCACAAATACAAAAGAAAGGGACAATAAAACAAAGTGTCAGAGCACACAAATACTGAGCATAGACATAGTGCAACGCTTAGGAAAGAATTAGTCAATCCTTACCCAAATAATATCCTATCCTTTTCCCAAGCCTACGTTACAACACCATAACAAGCCCTACGTGATTCTATGCTAAGGCTTCTCTCATTAGTGGATACTTACATGACGGCCAAGCTTATGGTATTACAATTGCAAGCATTGAACATCTTTCTGAGTTTGAGTGTACTTCTCTAGATGTCTCAAAGTTCAAAAATACTGAATATGTGTGAAAAGGAACTTTCTTTCTGGTGAGGGCACTTGAAACATGAGGATAGGTATAGTTCATAATCCTTGTTTGAAGCAAAATGAACCAATCTTGTCGATCTTTAGGTATGTCTGAGGTACCACTTGAAGCTATAGGAATTACCAATAAGTCGATCTTGGTTTGTTGGACGATAAATAATGGTGAATTCTTATGCACAATACTAATTGTTGGTACCAACTGAAGTCGGGGCATGTTATATCAATCATTGTTATTATTAAAAAAAAAAAAACAATTTTGCTGGATTTTGCTTTCGTGATTTTGTTATTTTTTTTTCTTAATTTTGTTTTTTATCGTTGCACAGTAAATATAGTTCAATGTTGTTGTGTTGTTACTAACTCTACGAGGTATCGACATCTGGTCTTACCATGAAAGATCCTCGTATTTCTCCGCTGAAGCATGAAATTGGGAGAACATTTTTGAGTAGCTTAAAAAAAAAAAATTAAAAAAAAAAGCAAGTGCACGTCACTTTCCGCTGGAAGTATGCGAATTTTTGTTTGTTTAAACTGGGACAGAATTTTTGAGGGGGCCCTCAAAAATTCCACCAATGACGCATTTCGAGAGAAAAGGCACGGGCTCGTCCAACCCCACAATAGGACACTGCATTGGCTCGTCCAGCCCCACAATAGGACATCGAGGGCGTCATAGTCTAAAGGCATCATTCTCATAGCCTAAAGACACCATTTCATTGCCCAAGGATCTTACCTTCTGCACTTCATTCGCGCCGAAGCAAAGGCGTTACCTTCCACACCTGCATTGCATTATTATTCCGCATCGCATTTGCCTTACTTTATTATTTTTTCAAATGCTTTGCGTATGCTCGCAGACGCATTGCACTGCACCTGCATTGTTCACCGCTTTTTTTTATTGATGCATGGGCTGCGCACCGCCCTTTGCGTCGCTTTCATATATTACATGGGCCATGCACCGCCCTTTGTAATCTCTGCATAAGGCTGTGCACCGCCTTTCATATGATGCATGGGCTGCGCACCGCCCTTTGCATCGCTTTCATTTATTACATGGGCCATGCACCGCCCTTTGTAATTTCTGCATAAGGCTGAGTACCGCCTTTCATTGATGCATGGGCTGCGCACCGCCCTTTGCGTCGCTTTCATATATTACATGGGCCATGCACCGCCCTTTGTAATTTCTGCATAAGGCTGAGCACTGCCTTTCATTGATGCATGGGCTGCGCACCGCCCTTTGCATCGCTTTCATATATTACATGGGCCATGCACCGCCCTTTGTAATTTCTGCATAAGGCTGAGCACCGCCTTTCATTGATGCATGGGCTGCGCACCGCCCTTTGCATCGCTTTCATATATTACATGGGCCATGCACCGCCCTTTGTAATTTCTGCATAAGGCTGAGCACCGCCTTTCATTGATGCATGGGCTGCGCACCGCCCTTTGCGTCGCTTTCATATATTACATGGGCCATGCACCGCCCTTTGTAATTTCTGCATAAGGCTGAGCACTGCCTTTCATTGATGCATGGGCTGCGCACCGCCCTCTTGTAATTTCTGCATAAGGCTGAGCACCGCCTTTCATATGTTGCACGGGCCGTGCATCGCCCTTTGAAAATTTCTGCATAAGACATCGCACCGCATCTGCCTTGTTTTATTATTATTTTCTTAATGCCCCTGCGTATGCTCGCAGACGCATTGCACCATACCTGCATTTGTTTGTTTTAAATGCCCTGCGTATGCTCGCAGATGCACTGCACATACATTGCATCATTACTTTGCGAATGCTCGCAAACACACTGCACATGCATTGCATTATCACTTTCAGATACCCTTTAAACGCATTGCATCATGCCTTAAAAAAAAAAAAAAAAAAAAAAAAAAACGTCCATTAGTTATCACCTTTCGAACTACATTGACCTGATTCTCGTGATTGACGAGATATGTAGGAAGCTCTATGCAGAGTTCGGTCACATCAGGGCGAGAATCATTCTTTCCCCAGCAAGTACACAATCTTGCACCTTCCCAGTATCTCGTAGCTCGATACTGGGGCAATTTTGGAAGAGACGACGTGGGTATTCGAACATTTTTTTTCGGCCCTGAACAATCCTTCCCGTTTTATCATTTTTCTTTTCATTGCAACCCTACCTACAGACTGAGAGTATTGTCAAAGCTTTATCAACGTCTGACCTCTTTCTCTGTACATATCCTTTTAACAATTCTATGTCGAGCCAAAATAGGCTACATGTCAACGTCTTCGTCCGAAAACTCTTTCATCGTCTCCGGTCGAAGAGGGACAAGTTGTTGACACCTAATTTTGGCTCGACGTGCTTAAAATTAAGGTTTTGGGGGGGCCCTGATTCGTTAAAGAGCACGAAATACATTTTTTACACATTTTTACACTTTTTCAACAATTTATTGATGATTACCCTTTTTTTAGGAATTTTCTCAATTTATTGTCATTTTTTTTTTTCAAGAACCATTATTTTGCACATGTATAGCACAATATTACCATTTTCGTGCAATTAAATTGTTTCTTAATTTTATAGCAATACATTTTCATATCTTGCACATTAATATTTATATTTTATACTTACGTTATTATTTATACATGTATTAATTAATTATATTTTAGTGCAGCCCGACAGTGCAGAGAAATCGAAGCAATTAATTTTTAAACGCAGAGCAAAATTCAATCAAATCATGGTCTCATCATTTATTTATTTTTTTTAAAAAGTGAACATTTCGAGGTAATGTGTTAGGTTTTGATTAGTTAAAAGAAATAAGGGGACAAGGGGGTATGGCTCCACATTTTTTTTTTGGACTTTATGTTATAAAATAAGGGGAGGGGTTTAATTTTATGGACACAAACACACACCTACACAGCAAAGGACAACACAGATTTCATTTTTCTCTCTCTCAAAACATTCTTCTCTCCCCTCTCTCTTCTAAAAAACAAAACCCTAAACATTTCCCTCTCCTCTTCACTCTCTTTCCAGCCGCAGCCGCCGCCACCGCCGGAGGTCGGAGCTCCGGCGACGCACCAAAATCACGACAACACCTCCAAACCACCCTGCTGCCCACTTCGCTCTCCATTCCCCCACGAACCACCGCACGCACCACCACCAAGAACCCCACTGCCCATCACTGTACAGCCCACGGCTTCCCCTTCACCACCACGGCGAAATCCAGCCACCCTCAACAGACGCCGCCACCACTGCTTGCGCCGCTCTTCCCTCTCTCTAATGCCATCGCCAGCGGCTTGTTGTTTTGCTTGGATGTTATTTTATATTTTTTTTACAGATCTGGCCGGAGTTAACTTTTCCGGCGTTTTGCCGTTGAAGCGACGCCATCGAATGTCGTTGTTGGATCGATGACCGCTTCCTGCCCCTCTCCTTATTTTTGACGCTTTCGCAGAACATGCCGGAGTTTCGAAACTCCGGTGATCTCCATTAATGCCGACGACCAGCCCCTTTTCTCCTTTGTTGCTCTAATGAACACTGTCTCCACTCGTTTCTTTATTTTTTGATGTTGTTTTATGCTTTTCAGGTGACTAACAAGGATTCTAACACCATTAAAATATGGTATTTGTATGCTGTACTAATTCTATGTATAGGATTCTGTAATATATATCGAGAGAAGAGTTAGAAAAATACATGCATGGAGTAAACGGAAAGTAACAAACTTTTAAACCCCATGAGGCGAGCAAGTCCCTCAAATGGTGGATTTCCATATGCTTTTCTTCCTATTTTTAACATGTACAGGAAACATCCTTACAAGTCAAAATAGCAGACATCTTTTCTTTAATATGATAATAATGATATCTCTCTCACGTGTAACAATAGTAAATATGTTGAGCTTTTGTAGGTGATGGTGGAATTTTAGTCCTGTTTTCTATGCACTTGGTTGACTCATCCTTAGACCTAATGTAATACTAACCAGGTCCAATCTGTATATTTTAACTTGTAATTAATTTTCAAGTCTTTTGTAATAATTATTGCTAAGAGCTTAAGATATATGTACAATGGCCGATGAAGAAATTTCCGTCGATTTCCAAGGCCTTCCATGTATAAAGACGGGTTTTTATTTTAAGTTTATTCATTATTTCTTTAATTCATCCGATAGTTATTTATTATCTTACTAACATTTTTATTAAGTCTCATGCAGGTATCCGGAGTTATTTTTTGAAGTTGACACTCAAAAGAAGTTCAAATAGCTTCTTAAATTTTCTTTTTATATTTTTTTTTACATTCTTAAATTATACAAGCATAAAATATAGTGAAACTTTACTTTTTAGGGTGCAGGTTGGTGGTATTTATTTATGATCTGCTTAGGTGATTTAAATTTTATGTGTTTTAGACAAATTAATATTAGACAGTTATTATTTTTGTAGCTAATATTCTTATAGTTATCATGTTTTGCTAGAGTTTTAATTCAATAGCTTAGCACACTTAAGTGAATAAATAGGGTGATTTGCCTCAATATTTAGGCTTTAGAATATACTCTCATAATTAATTGATTAGGCGTACATACTTAGCTAGTTAAATTAGTTAACTCACTTCGAGTGCAAAATAATTACATGCTCATTTTTTTTTATACCTTTGTCACATACCCAAGCTTCTAAGTTGCACATAACTTTTTTTTTTAATAATTATTATATCACATATGTATAAAATACGTATTGCATGATTATTTATGTGAATATTCATATCATTCTTTAGTCTAAATTTTATTAATTTTTGTAAATAATAAAGCATTTTTACACATCCCTCGTATAGTTAAATTGGTCCAGCCGGGAACCACATTTGTGGATTCTGAAGGATGCCTAACACCTTCCCTTCGGAATAATTTGAACCCTTACCTAGAATCTCACTTATTTTTCGTAGACCATGTTAAGCTGCATATATTAATAATTTATAGGTACCCTAGTATACCTTAAATGCTAGGTGGCGACTCTGTACATAATTAACTATTTCAGAGCTCCATAAGTTGTGCTTTGTTTAGCCTTTGGTAAAAATGGGGTGCAACAATTAGTATGGATAGTTTAGCAATGGGTAGTTAGATTACAGAAGATTAACAATCAATTCCATAAGTCTATTTTTTTTTATGTGTTAAAACTATTTATAATGTCTAATATTATTTTATTTGGAATGATTGATTTGCAAAACAGCACGACTTTATATTTCGAGTTAAGAGAATCGTATTCTATTCTTATTATCCTAGAAAATTCCAAAACGTCACTAATATGTAAACATAAATTCAAGTATATTTTATAAATAGCTCTTTAAGTTTGAATCAATCATAAAATTTTAGCGAAGCACAGTTAATAAGAAGTAATGAAAAGGATAAAGAGAGTTTTTATTAGCTATTTTCGTATTTTTATACTCCTAAAATTAATCAATATCCTGGCATTTCAGTTATTTCAAATATTTATCAAACATTGCACAAATTCACATTTTTTCTACTTATATATTTTAAGCAATCATATTTTTTAAATAGCATTATTATCTAAAGTTTCGCAACATTTATAAGTTTATTTTAAATGGCATTTGAAGTTTCCTTTTATGCAAATTATTATAATTTCTACAAATCCCACTCTAAATAGTATATATTTTTTTAAAGCCATAGCAATATTTATAAGATTATTTTCTATAGCATTATTATATTTTTCACTTGAAGCTTTAGCAACATTCTTAAGTTTATTTTAAATAACTTTATTATCTAAAGCCTTAATAATATTTACAGATGTTATTTTAAATAGTTTATATTTTCCTTTTAAAACATCTTAGCAACATTTCTTAGCTCTTTTCTTAAAATTTCAGGTATCTTATTTAGCATTAATTAATTAACCTAAGTTTGGCTGGATAACCGTAGTTAACGGATTCTAAAGGATGCCTAACCCCTTCCCTTTAGGATAATATAGAACCCTTACCTAGAATCACACTGATTAAGCAGACTATTAACGGAGGTTTAGTTAGCTTTACCTTAGTTAATAATCAGGTGTCCTAATTCACCATAAAATTAATTAGGTGGCGACTCCTTAAAACAGAGCAATATAGGAATCACCAATATGTTGTACTCCGCTTCAACTCCCGGGTTAAAATGGGGTGTGACATGACATAGCACTTAATATTTATTCTCTTCTCATGTATACACGTATGCACTTATTTATTTTCTCCGTGCACTTTTACTTGTTCATTTTTGACTTTTTACGTTCTTTAAGAATTAATAAATCCCACATATACATATATATTATAATACTGAATATTTATTCTCTTATTTTAATTGGGCAAATTACTTGACTTTTCACGTTCTTTAAGGATTAATAAATGAAGTACTTCATTCGTCTCATATTACTTGGTCACATTACTATACTTGACTTTATACATTCTTTACGAATTAATTAATAAATGAAGTACACTCTTCGTCCCATACTACTTGGTCACATTATTATACTCGACTTTTCACATTCTTTAAGAATTAATAAATGGAGTACTCCCTTCGTCCCATATTACTTGACTACATTACTAAAAATATATGTCTATATTTCTATTCTATATTTTTCTTTATTTCTATTATATATAAGTGTGGTGAGTGGACGAACACAACATAAAATGCTTGTACCACAAGCTTTACAAATTGTACACGCAATGAATATTTGTACCAAGAGCTATATAAATTGTACACTTCAACCAACTACTTTTAATTCCACATGGACAATAAATTGTACACTTTAACCAACTACTTTTTAATTTCATGTGGACATATGTCATGGTACTAAATATTTATTGTCTTCTCATATATACATGTATGCACCGTCCGTATACTTTTACTCTCCACGTTGATTTTTCTTCTTATTATTAATTTTACCCTTCACATTAATTACTCATTTTCAAATCATTTTCCAAGGCTATTGACATTACACACCAATAAATATGAATATTATGGTAAAGTATATACTCCCTCTGTCCCATATTACTTGCCCACTTTCCGTTTTACATGGCCCGTTTTCCTTCTTTCTCAATACTTTAAATGTGAAGACAGAACGAACAATTCTCTGACATATTTATTTCCTCCGTCCACTTTTACTTGTTCACTTTTGACTTTTCACGTTCTTTAAGAATTAATAAATGAAGTATATATTTTATTATAATATCTATATTTATTAATGTAATATAGTCTCAGTAGCCTTAGAAAATGATTTTAAAATCAGTAATTAATATGAAGGGTAAAATAAGAAGAAGAAAAATTTCTTTCTCTTGATATGTTAACGTGGACAATTACTTTTGACTTTTCACGTTATTTAAGAATTAATTTGGTGATTTACGATATAGCATATATCTTTCTAATTTTGATTTCTCTGTAACAATTATTTTTATCTATAATTGTTAATATAAAAAATTATAATGTAACTAATTTATCCTTTATTAACATATTTTTTAATTAATTTAATAAAAATATTTTATTAGTTTTGCTTTTAAAAAATCCAATATATACAACACAATGGTTCTTATGTTTGGATCTGAATAGTTAATTAACTGAGATTAATATTAACTTGTCGGTATACATATGAGATATTAAAGAATTTAAAAGAAGAAAAATCTAGGATCAAAATATTAATTTTTCCTCACCTTCCTACTAATTTTCTTTTTCACATCTATGAACAACTTTCTTTGTCATGACAATAACAAATTCTTAAAAATTATTTACAAAATGCAGACCTTAAAAACTGGTTAATTAAAGCGAATAAACATATTCGGCTCTTGCATCGCAAGGGCATATATTGCTAGTAATTATAATATATATAAGTGCCATGGGGGGACGAACAAAGCTTTAAACAGCAATACCAAATGCTTCACAGATTGTACCTGCAATGATGCTTATACCATAAGCTATATAACTTGTACACTTTACCCAAGTATTTTTCTATCTCACGTGGACATTTCTAATATGTCATAGTACTTAATATTTATTCATTTCTCAAGTATAGACGTATGCATTTCAATTTGAATTCTCTGACACATTTATCTCTTCCGCGTACTTTTACTTGTTCAGTTTTTACTTTTCACGTTCTTGCCGAATATTTATTCTTTTCTCATGTATAGGCATATGCAGTTTAATTTTAATTCTCTTACATTTTTAATATATATAAGTGCCATAGGGGGGACGAACACAGCTTTAAACAGCTGTACCAAAAGCTTCACATATTGTACCCGCAATGAATGCTTATACCATAAGCTATATAACTTGCACACTTTACCTAACTATTTTTCTATCTCACGTGGACATTTCTAATATGTCATAATACTTAATATTTATTCATTTCTCAAGTATAGACGTATGCATTTCAATTTGAATTCTCCGACACATTTATTTTCTCTGTGTACTTTTACTTGTTCACTTTTGATTTTTCACGTTTTTACCGAATATTTATTCTCTTCTCATGTATGGGCATATGAACTTCAAGTTTAATTCTCTTACACAAATTTATTTCCTCCGTGCACTTTTACTTGTTCACTTTTGACTTTTCACGTTCTTTAAGAATTAGTAAATCCGTCGTGGATATATGTCATAGTACTGAATAGTTATTTTCTTCTCATGTATACATGTATGCACTTCAATTTTAATTCTCCGACACATATTTATTTCCTCCGTGCACTTTAGTTGTTCACTTTTTATTTTTCCCGTTCTTACTGAATATTTATTCTCTTCTCATGTATACATATATGCACTTCCATTTTAGTTCTCCGACACATATTTATTTCCTCCGTGCACTTTTAACTCTTGTGTGTTTACTTTTTAAGTCCCCACAGGTCCGCAGTGTCTTAATTTTCCTTACATTTCCTTCATTTGGGATGTACTCTCTCTATCTCAATTTAAGTGTCTACGTTTGACTAGGCATGGAGTTTAAGAAATAAAGATAGACTTTAAAATCTTATAGTTCTAAATTAAAAATTTGTATAATATAATAAAATATCCTTTGAATCTTGTGATTATAAACTTGACATGTAGGACTTTTCACGTTCTTATATGGAGTTTAAGAAATAAAGATAGACTTTCAAATCTTATAGTTCTAAATTAAAAATGTGTATAATCTAATAAAATATCCTTTGAATCTTGTAATTATAAACTTGACATGTAGGATATTTGAATTGTCAACTTACTAAATATGAAAAGAGGCGGACGTAACCAAAATAAGATTATTTTTTTAACAACAAACGCCCAAGCGGACGAACACAGCAACAATAAGTTGTACAAATATCAATTGAAATTATAAATAAATGAAGTGCTCCCTCCGTCTCATATTACTTGTCCACTTTTAACTGTTCACGTTCTTTAAGAATTAATAAACTAAATATATATATTATCATAATATTCATTTAGGATATTTGAATTGTCAACTTACTAAATATAAAAAGAGACGAACATAACCAAAATAAGATAATTTTTTTTAACAACAAACGCCCAAATGGATGAACACATCAATAATAAGTTGTACAAAAATCAACTGAAATTGTAAATAAATGAAGTGCTCCCTCCGTCCCATATTACTTGTTCACTTTTGACTTTTTACGTTCTTTAAGAATTAATAAATGAAGTATATATTTTATCATAATATCCATATTTATTAGTGTGTGTATAATCTCAATAGTCTTAGAAAATGATTTGAAAATGAGCAATTAATGTGAAGAGTAAAATAAGAAAAAGAAAAATTTCTTTCTCCTGATATGTCAACGTGGACAAGTAAAAGTGAAGAGAGGGAATGTCTTTCTGTCAATACTTTACTTATTTTACTCTCCTTTGCATTCTCTGATTATTGTTTCCTTACATTAATAAAATGTATTACTTTATATTTTCATTTCGGAATTAAAATTTGGTGATTTATTATATAACATATATTTTTCTAATTTTGATTTCTGTGTAACAATTCTTTTTATCTATAATTGTTAATAAAACATTATAATATATTTTTGAAATAATTTAATAAAAATATTTTATTAGTTTTGCTTTTAAAAAAATTCAATATATACAACAATGGTTCTTATGTTTGAATCTGAACAGTTAATTAATTGGGATGGATATCTACCTGTCTGTATACATATAAGATATTAAAGAATTTAAAAGAAAAAATCTAGAATCAAAATATTAATTTCCCTCCATCTTCTAATTATAACTAAAGTGATGGTACATAAAATACATTTTGTATATATTGCTATATATGATAGCAATTAGAATATTTTTAAAAGTTATTTCCAAAATACAAACCTTAAAGATTGGCTAATTAAAGTGAATAAACATGTTCGGTCACTGCTCGCACAGGCATATATGGCTAGTATTATATAAATGTGGTAAAGAGACGAACACAGCTTCCCATGGTTGTACCACAAGCTTTAAAAATTATACACGCAATGAATGCTTGTACCATAAGTTATATAAATTGTACACTTTAACCAACTAATTTATATTCCACGTAGACATATATCATATTACTTAATATTTATTCTCTTTTCATGTATAGACATATATACTTCAAATTTAATTCTCCGACACATTTATTTCCTCTGTGCACTGTTACTTGTTCACTTTTGACTTTTCGTGTTCTAGCTGAATATTTATTCTCTTCTCATGTATAAACATATGCAATTCAATTTTAATTCTCCTACACAAATTTATTTCCTCCATGCACTTTAATTTGTTCACTTTTAACTTTTCACATTCTTTGAGAATTAATAAATCCCACGTGGATATATGTCATAGTACTGATTATTTATTCGCTTCTCATATATACATGTGTGCACTTCAAATTTAATTCTCTAACACATATTTATTTCCTCCGTGCATTTTTACTTGTTCACTTTTGACTTTTCAGGTTTTTGCTAAATTTTCTTCCCATGCATACATGTATGCACTTCAATTTTAATTATCCGACACATATTTATTTTCTCCGTGCACTCTTACTTGTTCACTTTTGACTTTTCACGTTATTTAAGAATTAATAAATGAAGTACTTCTTCCCCCCTATATTTCTTGGACACATTACTTGACTTTTCACGTTCTTTAAGAATTAATAAATGAAGTACTCTCTTCGTCCCATATTTCCTATGTGGGTGTCTGAGCTTGTCAGCGCCCACACCGAGGCCCGACGAACTCAACTAAGACAATACCATTGAAGTTTACCACCTAGATGCATTAAAAGCTGAAGATTATTCAAAATAATTTAAACAAACTTTCATGTGAATGCAAATGTATGATGAGAGCATCAATGACAGTAAGTTCTTAGAAAAAGACTGCAAGGTACTCCAAAAAGAGAATATAAAACACATTTCATGATTTAGAAGGATACCCCAGAGAACTTTATTTTTCATACAGTTACAATAAAAGCTTAAAACTGATTCATGTTTCTACACTCTGTTAATGATTCAAATTAACAAAGTCAAGTTTGTAGCATTAAGGCATTCTACAAATTATCATCATCATCAATAGCATATCAAATTTATACCTGAGTGTAACAAAGACTTTCCAATCAGTATTGATGTATATATACTTCACTAAGCTTCTTGCATTTGTAAGTGAGCAATTATTAGAGTCGATTTAGACAGGGTTGACAACTTACTACAAAAGTTAAACATTCCTGGAAAAAATAAGAGCTAAAACAAAATGAAAGATCCAACTACTTGCATTACTCACATGGACATTTATCTTCTATAATTTTCATCTCCAAACCTTCCCTTTGACCTTCTTATAAGATTATAGTTTGTCAAATATTACACATTAGAGAAGTACTCTTCAGTTGTATTCTGCAGTTTTTTCTCCGCGCACACCCCCTCCAGGGAAAACAAAGAAGAAAGAGCACTCTTGTTGATTTTGAGTCATTTAGACATTTCGAGCTCCGTTACAGTTTTTTCTTAAAACTGGATATTTAGGTGAAAATGCCCTCTAATATCATTAATTTGTACAACCTAGCTTCTTCCATCTTTTTCCATGTCTAGTCTCCCCAAATGCTTTCCCAACAATCCCCTTATGTAAATTTTATCTTCATCTTCTCATATATAGGTTACTTCAGCTAACATTTTCTTGGAGCTATATTGCACCAATGAAACCAACTTTGAAAAGTCAAGACTCAAAAAAGCAGAGAAAGAGAAGCGCTAGAGAGAAACAGATTTCTAGAGCAAATTCTAGAATCTACCGATGTTAATGAAGAACAAAGTGTATTAGTGTATTACACAGCACATGCAACAGTTGATTTACACGTTTTCCCTAATATGCCCATGCAAGCACGGGCCCAACAATTTACGTTATTAATTATTATATTTCTATCTGTTCGAGCAGTTATTTAATACTTTTATTTGTTCAAGCAAGAACACACTATTTGTTTTTGTTTTGTCAGATATAAGGACACAAGTCACATTCAGCTTTAGGCTATATTATGTTAGCTTCTTGCAATTGAAAAGGGCAAGGATCGATGGCTATGCAGATGCAAAATTGTCACAGATCATACAGGTTTCTAGGTGAATACCCACGGCAAAGTACAGAAATTCAGGTAACCATTTTTTTTTTGTGCGCGAAACCACATTTTATTTGGTTGAACATTAATACACACGTGTCGGGGAAAAAAATAATATTAAGACATGCATCAACCCAAGCTAATAACGTTTTCCCCTACTTTATCTTTTCTTTTTGCCCTTAAAAATTTTCATTTGGTCTCAAATTGTATAAATAAAAGCTATAGGTCCTTCTATATGAGGTTTCCAGCGTCTAACATAATTAAAGAAAAAAGGAGGAAACATTGTCAAATGAGTTATATATTTATTAAGCAACAAAAGCTCATATCTTCAAAGCAGTTCTGTTACTTGGCCAAGCCACTAAGAGAAGGAAAATACTCTTATCTTCCATGACAGAAGCTTATTGCATACTGGGTATATGGTGATGCATACACTTGGAAGATCGGTCACTTTATCACTTACCTTATCATAAGCTTCCTCTTTAAACTCTTCGACAAACATATCAACATGAAAAAGCCAAGCAAGATATTTTGTCTAGTTTATCATTAAAATAACTTTGGTACTAAATAGGGAGAAGCTGGATTTGGTAGACAATATTTACCAAGCTTTTGTATGGAATTATAATGGGAAAAATGTTGGGAAAAATGTAGTGTAGGTCAAAAGTGGTAGATAAAACTGATTATACAACTATGTTCAAAAAGGCTCACAATATAGATTAAGAGACAGATCTAGGATTATGAATGCGAAATTCGTACTTGTTTGATGTTATTCCACCAATTTAAGAATTTCAAATTTAAAGGTTCTGCCTTCAGTAAAGCATAAATTCAAAATGTAACTAAAAATTAATAACAGAGAAGAACCAAGGATATCAACCTACATCGAAAACAATAAAAAAGTAAGCACAATTCTTTTCCAATGTTTTGACAATTTGAAACAAACCTTTGAATATCTGGGGACAATTTCAATAGCTTTAGCTCCGTCCTCTATTACGCTGCAATATTCCTTCAATTTGATGTGAGCAAACACACGATTAGCCCAGTACACCACTTTCTCACTGTTCAACTTAATCACTTGTGTGTACAGAGCAATAGCTTGTGAATACTTATGCCCTGAAACACATTGAAATCGGAAATAGACTTACTATTTAGGAATATGCATAAATGCCGCACAGTGAAATAAACTGCAAAAAGTTCTCAAGTTTACCACTCTGAGTAACAATTAACAAAGTGCAAAAAGCCCTAATCAAGCAACTATCTACTTCAGAGAAAAAATATTTTTTGTTGGGTTAAAAGTTGACATTAGGTGCTGGCCTATAGCTGATGATAGCTTTTAATTTACTAATGAGTTGCAGACATGCCATCCCATGTGTGAAATACAACTTTGCACAAAAATTAGTTCAAGCACTAAATTATTATACCTCCACTAATAGGTCCAAACATGGAAATGGACGAAAGACAGGAGATGAGAACCAAAAAGTTACTTTTTTCATGGTCTGAAACAACAACAAAAAAAACCAATCAGATTGGGTATTAACATAATCTGAACTAACATTTGTGAAATTCGAAAAGAATTCTAAAGTAACTACTATTACAACAATAATCTGTCTCACCTAAAAGTTTTATCTTTTCTTCAATAACCATGAAATTCAACCAAGAAAATGAGAAATCTAAAGAGAACTTGAAAATGTAAAAAAAGATCAGAAGAAGAAATAAAAGATTTGGACAAAAACTTAACAGGAACATATACCTGAACTTGCAAAACCAGTTGAAGGGGTGAAAAAAACTCCGAGTATTTTCTGGAAGCGGACAAACTAAGAGATGGGTTTGGGAGTCGGCAACTGTTATGGTAAAGTGAGTCTTCTAGATTTATAAAGTAGTAAAGCAAAATGACCGAAATGCCCTTGAGCTAAATGACGGATTTGCCCTTGGATGGACGACGACGGACGACCAAAGGACCCAACTGGTGCTTCTAATATAGTAGAAAAATCAAATATTTAAACCTCCTAATGATAGATATTTTCAACAAAAATGTTTATCCTTTTTTAAAAATTTCATAAGAAATAAGGACATTTAATGCACTTAATTATGGATCGATGTTATAATTTTGGTAGTATAAGAGGGGTAAGAGTTTTATTTTTAAATACAACTGAATATATTGTAAGGGTGATTATCGTAAACTTTATATATTTGTCAGATAAGGTAATTATTCGATCAATATAGTGTAAGTTAGGTTATTAAGGGGGGCAATTACGTTCTTCAATAGTTAAGAAGGGACGATACATGGTGTAATTATAATCCTATTTTTAAAATATATTTAATTCATATAAATGTATCACATATTAAATTTTATGTATATATTCCTCTAAAAAATTCTTATGATTATTTTTATTTTAAAAATAAAATAAAATTACGTAATTACACCTATGAAACCAAGCATGACATTGAGAATTATATGTAATTATATGATGACAAACAAATATGTCATTACAGTTACTATACTGTATAATTACTTAATTGTATAATTACAACCTTGGAATTTATACTGCCTAATAATTACACTATAATTTTCAGACATAATTACAAATGTTATGATCAATAATTTCATATATCCTTTGTCCCGTGTCATGTTTTATTTGACAAATCTATCTATCTTCCCTCCCAAGGCACAAAATTGTATGACGCTCTTACATCTCTATCGATGGATTTGCCTCTCACCGTCACCGTTCCAAAACCACACCCTTGACAACCGCATCTCCTAGCATATTTCACCAGCTCCACCTTCGTTACCAACTACTACCATTATTTTTTACATTGACGGGGGATCCTTTCCTGTCTTCTCTAATAGACACACTGATTAAATGACATTGACTTTTGCATTGATGCAACGTGGAGTCTAGAACTTCCCAAGCTGGTGTCAGTACATCTCCATCCTTTTTGGCCCATACAGGTGCACCTTATGGTACTCAAGCACAGATGAGTAACCTTAAGTTGAAAAGAATTTAATCCTTTGTTGTCGATGACACTTGAGCCTACTATCTATGTCTAGGCTTCCAGATCTCCTCATTGGCGTGCCACGATAATTGTCGAGTATACTGCTTTACTCTCCAATGGAACTTAATACCTGATTCCTCCTTTTCTATCTCATAATGCGGTTAATTATCATTTGACGAATCAATAAATCATTATAAGGCTAGATTAGTGCAAAAAGCTCTTACCAACAACCTACAATTGATTTTCGAACACCTTTAATCTAATTAAATCTAAAACTATTTGGCTTTTTCTCTCACTTGCAGCTGCTAATTGATGATCATCAACTAGACATCTCGAGCCTTTTGACATGGCAAATTTGATGAGGTAGTCTTCAACCAACCTCCTGAATTAGTTGATCTTGCTAATCCGAATTATATGTTCAAATTGGAGAAACTGATCAGAGGTCTGGATTATATGTTCAAATTGAAGAAACTAATTGGCGGTCTGAATTATATGTTCAAATTGGAGAAAACAATCTATGAACTAAAACAGGCTCCCCATGTTTGGAATTAATGTCTCTCTAATTCCCTATGTGATTTAGCTTTTCGAATGCTAAGTCTAACAACTCTATTTTTCTTGGCTTGCGGTATTGACAGATTATTTGATCTCATTTCTGTAGTGTTAGAAATTTGTTTAAAATTAATTAAATAGTTTTTAAAAGAAAAGGTGTCTTTTAAATAAAAGGGTGTGTCCTTTCATTATTGATTACCACTTATTCTATTTAATGTCTACTATTCTGATTTCTAACGTAACTTTTCTTCTCCATAAAAAAAGTACTTTCTTTTCTATGCAAATCCTCCTTCTTATCCTATTCCAAAAGACCAAGTTCCATATTTCTTGCTTTCAATGAGAATTTCTTCACTATTTACTTAGTGGAGAAATTCATAGGCTTGTCATATTCATTAAAACTATTTGCCTAAATCCCATAGCAATCTTGTAAAGGAGAGGGAGCAAATATCGTTTTTAGGAAACAATTTCGTACGTGTTTCAAGCCTCCAACTTAGTGTTCTTTGCTTCAGTACTAAGAGATATACTAGTACTGGTTGTCACAGTTTAGAGGGTTGAGTTCTTATACTCTTAATGAAGTTCAGTTCAAGGGACAAGTGTTTCAAATGTGACAAAGACACTGAAAGAACTTCACCTATATGAACAAAGAAGTTGTGCCGCTTCGATTGAGAGGTTGAGTTACTTCATAAATGTTCATGAATTTTGGATAGAACATGGCTATAAAAGTGCTAAGCATGTTTAAGTGGAAAGCAGAAATGAAATGTTTATGTGTATAATATCACTGGGTTGTTACAAGGAATAACATGTTCAAAGCTATTATACTACATGGGATTTCGATTTAATTTTGTGATTTTATACTAAGGTAATATTCAAATCGAAAGATATATTACTCTATGCGTGAACATAACTTGATCTTTGAGTCCTAATTTATATTTAAGCAAGTGGGAGATTGTTAGAAATTTGTTTAAATTAAATTAAATAATTGTTAAAATTGCGTCTTTCAAATTAAAGGGTGTTTCCTTTCATTATTTGGTTACCACCTATTCTATTTAAAGCTTACTGTTCTGATTTCTAACATTACTTTTCTTCTCCATAAAAAGCACTTTCTTCTCTAAAAACAATACTTCTTTTCTCTCCATATCCTCCTTCTTCCCGCATTCCAAAAGATCAAGCTCCATAGTTCTTGCTTTTCAATAGAATTTCTTCGCTATTTGCTTGGTGCAGAAATTCATAGTACCCCACTAACAAGATTTTGATTCATATGGGAACATGTAAGACATTGGTTAGTGTAACCATCTTGCCCAAAGTAAATGCAAGTTCAATATTTCCCATGCCAAAGACTTTGGACCTTGCTTCATTTCCCATTTGAATCTCTTGCTCATCAGGAACCTCTTTGTAAGTTTTGAAGAGGGACTTGCACTAGCCAATATGAACAGTGGAACACGTATCATACCACCAACCAGAATTTTTGCCTTTTATGGCGTAGATCCCGCTCACAGTAGCAATGATCTCTTCATTTTCTTTTGTTGAATTCATTTCTGGTTTCTGGTTCTTTTTAAATCTGCAATCTCTAGCATATGGTTTAAACGAAATATTTCTAACTCACACTAATCAGTAGTTTCGTTAAGCTCACACTCATCAGTAGTTTTGATTTCCTCATCCCGTGGCCTTTTTTTGCTGCAAGAATTAAGGCTCCTTCCTTATCATTCATATGCACATCCTTATTTCCCTTCGTATGATTTCCATGATTTGGTGCATGAGATCTCTAATTTCCAAACGCAAATTTAGGGGTACCCATTCCATGTGAGATAATAGGACTTGCCCTATTGGGGATTTCACGTTCCTGATCACTAGCAGCAGGTCGAATCCACCGTGATCCCACCATGGAATGTAATGCTCTATTGTCCGCTCTTAGCCATGAACCATACAAATATTATTCATGAGTTACACCCGATATGCGATACAAACCTCGACAGTATTTATCAGAATGGCCAACTAAGCCACAAAAGAAGCAAAGGATGCCAATGCGCTCATACTTAAAGGACAGTGTAATCCAATCCCCTGCAGGAACCTTAACTTGCATCTTGCGTTTCAATGGTAGCCGGACATCCATTCTATCCCTAACACCCATATAGTCCCGCTAGATCATATCATGGTCTTTGGAATCATTGTGGACAAACTCCCCAAAGAAATTTTTAATATCCCTCGCCACACGGTCTGAATGTAACTTAGAGACAATATTATGAATTTGAACTCATAGTTCCATAGATGTAAGTTGCACTTGTCTAGCATTTTGATTGGGCTCCAACGGTTGCATCAACATCAGACGTTGATTGTAGTTCCAAGGTCTGTCCCTCATGACACAGGTAAAGTTACATTCATGATAAAACTGAATAAGAAAATAGTTGTTGCCACGGTCCTTCATTGTGATGCGTTCCCCAAGCGTCTATGTTTGTGCCATGGCATCTTGAAAGAATCTCATTGTCACAGGCTAATCAGTATGAATACAACACACGACACGCCATGGTAATCCAATTGCAGATCTATTCACAGAGTTAGGGTTTGGTGGTTCATAATATTCCAAGCGTCCATTCTAGCTATTCAGATTCAGATTCGCGTACATCTCCTGCAGTGAAATAGTAAAGTCATCAGTGGTGTTCGATGAGAAGGCCATTGAAGAGCAAAGGAAAACACACACGACAGGTAGCAAAAAAATCTTGTTAGAGAGAACAAAAGAAGATGGGAGACTTGTCATAGAGAACAAGAGTCCTAAGTTAAAATGTGATTTACAGGATAATTTGGTGGGAAATATTAATTTTCTTTGACTCCAATAATCTTCATTCGTGATTTTCAATTGAAACATTTAGCTTGAATCTCATGATGTCACGACCCATTTCACAGATCATGATGGCACCTACACTATCCCCCGGTAGGCGAACCATCCCCAAATCATCAATCATTTATAATAAATGAAAGTGCAGAAATTAAGTACGTCAATCCTATTTAATAGGCTCGGTAATATCAATAAGTGCGTGAAATTACAATCCCCACAACATGGCCTAGCTCATATAAGAGCTTCTAAACACAATGCAAGTCTAAGATACAAGATAGCAAATTGTCTAAAAATCTAAGTAGACGGAATCATAAGATAGGAGGAGATCCAGGGTTGCGGAAGTGTCTAATGGCTTACCCTGTAGTCTCGAAATGGACCATCTCGGGATCAGTCACAAGGCCTAGTGCTAGATCAAGGATCAATAAATGTACCAAAAGAAAGAGCAGCAAGTGTAGTATGAGTACAACTACTAGTACTCATAGGTGTCATAGGTCGACAACGAAGGGAACACAAATATAGAATATAAAGATTGAAGTCAAACACTCAATGCATCAATTCAACTTAACTTCACCACTATGCCCAATTGAATCACATACTACACTAAATAACCAAACACATATCATATAAGGAGAATAAGAGACAAATGGATAGATGAATATATGAATGCAATACATTGGCCAATATCAAACGTGGTCATTCCATCTAGTCGTGACCCATGGGGACATGCGAGCTCCATATACCTGTCACTATACCCCTCCCCCCCGAGGTCCTTTCCTTTTGGACTGTGACTACTCACTATACCGCTCGACTTTACCGCCGAACTGTGAGACACTTACTGTACCGCCTGACTTTACCGTCGGATTGTGAGAACAATAACCATACCTCATTCCGATCCTTATACCATATCGTATCCTTCCTTTGTTATAACTTATGCATGTGTACATATAAATGGGAAATGAATGCAAAAGCATAATATCTTATGTCAACAGAATTATGAATTTCAAGTATAACTATGCTTAATCCAACTAGATACATATGTCAACTCATAAATCCAGTACGATTTCCTTTCACAATTATATGAGATGTGGATCAATGAGATAACAATTCAATCAGGCAAGTATCAGTCAAATCACGGCTATCATAGACCACATAAGCAACAAACATACCAATATAAGTGGATTTATCACCACAACCATGGCCGAAACATCAACAAGCTTTCCCCGTCATTCTAGATACTCAGCAATATACACCGGTACCCACCCAAGTACTCATCGCAATCATTAAGGTGAGACTTCTATCACGCTCAATACCCCTTTAATATTTATAAACTATATATGCCCTCCAATCGGAGTCTAAAGAATAAACCATAACCTACCTCAAGGCCAAACAGGTGCCATGAACCTTCACGCCAATGCCTTTCTCTTCCGGAGTGCTTCCGAACGGTCAAAGTCTGTCAAATATGAATTTTATGTTAAAATACAATTCTACAGATATCCATATTGCTATGAAAAGGATTCGAAACCAAAAAGTCAATCTAAACCCTGTTCCAAACCCTCGGAGGTCAAATGGTAATTTATTGTGAAATCAAGTTCCACATGGTCAAACTAATGCTCTACGCGATCACACGTGTCCATCAATGCCTATATTGCTATACTTTGGTTCAGAACACAAAAAAAAACCCAAAATAATCAAACTGGAACTCCAAGGGTAAAATTGGAAATTGATCATAAATTTATCTTACCCATAGTCTAAATTGTCCATAGCCTAATTTTTATGAGAATCTAACCACAATTTAGCCTTCAGTTCCACTATTTACTCCAAAATCCTAATTTATGGAAAACCCCTTATCTCAAACCTAGAATCATGGATTGAAATGAAAATTAATGGATGAAATCGTGGATTATATCCTAGATGGAAGTTAGAAACTTACCCCAATGAAGAATCTTGAATTTAGAACTTGAAATTATCCAAAACCGAGTCTTAGAGCTTCAAATATTTGAGAATGAAATTTCCCCTTCGGATTTCGGAATAAATCACTATTCAATGATTATTCCTTCATCGCGATCGCGGAGGCCCATCGCAATCACGGCGACGCGCGACCCGGGCCAAGAATTTTGGTCATCACGAACGCGAGGCTTCTTGCCTGGGCTGGCCCAACCCATAGGACACGAGGAGGCCCACGCAAATGCGTCCTCTCCCTTGCTAACACAAAGAATGAAACCAGAAACTAGACACCAAACTCGGGATGGACACCCGAAACTCATGCGAAACTCCCCCCCCCCCCCCCCCCATGCCCCACAAACTAAATGTGCATTTCAGTCATAAAACACGCTACTAACTCGTTCGCGCACTCGAATTTTTTAAAAGAGGCCGTCTTGATCCGGTGTTGACCACGATCAACTCCTAAATGTTCAAAACTTATAATTTCAACCAATGACCCAAATCACAACCGAATGCCTCAGGACCAGGACTAAGAGTTTGACTAAGTCATGAATGACACTTCGAACCTAGTGGAATCGATAAAACTTTGAAAATTACGAAATACCTCCAACGCCTGATATGACGAAATACCCCCAATGTCAACTTTGGTCAACTTTTTAAAATTCCATTAACTGAAATCTCTAAACCCACCAAAACCAATCCAAACTCTCTTGATTACATCGGGAACCACGCCATACATCCCCATAATTCCTAAACACCGAAATGAAATCATGAAAATGGCAATTTTGGGGAAAAGTGGAAAAAGCTTTAAATGACCAAACGGGTCGTTACACATGACAAGCGTGTACAAAGAAAACCAACAAACCACACCAAATCTATAATTCAAGTCAAACCGAGAAAAAAGCTGACCTGTGGTTTGGTTTGGTGTTGAAAATAAAAATCCGACCATAATGGGTTTGGTTTGGTTTTAACTAAAAAAAATAAAATCAAAACGAACCAAACCAACCCGATATTACATGTGTACAATTTTTATAAATATTTTATACATAAGAATATTATTTGTAATGTAAGTTATGAGTATTTCTTAAACTTTTTATTTTTTACTTTTTGTCTTTTTACATATTATGTCAAGCTTAGACTTGAAATTTTGAGTGGTCCAATAAGTTTTATCTCATAGGGGTTAGTAACCAAAATAAAGCCCAAATCAATACTAATGCTAATCAAAATAAATTCAATTCTAACACTAGAAATGATAATACTGTTGGATATCTATTTTTTAGTTTTGCATTGGCTTAGACAATGAAAATACATAACTTAATTCCTTTTAATATTTAATATGTAACTAATAATTATTAGCCGTATATATTTTAGCATGACTTAGCACTTTTAGATTATGATTATTTTTATTATGGCTTATTAATTAGCAATATTAATTTTATGCAATTTTATTATTTATTTTTCTGTTGAATATTTAGTACAATGTTATCACTCGTCTCACATTTTGTGTTATTTTCTTTAAAAATATAGAAGTATCTTACTAGGACTAAGAAATATTTGAGGCACAAGTTATATGTTTTGTATGAAGACTTCAACGAAAAAGCCCAAAAAATCCGAAGTTGAAAAACCCGACTTTTGTTGGTTTGGTTTAGTTTATAAATTTAAAAACTCGATACAATTACTTTGGTATTGAAAAACCCGAACCAACCTGGTCCATGTACACCCTACTCATGACTATTTTATTCAAATGCTTATTATGTTGAGTACTCCAAAAGAGCACATTGAGAAACTTGCTAACGCTTTGTTAAATGCAAATTTTGATCAACTAACATACAAATTCCAATACTCATTATTTCAACTTAAACAACAACATATACATTCAGTATAATCCCACAAGGAGGGACTATTTTCGGGAGACCCTAGCTCATAACAAGACAAAAAATACACATTAGCAATAAGAAAAAATAATAGCAAGATAATAGGATAATCGAGGCTAAATAAACAACAGATGCTAATACAAATCCAAAAATAAGAAAATACAAAAATAATGCTAAAACTCCAGAAACAGCAAAGAAAAGTGCCCGATTACCCAATACCTTTCTACCGTAATTCTGGAGATCCACACTCTCCTATCAAGGGTCATGTCTTAAGTGAGCTAAATTTGTGTCATGTCCTGCATAATCACCTCACCCAAATACGTCTTCGGCTTACCTTTACCCTTCTAAAGCCGCAATTCTCACACCTCCTCACTGGATATCTGCATCTCCCCTCCTCACATGCCTGAAAAATCTCAGCTTTACTTACGGCATCTTATCATCTACAGGGGCCTACCCAACATTTGCATGGATATCTATATTCCTAATCTTATCGCTTTTGGTGTGCCAACACATTCATCTCAGCATCCTCATCTCCGCTACTCTCATCTTCTGAACATGGGAGTTCTTGACTCGCCAACACTCTGCCTCATATAGCATAGTCGGTCTAACCATCTGTAGAACTTACATATAAGTCATGGAAGCACATATCACACAGAACTCCGAAAGTATCGGGGGTGGACCCACATGGTGTCAAGTGGGTTCATATGAACCCACTTCGTTGAAAAATAACACTATATATACCTGTATATTTAATATGTTTTTAAAAGATATACATGTATATATTGAATTTGACTCCATCTAAACAGAATGCAACACACAGCCCAGTGGCAAAGTGGGTTCAATTTTTTCAAATCATTCCGACAACAATTGAGCTATCCACTTTTCTTTTAAACATAGTTAAATACAGTTATAAACACTTAGCAAACTAGAGTTTCTTTTTTTAAAAAATTGAGCTATCCCTGTTCCTTGGTTCTTTTGCTACTCTTTAAAATATTTAACACTTAGGAAAGTTTTGGGGGCAAACTAGAGATTCTTTTAACTTTTTTTTTTTAATAATAGAACTTAAAATAAAAAAGGATCCCAATGCCCAATCTAAAAATTTAAAATAATCCCCAATTCCCATTTCCCAAACCCTCACGTGGTCTCTTTGGCTGAAACTTGAAACACAACCTTCGCTCCATAAATCTAAGTCTTTTTAAGTTGTACCTTTCACTGTCTTCTTGTGGTGTTTTGTCAATAATATGAATTAAATTGGTACTTCCTAAAAATATGTTTAGTTCTTTTGTAGTAGATCTGAGTGAAGTTATTTTTAATATCTAAATATGATTGAACATTGAACATGTCAGAAGTAAAGTAAAAATAGAATGCTTGACTAATTGAGAAATTTGAAGCAAATTGTCTATTGTTGATCATTCTTTTCTTCTTCTCAACTGATTGTGGAGTTACACTTACAAAACTTAGTTTGATGAATTTAATATTCAGGTAATGTGGAATCCAAACTTATATACCTGACATTCTGAAGTTTGCTTTCCAGTGATAGCACAATGTCAAGTTTGCTTCCTAGTGATAGCACTTCATCTTTGTTTCTTAGTTGAAATTTAAGTTTAAATATACCTGTTATATTATTGTTATAATTAGAATTTTAATTTGGTAATGCAGTTTCAAAATTCAATGAAGAGAATTTTCTCTCTTGTATCATCCAAGTTGCCATAATCAAGTTCATCCGCTCCAAATGCTCCTCAGGTGGAAGAATACTTAAACCAATTAGAAGAAAATCATCATTCTGCTAAAAAACAAAAGCAATGAGTAGAGTTGGATTCTTTACGGGCAGATCCAAAGAAAAGAATACCCATTCTAGACTATCATCTAGATGAACATGATGACATAAGACGAGTATATATATAAAGACATCCTCATCAACCTCAACTTCTTATGTTTCCTCAAATAGATTTTTACGGATTTAAACGTCGTTCTAATCGTAAATGGTGTAAAAAATATCATGATTGGTTGGAGTATAGTTTCATAGAAGATGCAATTTATTGTTTGTGTTGTTATTTATTTCAAGATGGATGCATTCATCAAGGTGGAGGAGAACCATTTTCAAGTATAAGGTTCAAGAGAAGTCACAAAAAGAAAAGATCAGATACGCATGTTGGTGAGTTGAACAGTGATCATAACCAGGCAAAGAAGAAGTGTGAAGATCTAATGCGACAAGAACAGTCAATTAAAGTTGCATTTGTAAATCCGGATAATAAAACTAAGCTTGAGCACAACTTTGTTTAAAGGCTTCAATTGATGTGGTGAGACTCCTTTTGAATCAAGGATTGACATTTCGTGGACATCATGAAGATGAATCATCATTACACAAGGGTAAATTTCTTGAAATTCTTTCATGGTATCCAAAGCGGTGTGATAAAATTAGTGATCTTGTGATGAAAATGGCTCCAAAAAACGATCAATTGACTTCTCATAAAATTTAAAAAGATATTATCACTTCATGTAAGCTTGAAACAATTAAAGCTATTACGGAGGATCTAAATGGAGACTATTTCTCATTGCTAGTTGATGAATCTTGTGATGTGTCACGTAAAGAGCAAATGTCAATTGTTTTGCGATATGTTGATAGATGGAGATTTGTGGTGGAACGGTTTATTGGGATCGTTCATGTTCGTGATACTAGTGCTTTATGTTTAAAAGAAGCAATTGTTAACTACCTTGCTCAACATTCTTTGAGTTTATCTCATACACGTGGACAATGCTATGATGGAGCAAGCAATATGCAAGGGCATCTAAGTGGCCTTAAACTTTGATTCAGCAAGAAAGTATATCAACTCATGCGATTTATTGTTTTGCTCATCAACTTCAGTTGAGTCTTGTCGGGGTATCTAAAAAATATCTTCAAGTTGAAGAACTTGTATTGTTGGTTTCTAATGTCTTAAATGTAGTGGGAGGTTCTTTTAAACGCATGAATGAACTTCGAGAATCTCAAGCAGAAAAAGTTCAAGAGGCACTAGATATGGGCGAGGTTGAAACCGATAAGGGCTTGAATTAAGAACTTGATCTAGCTAGGGCTGCCAATCCTCGTTGGGGTTCACACAACAAATATTTTAAAAACTTCATTAGTATGTTTGTCTCTATTACTGATGTTCTTGATACTATTGTTGTTGATTTCAAATGTGCTGAAGATAGAGCTAAGGCAAAAGGATTTCTCAGGGTTTGTCAAACATTTGAGATTGCTTTCATATTGCAGTTAATGAGAGATATTTTGGCGATCACAAATAACTTAATGGAACATTACAGAAGAAAGAACAAGATATTGTAAATGCTATGTTACTTGTTCAAGTGGTGAAGAAACGATTGCAAGATCTAAGAGATGAAGGATGGGATCCGCTTATCGAGAATATGTCTGCATTTTGTGTCAAGTATGATATTTTGATATCTAATTTTGATGAGTTCTATGTTAATTTTGGAAGATCTCGACGTAGAGTTGCCGAGTATACTTTTTCACATCATTATTGTGTTGACATATTTTTTAAGATTATTGATTGGCAACTTCAAGAACTCCAGGAACGTTTTACCGAGGTGAGAACGGATTTGCTTATTGGAGTTGCTTGCTTGAAACTAGTTGACACTTTTTCTAGTTTTGACATCAAGAAAATACTGAGAATGGCTGAATTATATCCTGATGATTTTGGTGAAAATATAATGGTTACTCTTACGAATGAGCTAGAGACTTATATTGTTGATGTCCGTGATGTTGATGGAAGATTCTCCAACCTAAAAGGATTTGGTAATCTTTCTGAAGAGCTAGTTAAAACAAAGAAGCATTTACATTATCCCCTTGTGTTTCGCTTGGTAAAATTTGCGTTGCTCCTGCCAGTCGCCATTGCTACAGTTGAAAGAGTTTTTTTCGGCAATGATGTTGATCAAGAGTGAATTGCGAAATCAAATGATCGATGACTTCATGAGCGGTTGTATAGTGCCTTATGTAGAAAAAAGAATATTTAATACCTTTTCTGATGAGAGTATTATGAATAGGTTTCAGAAAATGAAAAATCGTAGAATACAATTGTTATAGTCAATATTAATTAATCAAACTTTGTTTAGTTTGTTTCTATGTGCATTTATATTCTTATATGTTGAACCCGCTTGGTGAACATTATAGGTCCTCCACTAGCAACCCTCTGTTTCAGACACCCCGCCTCAATATGATATGTAACATCCTCGTAAATTTCAACTTTAAACGAGGTAAAATTTAATTAACAGCAAATTAGTAAAACAATTCTTACTTTTTAGACTAAAGAGTTTTACTCAAACTAAGGTGAAGAGTGGGACGATCAAGGGCAAAAGAGTTAATTCACAAAAATATCAGTCTAGAAAAGTTGTACATTGTGCAGTAAGACCATCGGGTTCACTAAAAAATCAGGCAACTTTGATTTAATTTCAGGCATACCCCTTACTATTCAATAACTCCAGTACAATGCCACTATCAAGTTGCAAAGCTTTGATTTACTTAATGTCACGAGTGTGAATGTGTACATTTCTAAACATGTGGGTCCTACTTTTTTGCTTGCCTTAGGAAGATTATTAAGAAAAGTAGGAGTACTTTTTATTCCTCCTGTATTAGACCATTTAAGTTGTAAAATTAGCATTTAAGACCAATTCAATTTCTTTTTCTTACATAAGCACGACATCAAATTAATACTTCTGTTTTTGCTGCTTCCAATTAAAGTTAAACAACGAGTATTCACTAAAAATTTAAAGATAGAAGCTTTTTTTTTATTTAAATGAAAAATATATTTGAACTCTGTGTCATTTAAACCTTTTAGATTTGATCTAAATATATGAATTAATATAAGTTTGATTTATTTCTAAAATTTACTGAATCAAAGATTAATAAAAATAATAAATATGTTTTGAGTTCAATTTACATAAACTAACAATATAATATAAGTTTTGCAAATTGATTTACAAAAAGAATTAATATAAGTTTGATTTATTTCTAAAATTTACTGAATCAAAGATTGATAAAAAGAATAAATATGTTTTGATTCCAATTTACATAACCTAACAATATAATATTTAGACTTCTAAATTGACTAGATAGTAATATCGTGGAAGTCTGAAATTTCATTTCTTTAACTTCTATAAGAAATTGCGGATTAAAAAAGATAGTAACATCTAAAGATAAATATTTCAAGTACAAAATAGTAATCATCACTCAAAATTATTTAAATGCAAGGCAAAAAGATTGGTGAGAACACATAGAACACTAATTTATAAATCTTGCTACATTTCAATCCACAAGCAGTTCACCATCTACAAGACCAAATAGCTTAGATAGCTATCTTGAAGGTCCTAACAAGCTTCTACAGCTATCCTTGCAAAAAACATCACAACACCCTATTACCCAGCTGTATCGCTGAACATAAAGCAGGAATGCCGGAAGCCGTTATCATAGAGCAGACTCGAACTTTAAAAAGGATGTCTAAAGGAGCATCGAACATGCTCAGTTCACATCAACGTATATATAGACAATTTAACCAGTAATTTGAAACTAGTCATAGCAAAAGCATGAATATAATAGTAAACACTTCAGATAATACAAGTAGTCCGACAAATAAATTTTTGGATTTTCCGTGACAGTTGAGTTAAAGGCATTGAGCACTTTATACAAAATGATGGACATCAAAAGTATATAAATGCAGCAAATACATTGAGGAAAAAAATCAAAAGAAGACTTTAGTTTCTGCCCTTTAGAATTGCAAAGCACAGATACTCAAATTCGTCCAGCTAGTTTTCTATGAATGCACATTCCTTAGGAATGTGATACAAGCCTTCAATGTTGGCCTCTTTAAATGCAACCAGAAAGCATCTACCTAAAGAATATAAGGCAAGAGATTAAAAGATTTGTACCAAAGCTATTAGTGGTACACAGAAAGAAAGACTTCCGCTGGCTTGATTTTAGAAGCTCTTTCTGTTGAGTACTGCAGCTTCCTTTGTTTGGAGCAGCAAGTTGGCAACGTGGCTTTTTATCTGTAGGCATCTGTAATTTGAATAATTTAAACAACTCCACCATCAAATCTCGAACAATGAAACGCACAAAAAATATACACACAGGAATTCACAGTTCAAAAAGTAATTTTTTGTTCTAATCATCTCATTAACGTACAAATTTTATAGAGTTATGCCCATTTATTACCAAGAGAAAGACAAATTCCTTTTCTTAACCAAATGTATTATTTGTTTATCCTCACAACTAAGCCAATCATAGAATATATGATAGCCATAGCTTTAATTAAATGTCTGATATATTGGTTAAGTTGTTTTCTCCCTCTCTTTTTTCTCTGTTTGCTCTGCTTGTATTTAGTCCCCTCTCCCCTGATGAATCTTGGCTCTGCTCTTGCACCTAGTTATTCAATTTGGACAGGTGAAATTCAACAAACAAAGTAGAATCACAAATAAATTGAAGCTCCTTTTAATATCAGACAAGAACACATGTAGTAGGTTGACCACCAACTCGATCTTTTAAGAACAAACATACTGAATTAAAAAAGCAGTCGAACATAAAGAAGTTGCATAAAATTACAAAAGATGTTAAAATGAGAATGCAGCAACGCTAATTAAACCAAGTTGTAGCAAGTTGAAGCCATTAACACACTTTAAGAATGCAGTCTAGGAAGTCTTAGAGACATCATCATATTAATGGACAACGTCTAGTCTCACTGCTAATTTCCCATTGATGGTGTACTTGAGTTTGTTGTATACTCCAAGCCAACATGCATATCATATATAATGACATTCAATACCGTAGATAATTGACAAATCATATCAATTTACATCATTATACTTTTTAGTGATCCAATGCATAAAATTCGAGAATTTGACAAACTCACACCATCCATTTCAACCTAATAAAGAATGTTATTTGCTGAGTGACTTTGACAAACCTTTCATGGTGCCAAAAGATCCCATGAAGGCTGAAACTTGCGGCGCATACTACTGCACCTCAGTCATCACCAATGGCATCAGCTAATCCCTTTGTTACAAAGTAATCAAAAGAGAATTGTGAATTTCATCAATCCAAATAAAATGAGTCGGACATATCATAAGACACTGGGTGCACATGTTAGAAAATCTCTTTTAGTGGACTCACATATTTAATATAATTGTACATAGATTGCTATCAATTAAAGAAGCCCATTTTTCTGATCTAGTCAAGTATTAATTTTATGGGCTAAATATATAAATCTTATGTTATAAGGTATGAATTTTATACGCGTAGAAATATAATTAACTCTTCAGTTATATATGATGGGTTCATAACTGAAGAGTTATACCTCTTCTAAAAAGTTACCTTTGAAGAGTTATGTCACTTCGGAAGAGTTGCGTATATTCTATTTAAATTGGTTATGGTCCCTGTGCCACACATGTTATTATTCTTCTCTTTCCCCATTATAGAAAGAATAAGAAAACATTAATGTGTGAAGGCTCAGAAGATCATAACTTCCTCTGGTCGATTGTTGCAAAAGAATCAAGGTAAGTGTTCATCACTGTCTAATGATTTACTTGTGATCCTATGTGGAGTGTATAAAGTTTTCCAACAGCACATCCACTTCAGTTATTATTATCCTAATCACGTAAGAAAAGAAGAAAGGAACAGGACTTGACAAAAAATATGTAGTTGCAATGTCGTCTTCCGTGTTATCCTTCAAAAAAAAAAAAAAAAAGGAGAGATAGAAACACAAGTTGATGAACTAACCATACCAAGTGTATTTTAGCATTAACTGCATACCTTGTGCGTCTTCTCCTGTAATTCCAATGCGGTGGTTCAAGATATTCTGAACAAATAGAATTTAATGTTGCATTAATTAATTCGTGCCAAAGGAGAAAATTAATCAAAAAATACAACAAGCAACAACTATTCAAACATGTACACTTGCAGGCCCCAACATATCTATCTCAAGACATGCATGTGTAGATCATATACATTTCAGCAAGAAAATGGATTGAAGGGAATCCTAGGTTAAAATCACAAAGTCCCCTAATCAATATGATTATCACTTCCCATAAACCTGTCACCTGTTATTTCCCCGATCGTTAGAGATAAACCAATTCAGATTTGCAAAATAAACCAATTCGGGTTTACAAAAGATTAACATGGAAAAGGGACGAAAGAAAATGCTAGAAGTGTATGAAACGGAACTTAGTTGTGGAGGATATGCCACGTGGTTGTTCCAGTAGGGGTATAGAAGACACGTATAAGTTGATAACTGAAAAGTCTACTATGACCTTAAGTTGAGATTTTTTTGACAATGAAGCAGCCATGTCAAAACCATGGCTCTTCTAATATACTAGTGGGAACAAGTCGTGTTGTGCACAGGCTCAATATTTATTTATAAATTTAGTTTTTATAATCGCTAATCATTAAATGATTTTGAAATTTATGATTTAAGATAATATATAAATTTATATCGTAATAAATCATCTTATTAGGAGTAAAATAATAGCTGATAAATATTAATATTGATTTTGGGAAAAAAAAATTAAGAACAACAAAGATATTTATAATCAATGCAAATTTAGCAACATAATTTTTTTTGTCCTTTATTTCACTAAATTGGAAGCGCAAATTAAATATAATATATTTAATCTTTTTCACTCAAAAATCAGTATAAAAACATAAAAGATCACTGTTAGAGCCTGTTTGGAAAGCCACCCAGGTAATTGGAATTGGGTGTAATTACACAGTTTGGCCTGTTTGTTTGATCAAGTAATTACACAGTTAGGTGGGAATTGAGTGTAATTGACAGGGTGTAATTACACTCTCCAATTCTCAAGGGGGGGGGGGGGGGGGGGGGGCTGAGAATTGGGTATAATTACACCCTGTAATTACAGGATTACTTTTTAGTTTGTTTATTTGTTTATTTTAATTTATTTTTATTTTTAATTTATTTTATTTCTATTATTTTAATTTTTTTGATTTTTAATATTTTTTTATTTCTATTATTTAAATTTCTTTTTTATTATTTTTATTTTTTAAAATGTATTTTTCTTTTTATATTATTTATTTTTCATTTTCTTTCTTTTCATTCCCAACCTTTGCTTCTTGTGATTCCATGTAATTGCTCGTATTTTTTTATTTTTTTATTTTATTCATTTAGCATAACCGTGTTATTATTCTAATATTTGAAACTACACCTCTTAATATTGGAAAGAATGAGTTATTAACAAACTTGTACACCTCTTAATATTGGAAAGAATGAGTTATTAACAAACTTGACATATAACGGGTGACGTTATTAAAGTAGAATTTCATTGTGAATGGGGTTATAGACTTATATTTTTCCTTTCTTTTGAATTATTTACTTAAGTTACGTTGGAACTTACTTATGTAATGTTGGAATTTGACATAAGAGTATTATGTTGAACTTTTTCTTTTGGATTTTGAATTTAGGTTATATTTTCAATTTTAAGTTATTTGCTTTCACATTGCATGTTGTTTATTTTTCACTTACATTTGATGAATTTTTTGTGTCAAACATTTGAATAATGTTATGGCATTATATTTATTAATATTATTTTTTTGTCAAACATCCAATCCATGACGTTCTCACAAAAAAAGTCTTCTTTTAAGTTTTATAATTAATTAAAATTAAATATTAATTTGAAAAATATATATCAATTATTTTTGTTACAATATTAGTTACAAATATATGATTATTAATTAATATATTTTCAAGAAACAATGTGTTATTAAATAACTAATCTAATATCATTTATAAAGGCAATATTTTTTAAATATTAATTTTAAATTTTTTATAATTAAATTTTATTTTTAAATTAAACTGACTATGTAATTACACTTGTGCAACCAAACAGCACGCTTGTAATTATACTGTAATTACGTTATGACAAACAAACATGTCGTTGTAATTACACTACTATGTAATTACTAGGCTGTGTAATTACTACCCTAGTAATTACACAAAATCCAATTACCAGGTGGCTTTCCAAACAGGCCCTTAATTCATTTGATTTATTGTATCCTTTAGTTCTACACCAATTGAATGCTTTCAAAAATAATCTGGAAAGTTTTATACAAAATTGGTAGTACATACTACTTTAACAAAAAGAAAACAAAAAAGGAAACAGAAGCCAAAAGTAAAACAAACAAAGTGGGAAATGTTAAATTGAGATATCAACGTGGGACCCACATGGTCATGATGCAGAACTTTGAATATTGCAAAGCCAACGCGTGACATTCAAAATACAAGTGGACCCAGCGTATAGCAAATTAACACTCACGTGAACAAGTGATAAGGCATCAAGTACAACATTTTAGAGGCATACAGATCTTGAAGTTTCAAAATTATCCTCAAAAGAAGCTGGTATGTCAACGAAGTGGTGGCTGCTTCAGTAGCTCACTCCCACTTCTTATATAGGAGAAGGAGAAAGAATAGATTAAATTTCATCAGTTATGCAAATTTATTTACGTTAGAAATATTTAAGAAATTTCATGAAAATGAGAATTTTGAGTCTTCACAAGCTTTAAGTTCACGACCAAAGATAAATTTTGGATATAGAACGCTAACTACTTTTTTTGGCCGTGTTTTGAACATACATTAGCAATTGGAGAAGTAGACAAATTTAAGCGGATTTTGTATAGAAAAATATCTTAAAGAATAACAAATGCATAATTTTAGTCTGAGAAATTAAGTAACCAATTGAAGGAAAATATTCTATTGATAAACTCTATGAATTCTTTGAATGCTCTCTACAATTCCACAACATAAAATAAATTGCAGCAGCCCTATTTATAATAGTATAAAACCTATTTTAACTCAGAATAGGAAAACTTATTCTTATACTAATTTGACTATAAATCCTAATTGGGCATGGATTAAAATATTTAATCCTAATCAATTTTGGTTTCCTACCATTTTGAATTATTATTTCCAACATTCTCCCGTAATTCAAAATTGTATATCTAATTCTTGATCCACTTGTCACAATCTTCAAATTGTCGAGGCACTTGTTTCCAACCCATCAATCGTTGAAGCACTTTCTCTTCAACCGTCACTCACCATCTTCCAATTAGTTGAAGCACTTTCTCTTCAACCGTTCAATAGCACTTTCTATCCAATCTTCCCAACCGTTGGAGCACTTTCTCCCCAACATTCCATTGTCGAAGCACTTTCTCTTCAACCTTCAATCGTTAGAGCACTTTCTCTCCAACATTCCAATTTGTTGATGCACTTTCTCACCAACCTTCAATTGTTGAAGCACTTTCTCTTCAACCTTCACAATCATTTGAGCACTTTCTCTCCAACGTTCCAATTTGTTGATGCACTTTCTCACCAACATTCAATTGTTGAAGCATTTTCTCTTCAACCTTCACAATCGTTTGAGCACTTTCTCTCCAACATTCCAATTTGTTGATGCACTTTCTCACCAACCTTCAATTATTGAAGCACTTTCTCTTCAACCTTCGATCGTTGGAGCACTTTCTCTCCAACATTCCAATTTGTTGATGCACTTTCTCACCAACCTTCAATTATTGAAGCACTTTCTCTTCAACCTTCGATCGTTGGAGCACTTTCTCTCTAATATTCCAATTTTGTTGATGCACTTTCTCACCAACCTTCAATTGTTAAAGCACTTTCTCTTCAACTTTCACAGTCGTTGGGGCACTTTCTCCCCTGCATTCAAATTTTGTTCATGCACTTTCTCATCAACCTTCCATTTTTTTTTGCCTTCTCTTTAACTTTTAGAGACGATATCCTTCCTCTTGTGCTACATGTGCTTGCACCTCTTTAAACTTGCAATAGTTTTTTAGTCCTTCTCAACATGATTGTTTTTCATGCATATCATTAGCCCGATATTTGCCAACATCATCATCATTGGCCAGACGAGCGACATATATGAGTCATAGCCGCCCGCCGGCAGCGGAAGCTCTTTGATTTTCTACCAGGATCGTAGAAGCTTTGATACCAATTTGAAGGAAATAAAAATACTCAAAGGAATAATATAAGCACAAGCGGAAGACTCAACAATGACTATATAGAAGAAATTTATCAAACTAGAGAGAGAAGGTAGGAGACTTTACTTAATAACTCAAAACTCTTGAATCTCACTACAATAAAATATGTGACAGATCATCCCTATTTATAATACTAGAAAACAACATATACTAGGACTAGAAAACTCATTCCAATATGAACTAGACAAATTAATCCTAACTAAGTATGAATTAAATAAATACCAATCCTAAACAACTTTGGATTAGTAATCTTGGTTTAATTCCAATAGAGCCTCTCTTAAACCAAGATATTAAAACTTGAGCGTGCCATTAACAATATCATATCTTATAGAAGTCAACCACCTCAGACTCTCGAACAATTTCCTGAAGTATGTAGCATCAACAAACTTGCGAGTGCCATCTTTAGTCAGATTCAGTTTCTCTTCAACAAGATTCAAAGTTAATTTAACTTTCTCCGTCTTCAAAATATCATGAGCATATTTGTTCTTCTTTTTGTATCCTTCAATAACTCGTCTTGATTTAAAATCATCTGCTTCTTCACTTGATTTGTACTTAGTCTTGTGTGCCCATCCTACTCTAGTTGACCTTTCAATAGGTGGTAGAGCAGTATCATCAACAAATAATTTTTCTTCAATCTCCTCAAAATATACAATCTGAGATAATGGTTCAAAATTGATTCCGTCTTCAATATCCAAAATCATGCACGTCAATTGTGGATCTGGACCCTTAATTATTTTTGCTTCAATTTTGGGTAGATCATTAAAAACCTGCTCTTGATGAACTTTTTTGCTTCTTTCATCACTAGATTCATCTTCAATACCTTCAAACAATTTTTCTTGTGTGATAATGGCGGGTACTTCCATTCCTTTTTCAATAGCCCCACATTGTATAGACCAATCATGTCTATTACATATTTCATTACTTAAAAGACTAGTAGCCTCTACCGAAAGAGCGTCAGTTCCAATCAAATTATCCTTTTTAGCTATCCCATAAATCATTGATAAATCAATTTGAACATTATTAGATTTTGCGTTGCAATCAAAGACATTATACCACAACAAAAATTACCTCTACCTTCTCTTCTTTTCTCTATAATTTCTAAATTCTGGCCTTCTTCATTTATTTCTGCCAGATCCGATGACTCTTCTTTATCTTTTGGTTCATCCTTTGTTTGCAATGCCTCATCCACTATCTCATGTGTTTGCTGATTCAATGACATCTCATATGCCACCAATTAATCTTCTAGATCATCAACTTTCAACGTATTAAGATCCTGGATTGCCTCAATAACTGTTTTCTTAATGTGAAATTCTAATCTTAGAGACTGCAATATCTTCTCAACAACTTTAACATCTTCCAATACTTCTCCATTAGCCTTCATAACATTAACTAGTTTTATAATTCTTGCAAAAAATTCTTTGACAGGTTCTGTTGGTTTCACCTGGGCCAGCTTATACTGTCTCCAAAGCTCTTGAAGTTTCTCTCTCTTCGCATCTACAACACACCTATATGATTTCACCAATATTGTCCAGGCCTCTTTTGCTGATTTTGCATGCAAATATTTGTTATATACATGTAATCGGACTTTGCTATTGAGGTAGTAGAGTGCCTTATAATTCAATTGCATATTTTTCTCCAATTGTGTAGCTGTTTCACCAGTCAATGTTGTTCCTTCTGGGGTTTCCACGAACCCTTCATCAATAATGGACCATAGTCCAACAACATTGAAGAAATTCTTCATCTGTTGATACCAACTCTCAAAATTATTTTTCCCATCAAACACAAAAACGGGACAATCTGGTAAATATGGAGTATTCATATTCTTTTATATATGTCGGATCTTACACGAGGCTTTGATGGGATCTCACACAGGCTCTGATACCAATTTGAAGGAAAATATTCTATTGATAAACTCTATGAATTCTTTGAATGCTCTCTATAACTCCACAACATAAAATAATTGCAGCAGCCCTATTTATAATAGTATAAAACCTATTTTAACTCAAAATAGGAAAACCTATTCTTATACTAATTTGACTATAAATCCTAATTGGGCATGGATTAAAATATCAAATCCTAATCAATTTTGGTTTCCTACAATTTTGAATTATTATTTCCAACACCAATTAACATTAATAAGATCTTTTTCTGGAATAGCAGAAAAAAATTCAATCTTTTATTTTTTACTATTTGGGCGAAGATATTATTTGATCTTTATTAATTTAATATGTAACTATAAATAGTAAACACAAAAAAAACTTGGTAAAAGAATTTAAAATTGAATCATGATATGAAACTTTAAAGAAAATACGCTTGATTTGAAAATGTATGTAGTATTTTCATTACATTGACATAAATGATACACGTAATTAAGTGATGAAGTCATGAATTTCTTCAACGGTGTATAAGATTTAATATATGTATAATTTTATTTATTTATTTATACACACAATATCACATTCTATATATTTTTCGATAAAGAGTGTTCAATTGATCATGGTTCACTCTATGTGGCTACACCACTAAGTATGTATCATTTTCTCACCAAAAAATAAATTAAAAAAATATCCTCTCATGCTCATATTTTTCCTTTTATCAGTTAAGACAAATTACATGCTTAGTTTCATTCGATAATGAAATGCATTCTTAGTTATAAATCAACATGTGAACAAGAAATTGAGAGGAATGGCCTTAAGGAATGCATAAATGCCCACCCCCGTGAATTTATGTTGTTACACGGTGATAAGGGCCAAATTGAATGTTAGATTTTGAGTGTCTTACAATTTAATGACATATGTTATCATACTTGATACTAATAATACTTGACAAGATACAGGATTAAAGACTTATTACCTTAATGGCTACATAATTTTCTTTTGAACTTTACATCTTCATTTATTCTCTTTTAATATTTCTAAAATAGGTACACAAAAAAACAAGGAAAACTTTTAAGGTTACTCTGTATGCAATTTATATAGTAAAACTTACACAAATAGCTACTTTTTAATAGACTCTAACAAGTTATAGCTATAAGTTGAATATTTACTTTTCGTAGCTAGTTTTTGATGTATTTCAGAAGATTCTCGATTGGCTGAAATATAGTGAAATACACTGATATATAGAACGGCTATTGAGTAAAAAACGGCTATATTTATGGCAATAAGAATCTTTTCCAAATTAAATGTTTATTTGTATTTATGGTTCCATGATTCACGCAAACCTCATGAGGTTCCATTACAGCTAACGTCTGTCAATTAAATTAACTCCATTCAAATACTTTTTGAATTTAAAAAAAAAACAAAATCAGCATCTTATCTTTCCCAAAAAATAGCTGAAGTTCCTTTCTTTCTTTTTTTTTTCAACAATCTGCTTTGCGATAATACAGCAATAGTTCCTTTCGTTCGTTTATTATTTTTTTCAACAATCTGATTGGAGATATGTTGTTCTAATATCGTTGTATTCGTAATGATATAAATGGCCACCGTAACCGCTTTGATCCGACATTTTGGTTTTTGGAACGATCAAAATTGTTACGTTAACTACAAAATAGATGCAGTTGTATTCAGTGATTATTGCAAATACGATGGACTGGTTGCTACGATTTCAACTCAACTTGGTCTGGATAGTTACAGAAACAAAATCTCAATAAAATATGTTGTTGAGGGGGATACTCAACCAATGGAAATACACAACGATATGGGAGTTAGGGTGTATATTGAGCTTAAGAGGGAAAAAAGTATTTTGCGGATGTATCCATTGTGCGTTAGTATTACAGATAATCATGTTGAGGAGATTGCAACTGGTGAGTGTGTTTTTAGAGACGATATGCTTCAACTTGGATACGATGATAATTTGGAGTATATGGTTGCGTATGATTCGAATGAATTCGATCTGTCAAATTGTGGAAAGGTTGCTGTATTTTTAGATGAGGACAACAAATTGATTATTTTCAACGCAGAACAGAAGGACATTTTTGTAGATCAAATTTACAAGGATAAGGATACATTGAAACTGGTAATGGCGAATTATGCTATCCGAGAACGATTCAACTTCAAAACTGAGAGATCAAATGCTATAAGGTATGTGCTTTCCGTATTCTAACTCTGCGGGAGATAATAAATGCATTACAAACAGCTCGTTACGGAGAATGACTTCATAATGATATATGTTTTTTTTTTAGCTATACAGTCGTATGTATGTCGCCTGAATGTGAATGGAAATTAGGAGCCTCAAGTGTTGGAAAATCTGAACTGTTCAGAGTTAGGTATTTCCATGACGAACATACATGCCCTTTGAAGGACAAGGTATATTCATAGAGGAAAGCAACAAGTTGGTTTATTGGGGAATCGGTTGTTAAGCTGAAAATAGCGAACCACAAGAGGAAAGTCAGCCCTGGGGATATAATGGACGACGTAAAAAAATGAATTCGGCGTAGATGTTTCTTACATGCTGGCCTGGAGAGCTAGAGAAAAAAGCTATGAATGATTTGAAGGGTGATCCTGCTGCTTCATACAATAAATTGTCGGCGTATGTGTATATCCTAGATAAAACATACCCTGGATCATATGTTAAAATGCATAAATCATGTGAAAATGAGTTCCTGTATTTCTTTGTTGCACTCAAAGCATTCATAAAGGGATCCGAGTGTTGTAGACCAATAGTGGTAGTGCATGGTGCACACCTTAAAAGCACGTATAATGGTACATTTGTATCCGCAAGTACTTTGGATGGTGCAGGTATGTGTATTCCTGTGCGTTTAATTTCAATAATATAAACTGAAAATACATTGTATATACCGAAATATACTGTGAAATATAGATTACATTACTCTTATCTAGACTGATAAAAATACATAGTTTGTGGATTAACTTTTTACAATGCAAATGTATACATAGGTGATATTCTACCACTGGCATATGGTTTGATAGATTAGGAAAATGATAAGTCCTGGACTTGGTTCTTTGAGCAGTTCAAGCAAGCTTATGGTATTAGGGATAACATGTGTGAAGTATCCGACAGACCCGAAAGCATAATCAAAGCGGTGTATCGGGTGTATCCTACTGTTCCTCATTTGGCCTGCATATGGCATGTTGACACCCAATTTTGTCCCGCCTCTCCTCCGAAATACCTATTTACGCTTCTAATATTTTTGGAAAATTAAAAAATATATATATTTATATTTTTACTATAATTATTAGCCTCTTATCAATACCGGCATTTCATTATTCTATTACAGTTACTAGCCATCATTATTATTATTACTATTATTATTATTATTATTATTATGTTACCAATATTATTATAATTCACAATTTTTATCATTTCGGTATTTTACCAGCTTACGCACACGCATCGCATTTATCTTTGCATAATTAAATAATAGTGTTTATTTACTGTGGATTTTCGAAATATTATTGCACGACTATTACAACGCCATTTTTTATCTGAGCACTAATAATTGCATATTTTATGTTACGTAATATTTTAACGCAAGTTATTTAAGTAGGTCTTTATTTAAACGCAGTAGCCCAATCAACCCATACTATTTTCGGACCAATTCATAAATCAGTCCACATTTTAATTTACCAGCCCAATTTAATTCATCTTATTCCAAATAATTAACCAACACTTCGGACCAGCCCATTCTTTTAATGCCCGGTCAAAAATTGACCCAGTCCAAAAAAGAACCGGGTCCGGCCCATTCCGTTTCAAGATAAGGGAAACCCTTTTAGGGTTTCCCCTTCATTTTCTCCTCTTCTCTTCAAGCCGCCACCCCCATCTCTCCCGCTCCCTTTCCCTTTTCCTCCTCCTTTCTCCCTCTTTCTCTCCCTCCACGCTCCTCTGTCACCCACTATTCCCTGTTCCCCGCCACCACCGCCGCCTACCCCACTCCCATTTCCCTCTGTTCCCCACTCGTCTTGTCCCCCCCGCTCCTCTCTCTCTCTTCGTCGAAGAAAACCCTAATTCGCCCTATATATAATCATTGTCCAAGTCAAGTGTTAGGGGGACTTTTTGGGAGCTTGATCGGAAACCCCCAAAAGAGCGAAATCTTTGATTCAGAAAGTTCCTCAATAACTGATTTTCGGTTCAAGGAATCCCTTGCAAAATAATTTCTTTTAGCTGTCACAATATCATGAAACATCGCATAAAAAAAAATACTCAAACAATGTTTTCGTCTACTCTGCGTTTGTCTCGAATTCGAGTCTCGCGACATGGAATTTGAAGTGTTCGAGAATAAATCGAGGCTCCCCGCACCTCAGGTTCGCTGCACTCGAAGAAGGTAAATAATCCTCCTTTCATTAGTTTAATTTCATTTTTTAGTATTTTAACAGGGATTTAGATATTCACCCATTTTGTTTGTTTAGTCGGTTGAACCTCTTCCTTTATTTATTTTTGGTATTTTGCGGGTTTAGTTCAACTAGTGCTTGTGTGTTAATTAATACCCGTGTTCGTGTTCGTTCAGTTTTAGTTGAGTTTAGTCTTAATTAATATGGTATAGCATCAATTAGTTCATAAAAAAAAAAGGATGAGTGATTTTGAGTCGCACAAACTGATCAAGATTGTTCACATGCTATTTGAGAATGTTGTCTAAACAAACGTAGTTGGGGTTACTAGTGTGCTATTGTTCTTTTAGTATCTAAGGATCCCAGACATGTTTCATTAAACCATTAAAGTACTCTAGCTCAATTATGCTCCTTTAACACTGTATGGTATGTATGCTGCCTGATTATATTTTTTGCATATTATTCCTCCTATGTGGTTCTATCCCTTGATTTAGCTCCTTTTCACACTTTTGATCAGTTTGGGTATCTGGATGAATCCTGTTTTCAATGGATCTGTCCTTAATAGATAACATTAAGTTCAATGCTTTGTTAAGTCTCATTCTACTGGAAATAACTCTATCGATTTGTCCAGTATTAATCATCTTTTAAGTATCTTAGGTGATAAAATTAAATTAATGATTCATGTTTTGGTATAATTACACTTCTTTAGTTTAAAGGTATCCTCTCATTCTTGTTGCATGTTTCTTTTGCTTATGGCTTCACTTGGGTGCCTTTAGGACATTATTGTGCTCCAAAGTGGTGTGTTTGAATCCTGGAAAGTGTGCGAATATGAGTTTTAAGATTACCCTGCTCCATTAAGCCATTCTTGTCTTCCGTACTATTTTCTATCGTCTTTAAACCACCATAGTGTTATGCTTTGAGTCGGCTGCTACTGCGGTCTACTGGGATGTTATGCTGGTTACTAGGAACCATGATCATAGAATCCCTATGCTGTTGTTTTATGCCCATCATCATGTCTGTCCCTGTGAATTGTTGGCTGCTATGCCTAGTTGTTGATTGTGGCATTTAGAACTAAAAGTTCTGGTTAGTTTTTATTTTTAGACCAAATATTGTCACTCTTTAGCATGCTGCTGTTGAGTTAAACCACTTGCTACTGTGTTTGAAACCTGTTTTCTGCCATGATTAGTTGATGGTTCAAAATGTTATATCCTTGGCATGCCTGCTCACTGGTAGATGAATACAATATATCCGCCTAATTGTTAAAGGATCCAGCATATATATATGAAGACGTAGTAGCTATTTGGACTGAGGAATATTAAAGTGTGACGCACTGTTTTGTCGGTTATGTTATTTTGCTTAGCATCTCTCAGTTGCTGCCTCTTTAAATATATTCACGGTTACCTTGAATTTTCCCAATGTCCTATATACATGAAATGAATTCTTCTAACTTCTATGGTTATTTCTATTTCTAGTCTTATAAAGGGTTAGCCTCCTTGTCTTTATAGCCAGCGAACATATACGGATACACTGACTTGTCCATAAGCCCTTTGTTTCTCATGTCCACCTTGGATGTCTAGCTCAACTGTTTTGAACAACTGCATAATTTCACTTATTTTAGTGGCTGTACATTTGTACTCTTGTGTATATTAATTGTTTTCTTGGTTTTTGAGAGGCTGGTCATGTATGCGTCAAATGTCCTTGTTGAAGTTGGTTTTAGATTTACTTATTAAAAGATGTGATTTTGGGAGGTGGGGTTTCTTCGGTTTTGATAATTGGCTATACTCTGTGTATATCGACTGTTTGCTTGGTTTACTAAAGTCTAATGTTCCTGTTAAAATTGGTTGCTTTGATATTAGTAAGCGAGTGTAGGTTAATTGGTGTGCGTTTCACTGTTTGCTTGTATGTCTTTGGAAATTTCTCGCCTCAATTACTGTAACAAGTGATTGTTGAATATTCCTTTCGACATTATAGTTTTATTGATTAGAACACTAATTCTTTTTTTTTATGCATGACCATCGCATACGAGTCCGAGGACTCGTCTTCTTCGCATCCAGTGTTGGGTTATAAACCCAACGCAATTGCTCTCGAGTCAACCTATCAATTCTGTCCGCAGCCAAACAAAAAATAACATCCGGGTCAAAGCCCAACAGACAGAGACAGCCTGCAGCAATATATAAAAAAACTGCTGGGCCGAAGCCCAACAGAAAATGGGTCCAGCAGTCCCCAAACGGGCTGGCCCATTTGATACTTATTACCCTTTTATTTTTTTATTTTTTGCATATAAATTTGTATTATGCAAACTAACTCTTTGTTTGTTTTTGTTTTCTTAGTTTAGATAAATTTTAATTAATTAGTAGGCTTAGTTTTAGTAATGGGTAGTTAGTTTAAACAAAACCAATAATTAATCCCATAAGTTTCATTTTCTTCTCTCCACACTAAATTATTCATAGAATCTATAATGTTTGCTGCCGGAATAATTGATGGCATAAATTCATCTTTTGATTTCCAAAACGCCACTAATACATAAATAGGGATTCAAGCATATTTTCTTAAATAACTCTTCAAATTTGGAATTAATCACACATCATTTTAGCTAAGGGTAATTAATAAAATTAATGAAAGTGAGGAAACTTATGTCCCTTTTCCAGCATATTTAAAGAAAAATAAAGCATTTCTACATCACTATATATCACAATATAAGTTTTATTTAACATTCACACTATCTATTTTGTATTTTTTTGTTTATACTCTTAAATCAAAAAAGAGAATCATCAATATCTCACCATTTGAGTTGTTTCAAATATTTATTAAAACGCTGCGCAAATCCGGGTTTCCTTCTATTTATATATTCTATGCAAAATCTTATTTTTGAAAGCATTATTATTTAGAGCTTTAGCAATCTTCATATGTTTTATTCGAAATGGCATTTAAAATCTTCTCTTATGAAAATCATTATATTTTCTCTAAACCTCATCTTAAGCAACATTTTATATTAAACTTTAGCAGTATTTATAAACTACTTATTTAATTTTAAATATTATATTTGCATTTTTCCCCCCTAATTAATTAACCTAAGTTTGGTCGGATAACCGTAAGTTAACGGATTCTAAAGGATGCCTAACCCCTTCCCTTTAGGATAATATAGAGCCCTTACCTAGAATCACACTGGTTAAGCAGACTACTAATTAATGTTTAGTTTTAACTTTGCCTTAGTTAACCTCTAGGTGTCCTAATTCACCGTTAAATTAATTAGGTGGCGACTCCTTAAAACAAATAAATAGGAATCACCAATACGTCATACTCCTAATTTAACTACCCTGTTAAAATGGGGTGTGACAGCTTGGCGACTCTCCTGGGGAACTTAGGCTCTAACCATAACAACTTAGGTTAATAAATAATTTGTGGGACATTTTGTTTGTTTTGCTTTATTTTCCTTATACTGTTGCTTTATATGCTTTTAAATGTTTGTATTTCATTCTTTATGTGCATTTTTTCATGTAAAATGTATATTACTGCTTTCCTTAAATTGGCATTCCGTTCATATTTTCTTCCACTTCTGGAAACTCACACTATCACACGTACACGCGAGGTGTGTTTTGCGCACCCGCAAATTTCTTTCGTAGAATCCAAATTTTAGGAGAGTTGGCGTATGCGCGGGGTTCTCGAGTAACGGGGACCGCGTGGCCTTCTCACTCGAGCAGTCCGCTTGGGAACCTTGTGTCTAGTAAACCCATTCTTAGTCTACTCAGGGTAGAGCGAAGCCAAAACCTTGTAAGGACATGCATCATTTTAAACCTAGGAAGCTTAATACCCTTAGTGTATTAAGTTCATTAGTCAACCTTACCAAATGTCCAAATGAGTCTATGACTCTAAGTGACACTACTCACTATCTATGTGCATTATTTGAAGGACAAATATGTGGAATATGTGGACCTAATACTCTATAGATAAATATTTCAAGGAAACTGACATTTTGTTGCAGGTTGCCGTGGAGCATTAATTAATGCCGGAGGTTGAAGACAACCAAAGGAAATTAGTGAAGTTGAAGTATTAGATATCTTAGGTTGATTTTGAGATGTATTATTGGCATGTAATAATTTCTATTCTTGCAAATTACTTTTAGGAGGAGTTGTGGAATGATACATAAAAGACATGTTTGTCCATCAAATATTCGTTAGGCCTACCTCTGGCATAAAGAGGTCCCTTGCATTATAAAACGCGATGTATTATGTGCAATAATGTGTTTATATGCAATAATATGTCCTTACCGTATACTGGCTCATTTTCTTTTTTCTTTTTCTTGTTTTATCTTTTTTCTTTTTAAAATTTATTTTCAAAATGAAAGGTTGACTTGTGCTAAAGGGGAACTGGCGGAGCATCCATATTTCACACGGTCTAGAGCCAAGAAATCAGACTCTGACTCATCACTAATCATCTGGTTAACTAAAAAGACTCGTTCGAAAATGGAGCAAAGTTTGATCAATGCAACCACTTCATCTGAGTCATCTCTTAGTTTACCGATCACGAGTGATCCCACATCTTCTAATGAACCAGAAACACATTTAGAGATCATTTCTCGTCTGGAGCGACGAGTTGCTGAATTAAGTCACATGGTACTTCACAACCGGTCATTTTCTCAAACGCCACCACATATGACTCCATCTCATGGGGTTCGTCAGACTTTGCCAATGCCACCTCCATTCCCAAATTTGAACGAATTTAACCAAGCAAATTATTTTACCACCTCTCAGCCGGTTCGTTCCGAACCCCTCACTCAAAATGCTCCCCTTTTATTTACAGCCACCTCATCAAAAGCTCAGTTCATACCGCCGACACATGATGTTACCAATACGCATCAAGTTCCGCCAGTATATACTTATACCACAGCTCCACCCATGACACAAATCCAAGGACAATGTCGCACAGATGTTGATCATTATGTCGAAGTTGAAAATGAGGCACGGTCAGTTAATGATGAAATGATAAATAGAAAGCTCAAAAGTTTGGAGGATGCCATGAGAAGTTTGCGTGGACTTGGTAGTAACCAAAGCGTGAGATATGAAGAATTATGTGCATTTCCTGAGGTAGAATTGCCACCAGGTTACAAGATTCCAAAATTTGAGAACTTTGATGGGTCGGGGAACCCTTTCTTCCATTTGAAGGTCTATTGTGAAAAGTTGATTGGTGTGGGGAAGAATGAAGGGATAAGAGTCAAACTATTCAATCAAAGTTTGAGTGGAAAAGCCTTGGAGTGGTATTCCAAGCAAGATACAACCAAATGGCGTACTTGGGATGACTTGGCGAATGCTTTTGTGGATCATTATAAATTTCATGTCGAGATCGCTCCTGACAGAATCTCGATTACAAAATTAAAGAAGAGGTCAATCGAATCATTTCGAGAATATGCTATACGGTGGAGGGAAGAAGCATCTAGAGTACACCCATCCATGGAGGAGACAGAAATGGTTACTTTCTTCATTCAAGCACTAGAACCGGAATACTATGAACGTTTGGTGACAATGGGCGGAAAAACTTTTGCAGAGGTGATCAAAGCTGGGGACATGATCGAAGATGGCATTAAGACAGGGAGAATAACAAGTCTTGCGGCTTTACAGTCTACTAGTAGGGCCATACAAACTGGTACTCTCGGAAACGGAAAGAAAAATGAAAAAGAAGCAGCATCGGTAATGGCTTTGGGAAACACATCATACCACCATCAACGACCCCCGCGATACCAGCCTAACGCTCACCATTCACAATATTTCCAATATTCTCCACATCCCTACGACCAAGCTTTGTCATCTTACCAACCTCAATCACCACAAATATCCTACCCTGTTTACAACACACAACCAGCATATCGAGCTCCACGACCACCAACATATCCAGCTCCACCATCACAAACTCATCATCCAAACAATGCATCCGCACCTCGCCCAAATAAACCGTTTCGCAATTTCACACCATTAGGAGAGCCACTGAGCGTTGTTTTTGAAAGGCTGCAAGCTTCAGGATTAGTATATCCTGTGGAAGGTAGAATTCTAGATCCATTACCCAGAAGCTTTGATCCCACTAAAACATGTGCATATCATTCGGGGGTAAAAGGCCATTCCACTGATTGTTGTTACGCAATGAAGCATAAGGTTGAGGATCTTATTGAAGCAAAACAGATCACGGTCAAACCACCAACACCAAATGTGGTTAACAATCCACTCCCAACCCATGATGGGGCCACGATAAATATGATTGGAACAGATGAAAATGTTGATGACCCAGCCGAATTTATAGTGCCTGTGGATCGTGTGGAAGATCATGATCTTGTAGCCGTTGCTTCTCCGGCTGTAGTGATAAGGGGTTGTGTGCCTGTCGAGATATTAGGAGCTTCATCAACGCCTGTGGAAGTAGTTCAAGCACCAAATCAGTTACCAGTGCTCGATACAAAAGCCGTACCATGGAATTATCAACAAACTGTGATGGAATGTCGAGGAAAGGACGCGATCACTGACAAGGTTAAGACATCAGGAATGACAAGGTCTGGAAGATGCTATTCTCCAGAAGAGCTAGTTAGATTGGGGCAAGTTAAGGAAACCAACGTACCTCCCAAAAGGGTCGTGACTGAATTCGAAGCAGAAGAATTTCTGAGGAAAATTAAAGCTAGTGAGTACTCGGTCGTGGATCAGTTGAAAAAGACCAATGCTCAAATTCCTATTCTCTCTTTGCTTTTGAGTTCGGATATGCACAGAAATGCACTGTTGAAGATCTTGAATGAAGCATATGTCCCAAGCGAAACAACTAGTGAGGCGTTAGCTGGGATGATTGAGCGCGTACTTGATAGCCATCGAATCAGTTTCGATAATGAAGAACTGCCGCCAGAAGGATGCATGCATAATAAAGCGCTCTATATAACTGTCAAGTGTCGTAACATGTTTGTGGCTAAAGTATTGATTGATGGGGGGTCTGGACTCAACATCTGTCCATTAACAAGTCTGAAGAAGATCGGATATAATGTTAGTGAGCTCAAGACCAGTGATATGAATATTCGAGCATTTGATGGGGCTCAAAGGCGCCCTATTGGGGAAATAGAGTTGAAAGTGTTGATTGGCCCTGTTGAATTCATTATGGATTTTCAAGTACTTGATATTTCCACGACATACAACATGTTGTTAGGTAGGCCGTGGATCCATCTGGCTGGGGCTGTACCATCTACTTTGCACCAAACTGTCAAATTCGAGTGGGATCAGCAACAAATATGTATACATGGAGAAGGGGACACGTCTTTCTATCTAGAGCAATCCACCCCATTCATCGAGGCAGAAGGAGGGTTTGACGGAGCTGCTTATCACGCTTGGGAGGTTGTGAATGTCACTAAGGAGAGTGAAGTGTGTCAAACTCAAGAGTTCAAAAGATCATGTGCCGCAATTATGGTTGCAAAAGAAATGCTGAGAAATGGGTACCAACCTGGCTTTGGGCTAGGGAAAACACTAAATGGGCGGGTTGAGCCAGTCGTTCTCCCTACGCAACAGTTTACATTCGGTTTGGGATATGAGCCAACTGAGGAAGAAGTGAAGAAAGCACGAAAGAATAAAAAGAAAGAGATTGCATTGCCAAAACCCATTCCTACCATTAATCAAACTTTCTCAAAACCTTCAGATCTGATTGTTGAAGTTGCCTACGATGATATCGTGGAGGGAGTCAAGAACCTATTCGTGGAAAATGAAGATTATCATGTGGTGATAATCAAAGACTTTGCTGAAATACTGACTTTATAGGCTGCTGAGCCAGGACCGGAGTTGCAAAATTGGACTTCTATCTTAGCCCCGGTTCGCCGGGAGTTTCAGTATTTTAAGTTTAAATTTCCTTTTGTAGTAGGCCGGAGGCATCAACTAGAACATTTAGTTCCTTTTGTCATGTTGCCTCTATGTTTTGTTACGGCCTTTTTAAATTAAGATTCTGTCATTTTGTTTGTAACGAACTACGTTTGGCCTGACTTCCTGTTGTATACGTAGGCAGCCCACATCGGGTTCGGCCACTCTTTTCAAATCATTTCAGTATCTTTGTTTGTGGTTGGAACTACGTTTGGCCTGACTTCCCGTTGGAAACGTAGGCAGCCCACATCGGGTTCGGCCACTTTTTCAAAATATTTCAGTGTTTTGTTGTATGAGTCGAACTACGTGTGGCCTGATTTCATTTTGGATACGTAGGCAACCCATATCGGGTTCGGCCCCCTTTATTAAAAAATCAAAAAAAAACTCAAAAGTCTTTATTTTTATCACGAACTACGTCTGGCCTGATTCCTTTGGGATACGTAGGCAACCCGAGGCGGGTTCGGCCCTTCTATTTTTAAATTTTTAATATCTTCGGATTGTCCAAAACATTTTAGTTCCTATAAAATATATAAAGATTTTTATACAAGACTTGGTCTTCCCACCGTTTAAATTCATGTGTCTTAATATCTTGAAACTGGGACCAATTTTTGAAATCGATCAAATCACTTTCAAAAATTTTTCATTACAACTTTCTCACCTTTCGATTGTTTAGAACCAAGTGTCTCCAGGACTTGAAACTGGGACAAAATTTTGAAGTCGGTCAAATCACTTTAAAAAACTTTCAATATAAGTTCTTGCTTTTCAATTGTCCAGAATCAAGCATCTTCAGGACTGAAACTGGGACAAATTTTTAGAAATTGCATAAAGGTTATCTTAAATATTTAACCATTTTTTAATAAGAATCTATCCATATTTCTAAAATGCAAATAAATTCAAAAATCAAGTCATTTTACAGATTAGAGCCACTAAGTATTGCCTTTCAAAATCATCCAAATCTCATTACTTTTATTTTTCAAAATACATTTTGTATAACTGAAACTCCCCGGCAAAGCAAGATGTGTGGTGAAGCATCGAAGAATGAAGGATGCGACCAAGACAAGATCAATTCAAGGGCCAAGTTCCCCGACACGCACAAGTCAACTAATATTTCTTTTAAACTCACGATTTTTCTTTGATGAGGCAGGTTCAATTAACGTGAAGGTTGTGCATATTCGACTCATCTTAAAACTTTAATTATGGGCGTGATCGAAAAGTTAGCTTTCTTCAAAAGGGCAAACATTCTTCAACGTGGATGCAAAGGTAGCTTATGCCGAACGGCGGGCGTCGTTCCACTCATCACGAAATTTCGATTGCAACAGTGGACACAAAATCATCTTCTCAACCAAGGGCTGTAAGTATAATTCTTTCAGACCCAGCTATTTATTCTTATCACTAACAGTTGTTTTAGCTCGTGACATTCCTCGATGAATCGAATACATATAATCATGGACACTGACCTTGATCACCTGTTATTGGTTAGAATTCCTCAATTTCATCATCACTTCATACATGTTCAAATCATTATCAAATTCTTTTAGAATGAGGTATTTTAATAAGATGACCAGATCGAAATATTGCATCATATATCAAGTTGTGAGGTTAATTGTAGATGTAACTTCCGTCACAACGGGACATGGATTAAGTTGTGGATATCTTTCCACAATACTATTTCTAAAGTGGACGTGGATTTACATTTACATTGTGGATGCGAGCATGGAAGTGGGAGTAGAATTATATTACAAAAAATATACATATAATTGTAGAAAGTGGATACAGATTTATATTTTCGAAAGTAAAAGTGGATTTATTTTTTGCGCCGTATAATACGGACGTGAAAGTAGATGTAGATTTATTTTATATCGTATAATACGGACATGAAAGTCGACGTGGATTTACATTTTTGTACCGTGAAATGCGGACGTGGATTTATATTTTGAATTGTGAAAGTGGACTTAAATTTATTTTTCTGCACTCTGGAAATGGATATGGATTTACATTTTTTGCACCGTGGGAAGTGGACGTGATTTAGGCACCCACCTTAGAATGCGGGTATTTCAATTTTTAATTTAGGCGCCCACCTTAGAATGCGGGTATTTCAATTTTTAATTTAGGCACCCACCTTAAAATGCGGGTATTTCAAAATTTAATTTAGGCACCCACCTCCGAATGCGGGTATTTTATATTCAAGTCCAGGCACCCACCTCCGAATGCGGGTATGTTATATTTTATCTCAGGCACCCACCTCCGAATGCGGGTATCTTATATTTCATTTCTGGCACCCACCTCCGAATGCGGGTATCTTATATTTATTTCAGGCACCCACCTCCGAATGCGGGTATTTTATATTCAAGTTCATGCACCCACCTCCGAATGCGGGTATTTTATATTCAAGTCCAGGCACCCACCTCCGAATACGGGTATCTTATATTTATTTCAGGCACCCACCTCCGAATGCGGGTATTTTATATTCAAGTCCAGGCACCCACCTCCGAATGCGGGTATCTTATATTTTATTTCAGGCACCCACCTCCGAATGCGGGTATTTTATATTCAAGTCCAGGCACCCACCTCCGAATACGGGTATCTTATATTTTATTTCAGGCACCCACCTCCGAATGCGGGTATTTTATATTCAAGTCCAGGCACCCACCTCCGAATGCGGGTATCTTATATTTTATTTCAGGCACCCACCTCCGAATGCGGGTATTTTATATTCAAGTCCAGGCATCCACCTCCGAATGCGGGTATCTTATATTTTATTTCAGGCACCCACCTCCGAATGCGGGTATTTTATATTCAAGTTCAGGCACCCACCTCCGAATGCGGGTATTTTATATTTCATGTTAGGCGCCCACCTCCGAATGCGGGTATTTTATATTTCAGTTCAGGGGCCCACCTCCGAATGCGGGTATGTTATATTTCAGTTCAGGCGCCCACCTCCGAATGCGGGTATTTTATATTTCAGTTCAGGCGCCCACCTCCGAATGCGGGTATTTTATATTTCAGTTCAGGCGCCCACCTCCGAATGCGGGTATTTTATATTTCAGTTCAGGCGCCCACCTCCGAATGCGGGTATCTTATATTTCAGTTCAGGCGCCCACCTCCGAATGCGGGTATTTTATATTTCAGTTCAGGCGCCCACCTCCGAATGCGGGTATTTTATATTTCAGTTCAGGCGCCCACCTCCGAATGCGGGTATCTTACATTTCAGTTCAGGCACCCACCTCCGAATGCGGGTATTTTATATTTCAGTTCAGGCACCCACCTCCGAATGCGGGTATGTTGTGGATTCAACTTTCGAAACAGAGGTTACAAGTGTAAACTTCTCCAACCCTGTCTTATTTACACATATATTTCTTTGTTGCTAACAATTGTTTTTAGCTGGTGGCTTTTAACAATATCGAAGTTGGCATCACACATCAACTCGTAGAACTATTTCTTCGGCAGCGAACTGGGGCAATTTATCGGGAAGGATAATCAGACTTCCCGACACGGGTCAAGGATCTACCTCGAACACTCGTCTCTAATCACAAGTATTCTTTTGCATTCCAGCAATAGAATTCTCAAGTTTCTATCATAATACCCAGTGTTATCATAATTCAACACTGGGACAATATTTTGCAAGATTCGCGCCAATCGGGGTTCAGGTGTCGTATTTGTCCCAGAACTACACTCGACCTGATTCTCGTGTAGCCCGAGATATGTAGGCAACTCAGAGGCCGGAGTTCGGTCATAATCCTCTCAAGTTTCCTTTAGCCGGGACAAAATAGGCTATTGAGTCAACGTCTTTGCCCGACAACTCTTTTCATCATTACCGGGCAAAGAGGGACAAGTTGTTGACACCCAATTTTGTCCCGCCTCTCCTCCGAAATACCTATTTACGCTTCTAATATTTTTGGAAAATTAAAAAATATATATATTTATATTTTTACTATAATTATTAGCCTCTTATCAATACCGGCATTTCATTATTCTATTACAGTTACTAGCCATCATTATTATTATTACTATTATTATTGTTATTATTATTATTATGTTACCAATATTATTATAATTCACAATTTTTATCATTTCGGTATTTTACCAGCTTACGCACACGCATCGCATTTATCTTTGCATAATTAAATAATAGTGTTTATTTACTGTGGATTTTCGAAATATTATTGCACGACTATTACAACGCCATTTTTTATCTGAGCACTAATAATTGCATATTTTATGTTACGTAATATTTTAACGCAAGTTATTTAAGTAGGTCTTTATTTAAACGCAGTAGCCCAATCAACCCATACTATTTTCGGACCAATTCATAAATCAGTCCACATTTTAATTTACCAGCCCAATTTAATTCATCTTATTCCAAATAATTAACCAACACTTCGGACCAGCCCATTCTTTTAATGCCCGGTCAAAAATTGACCCAGTCCAAAAAAGAACCGGGTCCGGCCCATTCCGTTTCAAGATAAGGGAAACCCTTTTAGGGTTTCCCCTTCATTTTCTCCTCTTCTCTTCAAGCCGCCACCCCCATCTCTCCCGCTCCCTTTCCCTTTTCCTCCTCCTTTCTCCCTCTTTCTCTCCCTCCACGCTCCTCTGTCACCCACTATTCCCTGTTCCCCGCCACCACCGCCGCCTACCCCACTCCCATTTCCCTCTGTTCCCCACTCGTCTTGTCCCCCCCGCTCCTCTCTCTCTCTCTCTTCGTCGAAGAAAACCCTAATTCGCCCTATATATAATCGTTGTCCAAGTCAAGTGTTAGGGGGATTTTTTGGGAGCTTGATCGGAAACCCCCAAAAGAGCGAAATCTTTGATTCAGAAAGTTCCTCAATAACTGATTTTCGGTTCAAGGAATCCCTTGCAAAATAATTTCTTTTAGCTGTCACAATATCACAAAACATCGCATAAAAAAAAATACTCAAACAATTTTTTCGTCTACTCTGCGTTTGTCTTGAATTCGAGTCTCGCGACATCGAATTTGAAGTGTTCGAGAATAAATCGAGGCTCCCCGCACCTCAGGTTCGCTGCACTCGAAGAAGGTAAATAATCCTCCTTTCATTAGTTTAATTTCATTTTTTAGTATTTTAACAGGGATTTAGATATTCACCCATTTTGTTTGTTTAGTCGGTTGAACCTCTTCCTTTATTTATTTTTGGTATTTTGCGGGTTTAGTTCAACTAGTGCTTGTGTGTTAATTAATACCCGTGTTCGTGTTCGTTCAGTTTTAGTTGAGTTTAGTCTTAATTAATATGGTATAGCATCAATTAGTTCATAAAAAAAAAAAGGATGAGTGATTTTGAGTCGCACAAACTGATCAAGATTGTTCACATGCTATTTGAGAATGTTGTCTAAACAAACGTAATTGGGGTTACTAGTGTGCTATTGTTCTTTTAGTATCTAAGGATCCCAGACATGTTTCATTAAACCATTAAAGTACTCTAGCTCAATTATGCTCCTTTAACGCTGTATGGTATGTATGCTGCCTGATTATATTTTTTGCATATTATTCCTCCTATGTGGTTCTATCCCTTGATTTAGCTCCTTTTCACACTTTTGATCAGTTTGGGTATCTGGATGAATCCTGTTTTCAATGGATCTGTCCTTAATAGATAACATTAAGTTCAATGCTTTGTTAAGTCTCATTCTACTGGAAATAACTCTATCGATTTGTCCAGTATTAATCATCTTTTAAGTATCTTAGGTGATAAAATTAAATTAATGATTCATGTTTTGGTATAATTACACTTCTTTAGTTTAAAGGTATCCTCTCATTCTTGTTGCATGTTTCTTTTGCTTATGGCTTCACTTGGGTGCCTTTAGGACATTATTGTGCTCCAAAGTGGTGTGTTTGAATCCTGGAAAGTGTGCGAATATGAGTTTTAAGATTACCCTGCTCCATTAAGCCATTTTTGTCTTCCGTACTATTTTCTATCGTCTTTAAACCACCATAGTGTTATGTTTTGAGTCGGCTGCTACTGCGGTCTACTGGGCTGTTATGCTGGTTACTAGGAACCATGATCATAGAATCCCTATGCTGTTGTTTTATGCCCATCATCATGTCTGTCCCTGTGAATTGTTGGCTGCTATGCCTAGTTGTTGATTGTGGCATTTAGAACTAAAAGTTCTGGTTAGTTTTTTTTTTTAGACCAAATATTGTCACTCTTTAGCATGCTGCTGTTGAGTTAAACCACTTGCTACTGTGTTTGAAACCTGTTTTCTGCCATGATTAGTTGATGGTTCAAAATGTTATATCCTTGGCATGCCTGCTCACTGGTAGATGAATACAATATATCCGCCTAATTGTTAAAGGATCCAGCATATATATATGAAGACGTAGTAGCTATTTGGACTGAGGAATATTAAAGTGTGACGCACTGTTTTGTCGGTTATGTTATTTTGCTTAGCATCTCTCAGTTGCTGCCTCTTTAAATATATTCACGGTTACCTTGAATTTTCCCAATGTCCTATATACATGAAATGAATTCTTCTAACTTCTATGGTTATTTCTATTTCTAGTCTTATAAAGGGTTAGCCTCCTTGTCTTTATAGCCAGCGAACATATACGGATACTGACTTGTCCATAAGCCCTTTGTTTCTCATGTCCACCTTGGATGTCTAGCTCAACTGTTTTGAACAGCTGCATAATTTCACTTATTTTAGTGGCTGTACATTTGTACTCTTGTGTATATTAATTGTTTTCTTGGTTTTTGAGAGGCTGGTCATGTATGCGTCAAATGTCCTTGTTGAAGTTGGTTTTAGATTTACTTATTAAAAGATGTGATTTTGGGAGGTGGGGTTTCTTCGGTTTTGATAATTGGCTATACTCTGTGTATATCGACTGTTTGCTTGGTTTACTAAAGTCTAATGTTCCTGTTAAAATTGGTTGCTTTGATATTAGTAAGCGAGTGTAGGTTAATTGGTGTGCGTTTCACTGTTTGCTTGTATGTCTTTGGAAATTTCTCGCCTCAATTACTGTAACAAGTGATTGTTGAATATTCCTTTCGACATTATAGTTTTATTGATTAGAACACTAATTCTTTTTTTTTATGCATGACCATCGCATACGAGTCCGAGGACTCGTCTTCTTCGCATCCAGTGTTGGGTTATAAACCCAACGCAATTGCTCTCGAGTCAACCTATCAATTCTGTCCGCAGCCAAACAAATAATAACATCCGGGTCAAAGCCCAACAGACAGAGACAGCCTGCAGCAATATATAAAAAAACTGCTGGGCCGAAGCCCAACAGAAAATGGGTCCAGCAGTCCCCAAACGGGCTGGCCCATTTGATACTTATTACCCTTTTATTTTTTTATTTTTTGCATATAAATTTGTATTATGCAAACTAACTCTTTGTTTGTTTTTGTTTTCTTAGTTTAGATAAATTTTAAATAATTAGTAGGCTTAGTTTTAGTAATGGGTAGTTAGTTTAAACAAAACCAATAATTAATCCCATAAGTTTCATTTTCTTCTCTCCACACTAAATTATTCATAGAATCTATAATGTTTGCTGCCGGAATAATTGATGGCATAAATTCATCTTTTGATTTCCAAAACGCCACTAATACATAAATAGGGATTCAAGCATATTTTCTTAAATAACTCTTCAAATTTGGAATTAATCACACATCATTTTAGCTAAGGGTAATTAATAAAACTAATGAAAGTGAGGAAACTTATGTCCCTTTTCCAGCATATTTAAAGAAAAATAAAGCATTTCTACATCACTATATATCACAATATAAGTTTTATTTAACATTCACACTATCTATTTTGTATTATTTTGTTTATACTCTTAAATCAAAAAAGAGAATCATCAATATCTCACCATTTGAGTTGTTTCAAATATTTATTAAAACGCTGCGCAAATCCGGGTTTCCTTCTATTTATATATTCTATGCAAAATCTTATTTTTGAAAGCATTATTATTTAGAGCTTTAGCAATCTTCATACGTTTTATTCGTAATGACATTTAAAATCTTCTCTTATGAAAATCATTATATTTTCTCTAAACCTCATCTTAAGCAACATTTTATATTAAACTTTAGCAGTATTTATAAACTACTTATTTAATTTTAAATATTATATTTGCATTTTTCCCCCTAATTAATTAACCTAAGTTTGGTCGGATAACCGTAAGTTAACGGATTCTAACGGATGCCTAACCCCTTCCCTTTAGGATAATATAGAGCCCTTACCTAGAATCACACTGGTTAAGCAGACTACTAATTAAGGTTTAGTTTTAACTTTGCCTTAGTTAACCTCTAGGTGTCCTAATTCACCGTTAAATTAATTAGGTGACGACTCCTTAAAACAAATAAATAGGAATCACCAATACGTCATACTCCTAATTTAACTACCCGGTTAAAATAGGGTGTGACATGGCATTTGTGGAAAAATGTGACTAAGAAATACAAGTCGAATGATGAAGTATTGAGCCTTGTGTTTTATTCACTTACCAAAGCATACACACAGGATGAGTTCGATAAACTGATGGAAAAGATTGAGAATGTTGAAATACGAGTAAAGGAATATTTGGATGATGCTGGAAGGGAGAAATGGTCTAGGCTATATTCACATGTTAACAGAGGTTGGACGATGACTTCGAATATAGCGGAATGTATTAATGGAAAACTAGTAGTGGCAAGAGAGTTTCCTGTATTTGATTTCCTTGAAGAAGTTAGGAGGATGTTTGGGAGATGGAATTGCACAAATAGGAAAAATGGTACATACACATTCTCAACACTTTCGAGACGATACCAAGAAATGCTCTCAATGAATGAGTATAAATCGTTACGCATGAGGGTAAGTTTTTTCTTGATGATAAAACTGGTTTGTTTATGTCTCAGGGTATACTTCTCTGTATTTTTCTCTATTTTGTTGTATTTACCTAACTTCCTTTTAAGTTTATGGAAACTGACATGCAATGTATTTTTGTTGTTGAATGTGCATTTTCTTAGGTTGAAGCATCAACTAAATATGTTTATACGGTTAATGATGGACCGCGGCGTTTCATAATTGATTTGAAGAGGAAAACTTGCAGTTGCAGGATGTTTCAAATGGACGAAACACCATGTTCACATGCCTGGGCTGTATTAAAGAGTAAAAATCTAACGGCTGATGCATATTGCTCAAAATTATTCAAGCCAAATACAGTGGTGAATACGTATGAAGTGTCGATTGATCCACTTCCTGACGAGAGTAAGTGGAATGTTCCAACACACATATTGGATGAGGTTGTTCTGCCACCGAGATACAAGCGACCTCCTGGTAGGCCAAAAAAGAAAAGGGATAAGCCATTAATGGAGCTGATGATTGGTAAACGTAGGAATGCTTGTAGTACATGTGGACGTCTAGGTCATAACAGGCGTTCGTGTGGTAATGATCCACTTAAGAAGAAGAAAATAAATGTCTAGTCTTTATTTGTGTTTTATTTCTAGGACAGTTGTCCGATGATGTTTTAAAAAAATCAGATGTATTCCATCTTGAATTCATTTTTTCTTTTCTGTGATGTATTTCACTGGTGTTATGTCATAGAATTGAACTAATTTGTTCAATAATAAAATTACAATGAAATTAACTTGAAAAACATTGGTCAATACTTATGCCTCAATAAATGACTTTATATATGCAATTATTGTTGTGGGAATACATTTGATTCATACAGAACATATTGGCCGAATCATTATACAAAGGGAAAGCATTCAGCAGTTTTGTAACTTTTTATATTTCTTTGTATTTCACTGTATTTCAATTTATTTCCTTGTATGTCAATATAGTGTCATTGTTGGGAATACATTTTAAAGAACACTTGTGAACTTATGAACCAGTTGACTTTTATTGCAATATATATGACATGGTTGTTGCATTTCTGGTTTTCCAAAAAAGAAGCTTACCAGACATACAATGAATAAGGAAATGTATTGCGTACTTATAACAAACAAACACGAAATGACTGCAGACAGCATACGAGTGTATTTAATAATATCCGAAAACACTAGACAAAAGACAACACCATAGTCGTTGTATTCTAAAAGAAAAACATATTGTCTAAAAGTAATATTAACTGATCCAAACACTAATGTTCAACATCAAAAATACATGAAAAAATGTCTTGAACTAAACAACATCTAATCTACCCCAACATCTACTCTACGTCATCTACTATATTCACTGCATCGTAATCAACTATAGGCCTGACTGGTCTTGCTGGTTGCTTGTTATCACTTTCTGCATTCTGGTTTGCCTTTCCTCAACTACAGTCGCAAAGAAGTGCACCATATCTCTGACGGTGAAACTTTGCATCAATATTGACTGGAATGCCTTCACCCGAGCTCAAGAATTCAGCAAAAGCTGCCACATATACACCACAATCCCTGAAACCAAATGAACAAAAATTTATTTGTGCTTTAGTAAAATTTTAGAAGAAGAACAATGTTAATGAATTTGTATTTCAAAGATTAAAAAAAAACATACATGCTTCCAGATGGTTGTTGTGGTAGATCGTCCACATTAACGACATCAAAATCGTCATTTAGTGCTATATTTTTGTAAGCGGGGTGACTCTGAAAATCTATATTTTTCTTCTTTTCATAAAAACCGGACATTTGTAGATGATGTGGCACAAGGGCAACCATCATGTTCACTTCTCTCCTAACGACGGTATCATGCCCTGCAGCTCGATATGAGTCGTACACATACAGACATCTACTCAAAAAAATCATAAACAAATATAAGAAAACAACAAAAAGAAATATTATAGAAGTGTATTTCATTATTTCTATAGCGTATGTTTAATAACAAATACACACCTGTCAATGAATGATATAACCACTAAAATCCAGTGATTTTTCTCTTTCACATTGATAGGGATTAATACGTTGTCAACTGTATGCCATGGTACATTACCTATCAACCTGTACCCATTTATGTACTCACATACGTCAGATTCCTTGCTAGCAACACTTGTGGATGATTCCAGATTTTTCCAAGCATGGTAAATCTCTGTGATTATGGTATGTAGTATACAGCTGACGATGGTATATTTATATGTGTTGTTATCTTCATATTTTTCGTTCTTACGGAGGTAATAAAAAATAACATCAAGATGCTGCAAATAAAATATAGAGGCAGTCAGTAATCTCAGTTGTTACTTCGTCAAAAATACACTGAAATATATTGAAAAAATATAGCAAAACTACTGAAAAAAACAGAAGCATATCACGGTAGGAATATAAAAAAACATAAGCATATCACAGTAGGAAAAAAACAGAAGCATATAACAGAATGTTATTACAAAAAAAAAAAGTACGAAAGTTACATATGGTAAATATAGTGAAATATAGGATAAGATTCATTGACATACACATTTCCAAAAACACAGTCAAATGAAAGGGTGATAAATCAGTGAAGTCGATATGTGGAATACATCGAAAATATATGATAGAGACAGTGAAATACATGAAGAAAAAATAGTGAAAATTAGGAAGATTTAACGAAATAGATCGTAAAATAAACATTGAAACATGCAAATGGAAAAAGGAAATTCTGTAAAAAAAACGAACCTCATCATTCCAAAGTCTCCCTTCCATTGATAACAAGTAGAACCAGTTTTTATTTTTAACAAGTGTGACGCCTAACTTGAGTGACATATCGGCGTCTTCAGGATCCACTAATTCCTTGTTTTTTCTATCGTGGTTTTCCTTGTCTCTTCTATATATCAATAGACAAAAAAGAAACATATGATTAGAAATATTGTATAAAAAACATTTTCATATTTTAAAGAAATGTAATCTTAAAAAAACTTACTTTTTATCATGCCTTAATAACAGACCTTTCTTGAGCCAAATTTCATATTCTTGAAAATACGTCATGTCCGCAGGGGCATTTATTGGATGTTCTACAAAGGGGTGCTTCTTTTCAAATTTGATAGGGACAGAAGATCTTGTTGAGCTGTAATTTGGCATGAAAGGGGACACAGTGTGTTTGCTGGGTTTCCTATCTCGCACAATGCTTGGGTGGACAATCATTCGGCGTTCAGTATTTTCGATTGAAGGTTGTGCTATTTCAGCAGCTGAACCTTGCCCCGTTGTTGGTTGTACTCCAAGTTGGCTGGGTAATTCATCATCAGGAATTAACCATTGAGAATTTGGTACAACGTTCTCAACTTTTCTGCTCTGAGGGGTCTTAAACATGTAGGGATCAGCTTGATCATTAACCTGTATTGCAGGGGGACCAAGTGGAATCACGGTGGCCAGAGGACACTGGATTAGCAACTCTGCTACCATTTGCTCTGATGCACTAAATTCTGCATTATCATTTACCCCACCTTGTTGCACTGCCGGAACCGGCACATTGTATGCACAATGACTGCCTCGCCCTATACCAGTTATAAACATTCAGTGAAACAACAAAATACAAATTCAAAATGAATTAAAAACATCACCAGGGTATACAATAAAAAAATTAGTGTAGTGTTCATTGCACAGTAAATATACTGGAATACAAGAATGAGTTATAAAACAGTGAAATATAATTTGAAGTATAAAAACTCGGGTTAGAAATATAGTGAAATACACTAGAAAGTGTTAGAGATGCAGTGAAATATACTAAAAAAGGTTGCAGTGAAATTCAGTAGAATACAAAAAAAAATGTTGTGACAAGTGAATTATACACTGAAATATAGTAAGAACAATTAGAGATATAGTGAAATATATCGTCAAATATACTAAAAAAGATTATAAATACAGTGAAATATACAAATTAGTGATAGAAATACAGTGAGATATACTAAACTTGTTATGTGAATACAAGTAAACATGTGTGTACCACATCCTTTCACAGAACCAAAAATGGGATTCTGAAAAGAAAAAAAAAAAAAAAAAAAAGCAAATTTTGTTCTTAGGTACCTGTGGTTGTGTTGGCTTCGGGGGTGTTTCACCGCTACCTTGAATCTCTTCAGTTGAATCCTTAAAGTATCCCCACTTTGTGTACTTCAGCGCATTCCAACACCAGAAACATCGCCAGTTAACATTGTGCCTTCCAACTTCATATTTTTTCCAATAATATATATTATTGTGAGTTCCTATATGTATAACAAAACAAATTTAAAAAAGTACATATTGTTAAAGGGTAATTTTTACCTTATTTTCATCGATACCATCTTTGACAGTTGATGTCTCTTTGGCATATTGTTGTTCTTGATTGAATTCATGCGAGTATTGTATGCCAACCTCGTATTGATTTACCGGAGCTTCACTATCGGCAGCCTTAGAAATATATTTAAATGTTATTCGTAAAAGTATGGGAACAATTTTCATTCAAAAATCTGTATTTTATGAATAACTCAATTTTATTTTGGATTTACCTGTTCTGAGGTTTGATTTCCCTTTATTGCCTCAACAACCTTTTTGGAGTTGTCATCGATGCATTTGCGAATATCATACATGGACTTGCGAATATCATCCATGGACTTGTTAAGCTCAGTAAACTGAGCAGATACCTACGTGTTTTTGACAGAACAATACGTCAAAATTTTCAAAACCCTTAACAAAGCAAAATATTACAAAAAAAAAAAATGAGAACAACACACTTACATCGTTCTTAAAAGCTTGAAACTCCTATCTGAGCAGTTTCACCTCATCAGTTTTGGTGGCTGTTTGGAAAACACGATGCCTTGATGTCGAAGCGTCCTTCGATGTTGTGAGTGGTTCGTTCCGGGATGGTTGTTTCCTAACAGTAGAATCTGTAACTGAAACCCGTCTGCGTTTCTTATGAGGCGGTGAATCAGATACGGCAGACCACTGTTGTTGTTTACCCCTTACATTGTGTGGTGGTGTGGTACTGAAGTCATCATATTCATCATCAACCATCTCGTTGCCTTCGGCAACTTCAACTCCGTCTGTTAAGTTGGGGATAGCTTGTGAAACAACAGGAGGCAAATTAAGTCGTTCCAACTCAGCAGTGGTTGGAACAACATCATCAAAAGTACAAATCTGTGAATAAAAAAATTAGAAACAGTGAGATATGCATTAAGTACATAAAAAGAAATTGAATGAAATATATTTGTATGGATACATCTAATGGTGTCAAAAATCATATATGGAAACATTTATGATATTTGGAGGCTATAATATGAAAAGCAGTGATATAAAGGACGGAGTCGATGAAAAATATAGTGAAATACATATGATTACCCCCTCTGAAAAGGTGATGATCTACATTACAGTAAAACATATTGAGAAATATACTGAAATACAATAAATGTATATGAAAATACAAGTGATATACATTTACATACATCAAAGGAAATTGACTGAAATATATTTGTGTAGATACATATAATGGTTTCAAAAATAATATATGGAAACATTTATGATATTTGGGGGCTACAATGAGAAAAACAGTGATATAGAGGTCTGAGTCAATGAAAAATATAGTGAAATACATATGATTACCCCCCTGAAAAAGTGATGATCTACATTAGAGTAAAATATAGTGCGAAATATACTGAAAAATAATAAATATATAGGGAAAAATACAAGTGATATGCAATGGGATGCAAATGAATAAAACTTTGATTCAAATACAGTTAGAAAAAAACTAGGAATGCATGTGTAAAATTTAACGAGTGGATGTCATCTCTAAACATGTCTTCCATTAAAGCATCAAATTTCAGTCTTTCTTCAACAGTCCGCCAATTCAAAATTCTTGGAATTAAATTCCCTGACTTAATTGCAATATTTGATTGGACTTTTGAACAAGATTCATACAGCCAAACTTGCATGGCAATTGGCATTCCGTGAATCCTATAATATTGCTTGAAGTCGGCATATTTCTGACTGATGCTTGTAACCAACTCTTTGAAGGACTCTTTGCCCCAAGGATAATCAACATATCTCTCATCCTCTATAACGTCAAAATGTATCCTAGGTATGTTCGATCGAACAGACTCACCGCAGAATACGAATGTATTTATAAAATACAATATGGCCATCTTGACTGCGTCCTCGCCTTTGTCCTCTCAATCTGTATTGTTGAAACACTCAATCAGCTGCCCCCTTTTGATGTGATCAGATGTTCCACCCAAATAATCATCCATAAGCCTATTTTTTTCCGTCTTATCGTATACAAACTCATTTGCGTCGGAGACACAATTCAATCCAGTGATTAGTGCAAATTCTCTAATGCTAAAACGCAATACTTATCCATTTATTTCAAATGTAAAGCACTCGTATGTACTTCCCTTAAGCACTTTAACCATGAAGCACCTGAACAACTGTGCTTGTACATCCATATGCTGCATTCTGAGATATTTCCCAAAAATGGAATCTGCAAACTTGTCCATCTGACCAGCCCCCTTTAGTTCACCCCTAATGTCACTGATTACATTGACGTTCGTGTATATTTTCATAGATGGGGCCACAGCAGGCTGCTTCGTGACCAAAAATCTAGAATCCTAGACCAAAAGACATGTAAAACACGGTCAATTTTCCCTACGAAACTAAGATACAAAAATTTAAAAACAAGAAATCACAACTACAAAGAAACACAACTGCTAAAGTCTTAAAATCTATAACAAACATGTTGTATTTTTGACACTAAAATACACTGAAATATAATGAACAATTATACTGATAGAATGTCCAACCCAGATTAAAAACAAAAATATAACAAAACTCAAAAACATAACTACCAGTTGGTAAAATGTATAGAACAAATTGAAAAACACATAAATAATTCAAAACAAAAGGAAATACGAAAAAAAATACACATAAATATATGGGAAATATAGATCTGGTGAATTGAAATACATTCATGAAAAGGGGAAAATACCTCTCCAACGTCTTCTACATCAATTGAAGGTTTCTTCAGAACTACTTTTTTGCCCTTGCTTCCAGGAACATTCTTGGTAACCTTTCTCTTCTTCTGTAGCGGCACTTGAGAAACTTTTTTATCTGGTGCTGACTGTTTCCTCTTTGTTTCTTTATCATCTGAGAATCATGATGTTGTTTGTTCCTTCTTGGATCATTGATTTTTTTGCTACGCATCTCAGCATAAGATGACCCTCCTACAATGGGGTTTTCTTGTTGAGTGAATCCCAAAGAGAAACTAGGAGCATCTATTATATTTTCTATACCTCGAGTTCTCGTGCCCGAAGAGCCAATTTCAGCCATTGAAATGGAATCTGTGAATCTTGATGAAAAACAACACTAAGAATGGATGATTTCTATATCTGAGAATGATGAAATTAAAGCAACAGAGAATTTTACAAAAAAAAAATAGCAAACAGCATGCATCTTCACAAAAATATACTGAAATACAGTACACAAAATCAAAACCGAAAAAAAAAACTTACCTATTTTTGGTAAATGTTTTGCTTAGAAACTGTAAAAATAATGTGGTGTTATGTGAGAGTGAAAAACGAAATTGATAATTGAAGAGGTGGAAGAAACTGATTTGAATTATGGAAGAAATGGGGGGAATTGGGAGTTAATTGCGTGTATTTAGGTGGAGAGAGAGAGTATATTGGGGAACTATGCGTGAAAAGAGGGATATGGTGTTGCACGGTTAACTAGAAAAAAAGTGGGGGTAGCTATGAAGTGTAAATTTTGAAAAATATATTTATGGATCATAAATATTAAAAAGGTTAGATTTATCCATAAATAAGTCTTAGGGGTAGTTACACCAAGTAAATTTTACATTTATATAACTAAATGTAATTAGCTATATTGGGCCCGTGCAAGCACGGGCTTAAATTATCCAAGTGGTAATGCTTTTTCTTCTTTCTCCTTTATTTTCCTTTTCTTGTTTTAGCTTTTCATTAGGTAGTTTCTACTTTTCCATTGAATTCCTTTTTCTGCAAATACAAAGATAAATCAACTAGGCGTGCAACACTAAAACTTATAGAAACACATTTTATTAATTACACACAATATATCTGCAGAATATGATAATTTGTTTTTCAGCATTAACAAGAAAAAGAAAAAGCAAATGAATTATGTATTTTTTTAGCAAAATCAGCTTAAAATTTGACCAGCCAACTCGTGTGAGATAATGATGATTTGAGTATATATGAAGGACAGAAAAAAAAACTATTGCAGATTTGCAGTCAATTTGATAATTATCTTGCAATATTATCTCTTCGTTGCAAATGAATTGTGTAATTCTTTTGTGAAATCAACTTAAATTTTGACCAGCCAACTCATGTGAGATCAAATATGATTGGAATGCACATGATGGTTAGGCATTTGCAGATGAAGAACTAGTGGTCGGACCAAAAGTAGTACTCATTTCATTGAATTATCGTCTCTTGACCTTTTAATTGTTTAGTTGTGTCAAATAGACGAGTAGAGCTACATTTTGACAGATTAAAATGAAAATAAATAAATAAAGTGAGTTATAATTCGTCTTAGTTCTTATTTGAATCGCGATGAACGGATCAATTTGGACTAGGCCATGATCATAAGTCGTAGCATAGCTTCCCCAACTCATAATTTTTCTACTAATTACCAAATTATTTGTTTGTTTTTCCTTTTCTAATTTGTCCAATTACCAAATTAATCGAACAACTAAAAGTTTTTTATCATGACTATATCAAATATACAAACTCAAAAAAAGAAAGTTTATATGGTTTTATACTTCTCTTATAGGTCAATTTGGTTGAACATGTAGTTGAATTAAAATGTTAATTGTAATAGTAATAAGGGTTAAATCAACTGAGTATTCAACTTTTTAAAGTCTTTTTAATTTCTATCAGAAATGAACTTAGCCTAAATTTTTAGGTAGGCTAATTTAGGCTAATCCTGACTGGTCAATGAATACATACCTAGCTAACTCAACTAGTCTGGAGGGATCACTACTAGAAATAGAGCCTTTTCTCATCGCGAATAGTGGGAAATTTGTTCTTTAAACATGATTTTACCAACCTCAAACCAATTGAATCAGCTTATTGGAAAAGCGCTTGGTGGGAAACAGATTCCCATTAAAAAACTGATAAATTTCCTAATTTTTTCGTATAAAAACACTACTATTTTTTCTTTTCTCCCTAATTTTTGTAGCAGTAGCCACTGAATATTTTCGATGGGAAGTTTTAATGGGAAAATAGTGATTTTCTAGTGGTGGATTAGACGAGTTGTATTTTCATATGCTGATTAATTTGACACCCATAGAATCGTTCCTTGAGCAGGCTGCCTGAATTGGCTCTTGGAATACTTCTCTATTCGCACTTAATTACTTAATGAAATTCATCCCTCCACGTTAAGTCAACTGCATTGTCCAATTCTCATGTCTTTGCTGTCATGTTGGCCACACTTCCCTATTTCCAGAATTAACAACACAGACAATCTGCCAATTAAAGAAGCTCATGAGCCAGAAGCAAACACAAATTAGAAACACACTTTATCAAACAATATGAGAATGTCAAGGAAAAAAATTCTTTGCAAAGTACGCAAGAAGTTGTACCATCCAAATGGACAAACTACAATTATTGTTATCCATAACAACACCATCACTAACAGTAACAGGGTCAGCAGTGCCAATGCTCAATCTGAAGATCATAGTGGCCCTCATTTTATGTCTAAAGAAGATATGGCAGCCATTTCTATCCAAGCTTATTTTAGGGGTTACCTTGTAAGTTGTACTCCTCTCAAATTATCTGTCGTGTTTCTCTTTATATACCCTTATGAAAACACTAATAAGGCATGTATTTGACTATTTAACCATAATTTATGTCATAAGATATATAATATCTCTATTCATTGAATATTTACTCTGTTTATGTGTAATAACTCTATAATTGAGGTGTTTATAGTCTTCAAGAATAATTACTACTGAGGGTAAAATGGAAAGAAAAAATTAATCTTGTCTTGAACTTCTAAAATGACAAATAATTTAATACATCTATTTTTAAAAATCACGACAGATATTTTTAGAAATCACGACAGATATTTGTAATTTGTACTTAACCCTCCCTCCTTGCTATTCTTATTTTCTTGGCTTAATACCTAGATGGACCCTTAAACTTGGCATGTTTTGTAAGATAGGCATATAAACTTATAAGGTGACCAGATAGACACTTAAACTTACTCAAAGTGTATTTTTCAAGTTTTTCAGTTGTTTTGAAAACAAAAACTATATTTTTCAAACACTCACAATTTTCATGGCCAAACAAGCCCTAAATATATCACAAAATATTTTTTTTAAAATGCAAAAATAAGGCAAACGCATATACATGAAACTATAAATGTGCACTTAAACCAATAAATACTCGCTAATCGCAATTTTGCAACTTTCAATTAACTCGGATTTTTTTTTTACACTTGAATAATTAAAAAACAATAACTTTAACCAATAAAAATCCTTAAAAAAAGAAATTTCAAATTAAGAAATTTCTAAGTTCAGTATTTCAAGTGTAAAAGAAATTTCAAATTAAGAAAACTGTAAAGCCGAGAAGAAAATCCTTAAAAAAAAAAAATCTTTTTTTAAGGATTTTTATTGGTTAAAGTTATTGTTTTTTAATTATTCAAGTGTAAAAAAAAATCCGAGTTAATTGAAAGCTGCAAAATTGCGATTAGCGAGTATTTATTGGTTTAAGTGCACATTTATAGTCTCATGTATATGCGTTTGCCTTATTTTTGCATTTTAAAAAAAATATTTTGTGATATATTTAGGGCTTGTTTGGCCATGAAAATTGTGAGTGTTTGAAAAATATAGTTTTTGTTTTCAAAACAACTGAAAAACTTGAAAAATACACTTTGAGTAAGTTTAAGTGTCTATCTGGTCACCTTATAAGTTTATATGTCTATCTTACAAAACATGTCAAGTTTAAGGGTCCATCTGGGTATTAAGCCTATTTTCTTTCTGGAAATTTCATAGGTAGTCATCCAGCGTTACCCAAAAGTCATTATTCTTTTCTTGTTAAACAAAAATCAGTTAACTTTGCTCCACCTATCACAATAAGTAACTTTGGCCTGATTTGATAAAAACCCTACTTCAAAATGTGAGAGAAAATAACAAAAATATCCCTTAGTTTGAGGATAGATTCAAAATGGACCCTTAAATATGTTTGTGAGCAGATTTGGTCCCTTAAATGGGATGACCACCCATGAAAATTTTAGGTTTTAGGTTATTACTTTTGTCATCAAACGTTTTAGGTTATTACATCAGAATTATAAAACTAACTTTTCTAAATGAATAATTAGTCAATTATAAAACACCGAAAGTGCTAAATTCTATCACAAAAACGCAAGTAGGTTGTCATATGTATAAAATCATCGTCTTAGCTCTTAAGTCTAGCCACTATTCACGATTTTTCGGCCAGCCTAACACATAGTGACTTTCACCATGTGGTATATTATTGATTTTTTGTTTTGTATTTTACGTGGGTCAAAAGTTGATTTATTTTATTTAATTGGTATGAATATCATGTAAGATGAGTTAGTAAACAGCCAGTGGCAGCCTACTTGTATTTTCTGGACCAGATATAACATTTTTCAACTTTTCATTTTTTGTGTGATATAAATTAAAGTAATAGTTGAGTTACTTTTCCATTATAAAAATTATTTTTATAATGATGCAATAAACTGAAAGCAAAATAATTCTATGTGAAATTAACCTCTTTTTTTTTTCACCTTTTACACTTGCAATCTATCTTATTGATTATGCTAATATGCAATTTAATTAAGGCAAGACGGATGTTTAAGGCTCTAAAAAGCCTAGTGAAGCTTCAAGCAATTGTACGTGGAGTAAGTGTAAGAAGACAGGCACAATTAGCTCTCCATTGTATGCACGCCCTAGCACGTTTGCAGGTCACGGTCCGAGCTCGTCAACTCCAGTAATTATTACCTACGAAGGTTTTTTCATCATAATTTTTTGTAGGAAAACTCGCAGGAAACTAATGCTTCAAATTTTTCTGTATAATTCCCAAAAAAATTCATATGTAGTACTCATACTTTTCTTGTAGTGTCCTTGCGACGACCGCACATAATTTTTATGTTATCGGTATATTTCAATACGTTGCCGATCATATGTATCTTGTATTTAAGTCTCAACTTATTAATGAAGCATGACTGTTATAATTTTGTATATCAATTTCTTTAATTGACACGCAATGCCAGTGCACTAAAATTAAACGCGGAGTAGTTGAAAATTGTATTTTATATATATATATATATATATATATATATATTTAAAATACGAATAGAAACTGATTTTATTTTGCAGCATTATTCAACCTTTTAAGTTGATAAGAAATCTATATTATTTTTGTACCGTGACATTAAGAGCATAGTAAACTCCTCCCAAGTTTTTGTGTTTTTATATATTTTTAAAATACAAATAGAAACTGATTTTATTTTGCAGCATTATTCAACGTTTTATATTAATAAGAAATCTATATTATTTTTGGATCGTGGCATTAAGAGCATAGTAAACCTCCTTCCCAAGTTTTCATTTTCACAATAAAACAGTTGAAATAGTTTAGAAATTTGAATCAAACTACTCAAATCTTCACGTTAGTAAATAATTTCTTTTTATAAAAAGATCTAAGTCTGTCAAGTGGGCCGGCCTGGGTCGGGTCGGGCCGGGCCATATAAATGCGGGTCACATGGGACCGGGTCGGGTCATAGTTAGTGGGCCGGGTTGGAGGAGGGAAAGGGTGTCCGGCCCAGCCCCCTACACGGGCAGGGGTACATAATCGGCTAAGTGGGTCGGGCTGGGTTTTAGTTAGTGGGTCGGGCCGAATTTTAATTATTTAAAAAAAAAAAATCTAATATTAAAATTTATTAAGTTTGATACTTTAAAAGCTAGTGGTTGTCAACTTTATTTTAACCATCAAGTTCCTTAAATTATACTTTGGCCCTATTTTCAATCTATAAATACCATTGTTCTCCATATTGTCTCACAATTCCCTACTCTCCTCTTTTCCCTAAATTTCCTACTCATCTAAATCTCTCTCTCTCTTCCAACTTCTAAGTTCAAATTTCAAAATTTAAATGTAATGGATAATGATAATCCTCCACCTCCTCCTCCAGTCCGAAGATCAATTTCAAGTCCGTTGTGGTTGCATTTTGAGCGAGTAGACGAGGAACATGTTAAATGTCAACATTGTGGTCGATATATCTCCAGAAGTCCGAACCGGTTTTGGGGGTATCGGTTACATAGGCACTTGGACAAAAGGCACAAAATTGAACTTTGAAGTTTATCTCTTCTTTAAATTTCTCCATCGATGCTAAGGTTTTGAACTTTTCATTTGTAATAAGTTAACCGTTCAAGTTTGTATGTTTTGAATTTGCAATGTTATCAATTTAAGTTTGAAGTTTATTTTAAATTACTTATGTAGTCTTGTATCACATTCTCAACTTTTTATAATTTTTAGCACTTAAATAGCTGTTGGGAGTCTTCATTCCAACAACATATTCAAGATATACACAAATATACCATTAACATATACAAGATATATACAAATATACCACTTAAATAAAAAAAATTCAAAAAAATTAATTCGAAGTGGGCCGGGCAGGGCGCCCTGTAGGCCAGAACCCGAGCTGTTGGTGGGCCGGGCTACCGGGCTAAATGGCATGTCCGATACAAGCCCCTAATTTTTTCCACTAGCCCAACCCACCACCCTCTTACCGGGTTGGGGATCTGGGCCGGTTATGGGACGGGTTAGGTAGGTCGGTCCCGGGCCGACCCGGCCCAATTGATAGGCTCAAGATCCAAGGTAATATATTGTCACGCCCCAAAACTTTGGTGAGGTGGACTAGCACTCAGTGCGTTAACTTGGCCGAGCGAACCATATTCAATGAATCTGAATACCGCATTTTGCGACCCAAGTTTCTCCTCTCTCTGTCAGCTTCTGCAGTTTACGAGTCCAATCTGCGGTCCGCAATCTAGTCATGCGGTCCGCTTAGAGGGTCTTTTCTATACGTCTTCAGTTTTTCGGCACTTATGTCCACTTTTATGCACTTTTCCAAAATTTTGTTGTCCCAAGAAAAAAATCATACAAAATAACATAAGAAACACCTACTAAACGGGCATTGAGGACACAAAAGTCTATGCAAATGATATCAAATTTGCCGTAAATTTGCAGCAGGATAACAATGGCGGAACCGAAAACCTTTCCATCGTTAGGGAGTGATTTTCCGATGAAAAGCCTGAATTTTTCACGGAAAGTAAATCTGAAAGAGGTGAAAAGCATGAGTTTTGAAGCTTTCGGAGGGAAGAAATTGACTTTTATTTCTAATTTGGGGTTTTTAAAAACTTTGGGATGGGGACTCTTTTGTATTTTTCAAGACTTTAGGGTTGGAGTGTAAGTCTTTTAAGACTTTGGGGATGAGGACTATTTTGTATTTTTCAAGACGTTGGTGTTGGGGGTGTAAGTTTTTTTAACACTTTGGAGATGAGTACTATTTTGTATTTTACAAGACTTTGGTGCTAGGGTGACAACTTTTTAAGTTGGTTTGCCAATGTCATAAATGGTGGCTCTTTCACCAATTCTTCAAGACTTGTTGCGTATTCTACCTAATTGAGTTGAAAAGTGGCCTTTTTGCCAAGATCAGATCCCTCTGTTTCAATTTGTATAACATGGTTTTCACTCGACACAATGTCTAAAAAAATAACGTTTGACAAAAACTAATAATCTTATTAAATATGGCGTGATATTTATGAGTCAAAACTTATCCACTCCGAGTGTTTACAATAAATTAATACAACTTATCATGATTATAAGACTAGAAAAGCTCTCATTAAAGGTAAAATAACAAGTCTAAAGTTTATTAGTTATTTTTAAATATATAAAATATGATTTTTTTCTTGGAGCAGACAATAAGAAAACAATAGTCATACAATCTTTTCTTAAGGAAAAATGAGAACCTTCTAAATTAGAAAAAGTATACATGACTCTAAATTAGAAAACGGATACATGACATATGTATTACTTCAATGAAATTTCCAAGACTTCATATTTCGTCTCTCTTTCTTATTAGTATAATTTAGTAACTAAACCTCCAATAATTGAATGGTACATAGTTAATTTAAGATTTTTCTTTTTCCTGTTTCTTTAGTCAGTGTTCGGTTCTCGTATGGAATCCTGATCAATTCAGATTCACGTCGCATAAAGCACAATTAAGAGGAAAGCTTCCTTAAAAAGATTTTTTTTTTATATTCAGAGTACCAATTCGAGACCTCCTGTTAAAAGCAAAGAAATTATATTTCTCCCACCTTAACTCGTATTCACAAATTCAAGAAATAATAAAAGCCATGGAACAATTCCAATCTCTATCGAGTCTGAAACGTATGTTGCTGTTCTAACTCAATTTCAAGCGAAACAGTTGCTTGTAGATAATATTGCTTGACATTGACAACTTAATGACATTAGTCTCTACACGAAATATTTAAAAGGGATAATTTGCATTTTAATTTATCCCTCAGTTATTCATGAACGTTGATATTGATCTTTATGATAAATTGACTAAATATGTTTAGTTTTTAATTAACTAAAATGCATGGTTTTAGTTTTTTTAAGGTGGAATGGAAAGTTATATTTGGATAATATTGCTTGAGATTGACAACATAACCGCATTTATTCTCTACACAAATATTTAGAAGAGATATTGCACTTTTGATCCCTCATTTAGCTAATTTTGATGCTTATGATATTTGACTTATCATATTAAATTTTAACTTGAAAAAAATGTGCATTTTTTTTTTTGGTCTCTTCATGTAAAAAGTACATCATATTTAGATTACTTTTAGAACTCTATATTATCCTTACTATTGAGTAATTGCACAAATTTAACTTAGCACATCGAGTAATTAAATAATTTAACAGTTACTAATTCGTAAAATTCATAATAATTCGCAATTGGAGAGATAAAAAATACATGTTTCTATCAACTGAAGGTTAAATGCGCTAAGTATCATAAGGACCAAACCAAAAGTTGACAATATTTCAATGGTGATTAATACAAATAGTTAGTTACCAAAAAAAAAATTGGCAATATTTCAGAGTGACTGAAATCGCAAATTCCCTATTCAAAATTTGTTTTTTTCCACGTCCTATTAAAACAACACATACATATACACGTTGACAAAGAAATAAACACACATACGTAGAGATTGAAAAAACGAGCCTTAAATAGTGCTGAAGGGTGGCTCAAAAGTAAAGTGAAGTGCCAATATTGGCTTTTCTTCTCAACTCTCCTAGAGAGATAGAGACACACAAGAAAATTTGAGATAGATAAATTCTGCAAAAGAATTTGATTTGACATATAATCTGGTATGGGCCAATGTGTTTCAACTTTGACATGTGAAGAAAACAAAAGGGCAATTTCATGGAGACCCAAAGATCAGAGACAAAAATTGGATGAAAAAGGAGGCTGTGGGAATAATAAGAAACATAAAGTTTCTTCTTGTTATACCATGATCAAAGAGCAACGTTCAAGATTCTATATTATTAGAAGATGTATCATCATGCTTATTTTTTGGCATAGATACAGCAAGATTTGATATTTTTCTATCTCCCTCAATCAATTCCTCCATCTTTATTTCTTCTTCTTGGTATTAATTCAAGATTGATTGAAAGCACGTGAAAATTCATGATTTAGAGTCGGTGGGTTCAGAATTCATAGTTTGAGTTAGCGGCAATGGATTCAGTTGATCTCACGACCTTAGATGGAGGGCTCCGCAGAGGCATCTTAAAAAAGGGCTGAACAAAAATAGATCAGAATTTAATGTGCTTGTATTTCAAGATTTGATATTCTCTCTCAATTTCTCCATCTTTACTTCTTCTTGATACTAATTCAAGATTGGCCTAAAGCACAAGGGAATTCTGAGAGCAAGAGTCGGTGGATTCAAAATACACGAGTTGAGTCTAAAGGTAATTGGATTCAATTGAACCCACCTAAAGTAAAGGGCTCGGCTAATGAGTAGGAGGGTTGGGGCGGGTAGAAAACGTGTTACAAAAATGGGTCAAATTCAAATCGCTTATATTTCAAGCGAATAAAAATTAAGTTGATCTAAATGCGGGTTAATTCGAATTAGAGGGGTCAAGCAATTTTGGGTTGATTTCCATCACTAGTCTCTAGTTTGTACATGATGTTTTTGGATTGGTAAATGTAAAAAAGAAGGTTCAAAAGGTAAATGTAAATTGTGAATTTGGTCGATAGTGATTATGTAACCTTTTAAATTTAGTCAATAAGAAGGTATTGATTATTATTTTGAATAACTTTCTAAAAAGCATTTCTATATTTCTATACATATTCGGTATTCCTATGGCCTTTACAAATCTATTTTAAGTTGTATGATCTTTTTACATGAGATTTTTAATTTTTACATACAATAAGATATCTGAAAACGTCATTTATTTTTATTCAAATTGTTTTTCTCTTTTCCTATGATCAAATTAGAATAATTTAGTCAAATAACCCTCTTAATTGATATTATTAATAATTTTCTTAATAGATATAAAAAATTATTAAAAAATATTTATTGTGGGTTGGAGAAAGTAGTTCGGTAGGGACTATGGAGTCAGTTAATTAATTTTGTAGCTCTTTATGTCAAGATAATTAGCTTTGCCACATAATTAGTTAGCACCCATATATTATTATAATAAAGTTATTTAAGAGAACGCGTTTTAAATAATCAGCTGTCATAATGACATACATAATGATTACTTTCCAATGATCAGATGAGCACCAAATACAATCAAAGCAATGAACAAACTTTTGAACAAATAGTCTCCCAGAGTTACGACTTTAAATAGAAGAAAATATTTTTTTAGATTTCTTATACGTAAAAAAATATGTATAAAGAATATAAAAATAAAAATAAAATTGTAACGGATACGCAATCAATTGACTGTAAATTCTTGTATTCACACATATTACATACATAAAAGAAGTCTTTTTAGAAAGAAACTACTCGATGATATAATATGTGTATGTACTATTCTTCCTCATCCAACCATATTTACAAAAGTTATTGGACATTAATAATAAATATACAGCTAAACGCGGTGCTAGGTTTTCTCCTAATTATAGAAAATCAACGTAAACCTTCTAAGCTAATTAACTTCGACTAATTCTTTCTTCCCAAGAAAACAGAACCTTTATGGTTAAAAGACGGTATAATTTTGCGAATAAATCAATTTTAATTTATAATTGAATTAATTTTGTAACAAAAAATAATTCAACTATATTTCTCTTTGTGATTAATGAAAATTGATAAATTTGGTCTCGTTAGTTGAGTCGAGGGTCTATTGGAAACAATCTCTCTATCTCTACGAGGTAGGGTAATTAGGTCTGCATAAACTCTACCCTCTCGAGACCTCGCCTACAGAATTACACTGGGTATGTTAGTGTTGTTGTTGGTCTCGTAAAACGCAGGTAGACTACCAATTGACATATTAATATAACAATTCATCTAATATAATACTTACGCGACACCACTTAAAAACCACATAAAAAACTCATTTTCTGATCTAACCTAATAACCGACATCTTTCACTAACGATATGTCATATGGTATGCTTTTTTATTAGTTCTTACATTTTTAAATGACGTCACATGGATGTTATGCAAGATAAACCGAATTTAACATTTTTAGACACTCTTTTGTATTTTCTATGATATATAAACATAATTAAATTGTCGGGGTCTATCGAAAACACTCTCTACCTTCCCAAGGTAGAGGTAAGATCTGCGTATATTCTACCCTTCTCACATTCCACTTCTGAGATTACATTGCGTTTGCTGTCGCTGTTGTTGTTGTTGTATAAACATAATTAAAATTATTTTTTTGTATGACTTTTTTACAATAAATTGAAAGTTAAATGATTATTTGTGAAACTAATGCACATACTTTTAAAAAAAAAAAAAAAAAAACTAAAGTTGACCTTAAAGAATTGAATGGTTCAGAGTAAAATTATAAGCCATGGGACACGCATTCTATCCATCCAAATCAAGTTAGAAACGTACGGTGTTAGTCTTCTAACTTATTTCCAGTTTCCACAAGCGAAATAATTGCTTGTAGATAAAGTTGCTTGACCTTTGAATAAATTATTAATATATTAAATAAAAAAGTTGCTTGAGATTGACAACATAACCACATTATTCTCTATACAAATAATATTTTTCTTAAAAAAAATATTTGGTACACAAATAATTGTTAAACACGTACATATACACGTAGACAGGGAAATAAACATACTTATATACTTGACCATGGGAATACTTGTACTTTTAGCCCCTTAATTATTGATAACTTTTAATTTTGATCCTTCTACATATGGCCAAGCACATTTATCCCTCAAATAATTAAAATATGTACTTTTAATCCCACTGCTTGTTAGTCTTTACAAAATTTACCGATTATTAACGGTTAAACTATTACATTATCCATACGTTATGTTATTAAGTTTGTATTATTACTTGTCCTTGAGGGTACATAATTTTAAATATAGTCAAACATAACATCTTTTTTACTTAAAAATAGCAAAAACGGGAAAAAGATCTAAAAATATCCTTTTCATAAAGTTCCCCTTTCCTTCACTTAATATCATACTTCATACACATATTTTAACTAATTGAAGGTTAATTGCTTGATCCATTGTTCGTGAATCATCAAATATTTACCAAATACTAACGGCTACAACATTCATATACCCATATAGTATATATTACGTTAAGTTATTTGAAGGGCAATATAATTTTAAATATAATCTGTATACAACATATTTACTAGATAAAAGTACAAAATTTAATTAATTTAATATTTAATGTATTTTGTCAGATATCACAGAAACTAAAATAGAGATTTACTAATAATTGAAGGACTAAAATTGCTATTATCATATATGTATAAAGAAAGCCTTAAATAGTGCAAAAAGGGTGGCTCAAAAGTAAGATCAAGTGCCCTTGGCCTTCTTCTTCTCAACTCTCTTTCGAGAGACAGAGACACACACATATACACATACAAAGAAAGTTTGAGAGATTTCATTCATAAAAAGGGTTTAATTTTTTGCCTTTCTGGTGTTTTTGGGACATCTATAGATCATCATGGGTCAATGTGTTTCAACTTTTGCATGTGAAGAAAACAAAAGGGCAGTTTCATGGAGACAAAAAGATCAGAGGCAAAAGTTGGATAAAAAAGAAGGTTGTGGGAATAATAAGAAACATAAGGTTTCTTCTTGTTATACTATGATCAAAGAGCAACGTTCAAGATTCTATATTATTCGAAGATGTATCATCATGCTTATTTTTTGGCATAGACACAGCAAGATTTGATGTATCTTCATACTTCCTCTTCTTGGTGTTGAGTCAAGATTGGTTGAAAGCGCGAGGAAAATCAAGATTTAGAGTCAGTGAATTCATAGACAATTGGATTCAGTTGAACTCGCCTCAGGTTAAGGGTTCAGCTTGAAAACGGATTGAATAAAAACGGATCAAATCCCAATGTGCTCGTAAAAAATTCCGCGGTTTGAATGCTGGTTGTCTCTAATCAATTTGGGACTGAATTTGCCACCACTAGTCTTTAATTTGTACATGGTGTTTGGGATGGTAAATATTTATATGTAAATTGTTACTTTGGACATAAATTAAAAAAAAAATCGTTTTGGATTTCTATGATTACTGTTTTCTTCTGATATTTCTTTTTTAAATATATTCCATTGAGGATTCATGATATTAGTTGTAGTTTAGGGTTGATATCAAGTTTGGTGAAGAAAAATATACATGTTTGGGAAAAAGTCTATTTGAGGTTGCTTTCTTTAGGGTTATGGGCGGCGCAAACAACTAAATAAGAGAACAAGTGTAAAATACAAGTCAATCATTAATTTAGTTGCAAGTTAATTTCAATCTTTTTTTTTTTTTTTTTTTTTGTAAATGAAACTGAGACTTACTATGCATAATACATCAGCAGACACCAGACAGTGATACCATTTCTTGTGATTGGCTGAATTCTTTTATAGTACTATATGATTCTTTAATATTTCAATTTTAACCAGATACCAATCGAATATGAATAAAGATGATGGATTCACCAACGCCACAAAAACAAATTGGTATATTCTTGTCACTGTGTGTGTTCTAATTAAGTTTGATAGAATGAGTTCTGAAATATAACATTAAGTCTATCTACTATATCTACTTTTTTTTCACATGCATATATGGGATTAGATTCAGAAATCCTTCTCAATTTATGCGTCCATACTCCACGAGAGATGAAATATGTTTATATTTAAAAACAAATTAAGACAAACTTCTCATGTTATCTTCAGGGGCGGCTCAAGAATAATCAAGGCCTAAGGCCAAACTTTGATACAAGGCCTTAAAAGATTTTTTTAAAATTATAATATATTATTTAGAAGCCTAATTTTTAAACTTTTAAGATGCAAAGTTAGTAATAATTCTTTCATAATTAATTTCTTCTAATGATCCCATTTGAATTGATAAAATAGCTAATCAATTTAATATCCTTGAAAATGTTGAATTAGCAGTGTCACGAAATACCATAAATAATATGTCATGTTTAAAATCATAATTTTAAAAGTAACTCTTTCTTTGTTAAACTATGTCACAATTCACATAAATTAGAATAGGGAGATTACATAGAATTCGACCCGAAATACTGGATTCTACCAAACACATAGACACGTTATCGGATTTTGCCGATGATAATTTCCTAGTCATATGGAAATAAATATATGGCTTCTGACGTCCAAACACTTAGTTTTACCGGACTCGCAAGCCCATTGTTGGATCTACTTGCCCTAGTTACTACTAAGAAAAAAAAAGAAAAAAAAGGCAAAATTCCAACAGAATCCGTCATAAATTGACTCGTCGGAAATATTTCAGACAGAAATGCTTTAACAACGAGCCAATTTCCGACGGAACGCCCGTTGGAAATTTCTGTTTTCTTAGTGAGTGAGTCATATGATTGGCAAGAACCTAGCCATAGTTGTTTAGCTGTTTAGCTTACGTAACGAGTGTACTAAATTCAAGAATCATTGAAACAACAAACATTTCCAGCTATAATATGACACTACAGAATATCAGAGAATCCTTAACTAAATCCAAAAACTTAGATTATCCCAATATCTCGACCTTGATTTTCTCTCAAACTTGTTCTGTTATAAATATCTTGCCCCTATTAATTAACCTTAACAAAGAATAATGCCGCAAGCTTCAATATTAATTTCTACCTTGCTTTTCTCTCAAACTTTTTGTTATAAATATCTTACTTCATTAACCTTAACAAAAATAATACTACCATGTACAATATTCAATACAATCAGATCTCTCTATAGCAGTCATCTCTATAACAATATTTCACTATAACGGCTAAGTTTTCTTTGGACCCAATTTTCATATCATGTTATATTTATATGTGTTCTATAACAGCATTTCAATATAGCAGTCAAAAAATATTCGGACAAACGATGTCGATATAGAGAGGTTTTACTGTCTTAATTTCTACCTTGATTTTCTCTCAAACTTTTTATTATAAATATCTTACCCCATTTACCTTTCAAAAAAAAAAAAAAGTTCCAATATTTCTCTCTCTCTCTCTCTCTTTTTTTTTTTTTTTTTTTCTTTTTTCAAAAATGGATCCAAAATATTCATACCTCCCAAAAGGTCTCCAACCAGATGAATCATCACCAGAATGGTTAAGTAAAGGAGATAATGCATGGGAATTAACAGCAGCAGCCATGGTGGGCTTACAAAGTGTACCTGGGCTTGTAATTCTATATGGATCAATGGTTAAGAAAAAATGGGCTGTTAATTCAGCTTTTATGGCCCTTTATGCATTTGCAGCAGTATTAATTTGTTGGGTTTTATGGGCCCATAGAATGGCCTTTGGTACACCTTTAATGCCCATTTTAGGCAAACCTGAACAATCCATGGCCCAAAATTTTTTGTTAAGGAAATATTCACATTATAATATTCCAACAGCAGATTATGTTTTTTATCAATTTGCATTTGCTGCAATTACTGTGATTTTATTGGCTGGTTCATTACTTGGTAGGATGAATTTTTATGCATGGATGATATTTGTTCCACTTTGGATTACATTTTCTTATACAATTGGAGCTTATAGTATATGGGGCTCTGGATTTCTTGAGCCCATTATTGATTTCTCTGGTGGTTATGTGATCCATCTTTCATCTGGAGTGGCTGGATTTACTGCTGCTTATTGGGTAATTTTTTACTAGACATTCTGTACCTTATAGAAGTCCTACAATTTTAAAAAGATAATAATAATAATAATAATAATAATAATAATTCTACATATTGTCATGTAAATGTATTTTTAAAAACAGTCCATATGATAATGTTTCACTGCATACTAAGTTTAAGAAAGAAATGAAGAAGTTACAAAAAGAAAAATGAAACTCTGTCACTCAATATTTATATATATATGTGTGTCTGAGCGCTAGCATGAGCGGATCTAGAATTTGAATTTAATGGTTCAAGGTTTTGAGTTTATTCAAAACAAGGGTTCTGAACTTTATGTTTATACTACTTTTAGTATTTTTCACATATATATCTATGATCTAAGTAGAAAATGAGTGTTAATTTGAACACACTTCTATCGATTAGGTTCACCTTCTGTGTCTAATGTATCAAAAGTACCTTCAGAATTTTGTGGTATTCGGCCAGTCATGTCACTCCTATAAGAGCACTCCATTGAGTTGTAAGATGGAAAGGCTAAAACTAAAGAATTTCAAGATATAGAAACGTGTCCATCTTTCTGAAACTGATAAAAAAGAAATTAGAGTGTCATATAATAAAATAGACACGGTAATAAACAAGATAGTATCCAAAAAGATTTCTCAAACTATAGGAAAGTATAATCAATTAAAAAGTTTCTAATTATAATATTGAATTGATGATAAAATAAAATTTAGGTTTGCAAACAATGATTTGATTGAGGATGAAGAAAGAGAATTCTTGGTTCAACTCTTAAAGAAAAATATGTTATAAAAACTATATGGTGAAAGGTAGAAATAAAAAAATAAAAAATAAAAAGCGCTTGTAGCATTTGCATTATTTTGAGTGTGAATATGATGATTAATTACTGGGTTGTGGTGGTATGAATATGATTCTTCCACCCTAAACCAGAGGTCTAAAGTTCGGGCGCTAAGAATGAAAAAGAATCTTGATAGGGAGCGCTTAAGTTCGGGAGCTAAGAATGAAAAGGAATCTTGATAGGGAGCGCTTAAGTTCGGGAGCTAAGAATGAAAAGGAATCTTGATAGGGAGTGCTTCCCTTTAATAGATTTTATGCGGCGTGAATCTGAATTAATCGGACTTCAAAACGGATACTGAACACCGAATATGAAACAACAAAAAGATGCATGATGATTAATTGATTAATGGAGTTTTAATTTGATTGTTAGGTTGGACCAAGACATTCTCATGATAGACAACATTTCCCACCAAACAACATAATTCACATGCTTGGAGGTGCAGGATTTCTTTGGATGGGCTGGGCTGGTTTTAATGGTGGATCTCCATTAGCCTCTAATTTAATTACATCACTAGCCATTCTAAATACCCATATTTGCACAGCCACAAGCTTGTTGGTGTGGTTATCCATGGACATGATATTCTACAACAAAAGTTCTGTTATTGGAGCTGTCCAAGGAATGATCACTGGCCTTGTTTGCATCACCCCTGGTGCAGGTTAGTACTTTGTGAAATAGCTTTAGCTTAAAAGTTTCAATCAAGGGCGAATTCAGGATCTGAAGTTTATGGACTTTGGATTCTAGATTTTAGTCCTTTTTGAGTTACTGGGTTCTAAATTAATAATTCGTACATATCAAATGAATATTTTAAGACAAATCCGTACCTTCTACTTAACCTCCCTAGCTGGTTTCAAATTTGATTTCCCATCTCAAAAGTAAAAATTTCAGAATAATCGAAAATTATGACTAAGATGAAGCCAAGGACACATTTGTTGTCTTGAACATGCCATGATACTTTTATAGTGATAAGAGAATGTCATAAGGGTAAAATGAAAAGCTTAAAGTTAAAAGAGTATCCAAATATGGAAAAATTGTTATTCTTATATCTAGAAACTCAATAACCTCAAACTCATTTTACGCTTAATAAGATGCTCTACAGCCATAGAAATGTCATGGCATGTTTAAGACCAGATGTTCTAACGATACTTTTAATATGTACCAAAAGTCCTTCTTTAAACTCCGTTCACAGTAAAGAATACCGCCATGTAAAATGTCCTAAAGCATGTTCATTGGCAGGTATAGTAGAGCCCTGGGCAGCAATACTCATGGGGATCTCATCAGGCTCAATACCCTGGTTCACAATGATGGTCCTCCACAAGAAATCAGCATTTTTCCAAAAAGTTGATGACACATTAGGTGTCTTCCACACACATGCTGTAGCAGGCCTACTAGGAGGAATCCTCTCTGGAATCTTTGCTAAACCTAAGCTTTTAAGGATGTTTTATGGTTCAGACAAGTATGGTCCTGGATTTTTATACAGCATAATTGATGGAGACATGAAAAGAGGGGTTAAGCAAATGGTTTACCAGCTTCTAGGTGCTGCATTCATCACAATTTGGAATGTTGTTGCTACTAGTTTGATATGTATTTTTATAAGTAGAATAGTTGAGTTGAGACTCCATGAAGATGATCTTGAGATTGGTGATGATGCTGTTCATGGAGAAGAGGCTTATGCTTTGTGGGGTGATGGAGAGAGGGATCCACCTCGCTTTAATCGGACCCCTAAAATCCCTTCTTTTTGTCGACGCCATGGGACTAGTCATTAAAGAGAGACGAATCCAAAATGTAGAGTTAAAAGAACTTTTCATACTCTAGGAGTATTTGCAGAAAGTGCGAGCTCCATCTAATGGAAGAACCAATTCCATGAGGATTCGGTTAATGCAACACGTACAAGTCTTGAGCATCATGTCTTTCTATGTTTTATAGATCTGCAAGCAGCTATAGAGTGAAGATATTCTACATATTGTGAATATTTCGCTCAAAAGAGTTGGCTTTAGTTTCAATCACAATTGTTCTTTTAATCTCAAAAGTTTGCTTTAGTTCAAAATGCTCAATATGTAGAATCTGAAAAATCGATTCGTTAGATTCATGGAGGAATATTCACTTCTGAGTTTTAAAGAGAGGGTTTGAAAACATATTCATCAGAATGTAATCCCAATATACAGGTACATTGAAAACCTTTTTTTATATGTATACATAATTTTAGCTAAACGTGATAAATTGAGTTGAGCCATAGAACCCACTCTAAAACCGCCTTAATAGAGAAGCATGGAAACCCATCCTTCCACTACTCTTGAAAAATCAAAGATAGCAAACTGTTGAATTTCCAACCGTGTTAAGATTCAGCTGGCGGAAATTAAAGCAAAGCTCTGCCACAGTAGGCAATTACTATTACGCCCAAGCCACAAGAAACAGCTTTTTTTTTCCCCGGTTAACGAATCAACGCAACAGAAATGCAAGCATCGCATATTAACTTCATATACAAACTTTAGATCTAGGCCTTTCATCCAACGCGGAAGCAAATCATGATATCATGAGTAAGAAAGAAGACACTGGCCTTTGGCACACAACCAAAAATATGGCATTGCAAAACACACATAGTACATCAACAGTACAATTTAGAAATTCAGCTACACACGAGCATATCAGGCGCAGAAGCACACATACATTCATTAATTGGTACCATAAGACCTATTTCCTAGTCCAACCAAACTCATAAAGATCCTTACAAGCAGTTTTCCCTAGTAAGTAGGGCAACCAGATGCCCTCCTATCTACCACCACGAGCATAGTTCCTTTCATAAGGAGAATATGACCTGGATCGTTCCCTTCTTGACCTTCCCCCATAAGGTGAGCGCCTAGGGGAATAATCTCGACCACCTCGATAAGGCGGTGGCGAACGCCTTGGAGATCTTCGGTAACCATAGTCATCACGGCCGCGATACCTTCCACGGTCACCACGGTCACCACGGTCGCCACGATCGCCACCACGGTAACCTTTGAACAAAGGAAACAACAGTTTAAGACTTCCAAAATTTTCCCCAAAATTACAAAAACTAGCAGAAAATGAGAAAGGACTCACCATCACGGGCATCACCCCTTGCATTCTTGAGCCCTAGATAATGACCAGGCGTTGGAGTCCTCGCACGTTTCCTCCGAGACTGAAAAGTAGACATTTTTCCTTAATGTGAAGTCTGAACAGGTACACATTCACATCTAGGAATATGGAATATCTAGACTAGACAATATACTCCTTTCTTGTAGTAAGCATGAACATAAAACTTCTCTAATCTAGCAAAGAAAACAGAGTTGCTTACCTTCCCCTTACATGCTTGGTTAGGAAGTTGACAAAGCAGATAACTACGTTCGTTATAAATAAGTATAAGATCATGCTAGTCGTACAAGTAAAGCAGCTAGATATTTGGCATGTTCCATCCAAGCAAAAAGTTGTGGGAGATAGAGACCAATGCTGAATTAGATTGTTGATAATGACCGTAGATAAGTTGAGAGTATTTGCTGAGGTTGTATGGATGTTGAACAATATAGTTGCTATGTCTAGTTGATCAGATGCATGTGAAAAGCTGTTTTAGCCAGCCATTGGTCAAGCTATAATGTTGCAGGGAAGAACAGATCATCTTTTATTGCTGCCGACAAAGCTGATGCAATGTCTTCTGAATATAACCACAAAACCTCCAAGTCACAAGAAGATAGAAACTCAATCAAAGCGGACATGGTTCACTAACTTAATACAAAGCAGCTCACCTTTTCCACTGTTATGTAGCGGCCTTCAAGGACAGACTGATTTAGGTGCTTAATGCAGCGCTCGGAATCCTCAAGACTATCCATTGTTATAAAAGCAAAACCACGAGAGATACGAGAACGCGGTTCCACAACCAAAAAACATGATTTTACCTGGTGGATCGAAAGTAAAGAAGAAAGACTCAGAGCAAGTCCGTAAATTTGATAGATGGACGAAGGAAAAAAAACCAGCCAAAAATGCCACCACACCACAAGTCGTTGGTGTACATGTCGAGAAGATACTACTCATATCATCAACTTAACGGAAAAAATAGATTTAAAAAAAAAAAAAAAAAATCCAAGAGTATCAACAACTTTTTTGCCAAAAGGAGCGCGCAAAATAGAACAAAAAGAATGAATGAGAAACTAACTCGCATATAGATGAAGTAGATTACCAACCTTTCCCTCCTTTGAGAAATGCTCCTCAAGGTCCCTCTGTGTCACCCTTGTGGACAAACCAGTCACGTAAAGTGTGTTGCCAGGATTAGAAGGTTCAGCCGGCCTGAATAAACCATGGAGGAATAAGTTCTAGCAACTTAAAACAAGCTATTAAAGAAAGCATAAAAAATAGGATACTAAGCAGCACTACAAGTAGAAAGACACGGACAGAGAAAAGCTTAAGTTCCAACAAACCTCCCACGACTTCTCGACCTTGATCTGGACCTTTCTCTTGGCCTCGACCATGACCTAGACCGGGATCTAGACCTTGACCTAGATCTAGATCTTACCTTTTCTTCCCAAGGAGAAGGAGAGCGTGAATACCTGGAAAGTGCAGAAGTACAAGACCAAACCAGTTGAATAACAATCATATAAACAAACCACGTCTTACATACAAATGTAAACCTGCACAATTTAATTTTTGAAATTGATGCTACAACAGAAAAGCTCAGTAATAGTCCAAATTTAGAAAGGAAAACAAAAACAATTGATGCAACGGTATAATGGAGTAAATGCTTTTTCAATACCACACTACCACACATAAGTTTAGAAACAACTATACCTCAATCTCGAGCAAGTTAGGGTCACTGAACAAAGTCTGAAAAGCAAAGGCTTGAATTGTATCTTAGTGAAAACCTTCCATCAATCAATGATACCAGTTTTTCTTTCATAAGTAATCAATGAAACCAGTTATTTTCAGTAAAAGCGTAGATCAGTTCCTTGAAATTTATTTTTTCACTTTGGGAGGCAAAACCAAAGTAGATTCTTCTTCCAGCACCATTAACTAAACAGGATATGCATCCAACCCAAAAACATGGACATGAGAGATAGCTCCAAAACCGGTTACCAGCCAGTAGCAATATCCAATGAACAAAAATCTAATCACTAATTCAAAACTTTTTCCTTTAATATTCCTTATGTTCTACATTTACCTCCTGAATCTAACACATTCCTCCACATTATCACAGTGGTTGCAAAGCCAGTATAATGGAGGACTGCAGTAGGCTGAGAGGCAGTGTAAAAATAGTCTAACTATTATGACTCTTTTAAATACTGAAGGACTTTGATGAAGCAAAATGGATGCAGAGGATTCATATAGTTGACCCTAACAAATTCATGTCGATAGTCTTATTTTCGCTAAAATATGTTGCTCAGCTTTGGCTTTATATTCACTACTACCTGCACTTTAATTACATTTTGTGCTAAAAGACCCAACACACTTGCCTCTGATAAGTGTGATAACACTCATTCCCAATCCACTAGGAAACATAATCCTATATTTTAATCAGTCTATATATTTAAATTTTCATTCACAGTCAATCATGGCTCATCATCCATGACCATTCTTTTTGACAGGTAAATACAAGAATCAAATTCCAAGATAACCAAAAATAAGGTTTTCTAGTCCAATAATTGAATGATCAAACATCATATGTGGAATACATTAAGCTGGATTGCTTTCTCTATGTAAAATGAAAGCAATGTATATGCCTAGGATGGTCATTTCTTTACTAAGAAAGAAAAATATTTGCCCAAAAACTCATTCAAATGGTTTCAACTTTCAACCAAGCAGATCTACCTCACCCAGGAGTAATAAGATACTTCATTAAGAATTAACCAAAGCAGATCTTCCTCAAATAGAGTGTACTTTCCTTTTCAGCAAAAAACAACCATAGCCATTTCTCCATCAACCAATTCATCCCATTCAGAGCATCTATTTTCAAAGTCAAACATAACTTCACGTAGTTCCTTTTAGAGGTAAAAAGAAAATAACTCTAATATAGCTAATAAGCATGTAATACACAAAATGTTGCAAATAGCCATTGGTCGGGTCCACTCATAAGGGGTGATAATTATCCTGTTAGCCCATTAGCTTGTCCTCCACCTAAATTCCACCTATAACATATAAATACAACATTGTGGGTGTTGGAAAAAAAGGTTTTCCTACTATAATATGAACGCTAGGGTTTACAAAGAAAAAATGTTTTGCATCTTCTGGAAGATATCTAGGTTGCGGACAAAAGGAATTCATCCACTTTCTGAGGATCTCTGAAAACCAGTGACAAAAGTCGTGCTTGTTGCGGGTGCTTCCTAACTAGCACTCCCTCTGTCCAAATTTATGTGATACTTCTCATTTTTCCAGAGTCAAACAAGAAAATCTTTGACCCTGATTTATACGTATGCCCTATAAATATTTTAAATTGCTAATTATTGTGACTTGTAGTACATTTTATTTAGTTTTGAAATATGTAAATTATTTTACAAAAAACTTAAATATTGCATGTCTGAATCCACGGTCAAAATAAAGAAGTTTGACTCTCGAAATCCAAACTATATCACATAAAATGGGACAGAGGGAGTATTTACAAGCTTAAATACTACAGTAAACAAAGAAAAACCCCAGTACTCCATTTTTCACTTTTCAGATGAAGAAGTTAAACCAAAATAAAACTTTCGCCTGTACAAAACAGATCGAACTCCTATGTACAAATCATAAGTGCTAGCAAAGAAAGTTCAACAATATACATAAAACGAAAACAAAATGCTATACGAAATGAGAGAAACGTATTCGCACCTTTTTCCAGGAGATTCAGCCTGCAAAGAATCACAAACATGTTCAGTTGTTGTATTCGCAGTTAATCAGACAAAAATTCAGACTTAATTAGGGTGTGCTTGGTACGAAGGAAAATGTTTTCCTATTTTCTCTTGTTTGGTCGCACTAAATATCTTGGAAAATGTTTTCCTCAAAATAGGAGAAAATATTTTCCTTAAAAAAAAAAAAAATGACGTAAAATATTTTCTGGATCAATAAAAACACACCACCGTCCCCTAAACCCCCACCACCCCCGCCACCCACCCACCCCAATCCCCACCCACAACCACACCCACCACCCCCACATCCCCACCAAACCCACACCCCCCATCCACCATCCCACACCCGCAACCAACCCCCCGCCTACCCCCACACCCCCACCCTCAACCACACCCACCACCCCACACCCCCACCCAACACCTACACCCACACCCCCCATCCACCATCCCACACCCGCAACCAACCCCCCGCCCCCAACTTGTTTCCCCGCCTACCCCCACACCCCCACCCTCAACCACACCCACCACCCCACACCCCCACCCAACACCCACACCCACACCCCCACCCACCCACCATCCCACACCCGCAACCAACCCCCCGCCCCCAACTTCTTTCCCCGCCTACCCCCACCACTAGAAATTGCATTCCGAATTCAAAAATCTCATACTGTTTTCCTTTAACTATATGCAAATGCTCTTAAAATGACATTTTTCCAACTTGGGTACCAAACACACAAGAAAATGAGTAGAAAAATCACTTATTTTCCAACAAATAATTTTCTCGGAAAACATTTTCCGTCATACCAAACACACCCTTAATGTAACACACACACACACACACGTAGTAGAGAGAGAAAGAGAGTAAATTTACCATTTTCGCAGAGACAGGTAAACCCTAAATCGCCGAAATAGAGAGCTTTCTTTTTGGTGTGAAATATGAACCCGTTTTTGAAAGGGGGAAAACCCGGAAAGGGTTTATGAACAAGGCAAATGCACTTTAGGCCCCGTTTGAAATCATGGTTTGAAATTTAGTTTCAAACCATGTTTGGACATATAATTTAAATATTTTAAGTTATATTTTCTCTTATAAATATAAAAACCTCATAAATTATGAAAATTATCAAAACATTCTCAATTCTTATATAATCTTACCAAATGAACAAATATAGTTTATAACAAAATTAGTACACTACTAGAAGGTTTTTCTAAAAAAATGCAACATCAATTAATCAAACTTTACTTCAATAAAATCAAAATTTAACATGAATAGAAATGTAACTACTATTTAATATAATCTTCCCACATAAATTAAAGGTTGATAGACATGAATAAAGGTTGGTGGAAGTTAATGAGATTGGTAAATGATTGATGAGTGTAATTATTAAAAATATTTATCAACTTATGGATTTTTTTTTATAAAATATTAACTTATGCGTTAAATTTTGTATTTAAAAAAGCTAAAACCATGATTTCAAACCCCAAACCATGCTTTTTGGATGATTTGGGTTCAAACTATGGTTTCAAATTAGGTTTCAAACCATGACTGAAAATTAATGATCAAACGTTGATTTGAAACCATGGTTTGAAAATTGATGGACAAACGCCTACTTAATGTGAAAATTTTAAATTAGAAAGAAAGTTAAAACTGTCCTTAAATTATGTAAAATGAAATAATTTTACCCTCACTAAAAATGGATTGAGAATTTATGTTTATTTCTATTATGTATAAGTGTCTTAGAGGGACTAACACAGCATTGAATAGTTTGTACCCAAAGCTTCACAAATTGTACATTTTAACACATCAATGAATACTTATACAAAAAGTTATATAAATTGTACACTTCAATCAACTACTTCTTTATCCCACGTAGACATATATCATAGTATTGAATATTTATTCTCTTCTTATGTATACACGTACGCACTTTAATTTTAATTCTCTGACAGATTCATTTTCTCCGTGCACTTTTACTTGTTCACTTTTGACTTTTCACGTTCTTGCTGAATATTTATTCTCTTGTCATGTATAAACGTATGCAGTTTCAGTTTTAATTCCCCTATACAAATTTATTTCCTCCGTACAGTTTTACCTGTTCACTTTTGACTTTTCACGTTCTTTAAGAATTAATAAATTCCACGTGGATATATGTCATAGTACTATATATTATGTCATAGTACTGAATATTTATTCTTTTCTCATGTATACACGTATGCACTTCAATTTTAATTCTCCGACACATTTATTTTCTCTGTGCACTTTTAATTGTTCACTTTTGACTTTTCACGCTCTTGTTGCAATATTTATTCTCTTCTCATGTATACATTTATGCACTTCAATTTTAATTCTTCGACACATATTTATTTCCTCCGTAAACTTTTACTTGTTCACTTTTGACTTTTCACGTTATTTATGAATTAATAAATGAAGTACTCCTTCCATCCCATATTACTTGGCCACATTACTTGACTTGTCACGTTCTTTAAGAATTAATAAATAAAATACTCCCTTCGTCCCATATTAATTGGCTTCCATTGTGCACTTTTACTTGTTCACTTTTGATTTTTCACGTTCTTACTGAATATTTATTCTCTTCTCATGTATACATGTATGCACTTCAATTTTAATTCTCTAACACATTTATTTCCTCCCTGCACTTTTACTTATTCACTTTTGACTTTCACGTTATTTAAGAATTAATAAATGAAGTACTCCCTCCGTCCCATATTACCTGGCCACATTACTTGACTTTTCACGTTCTTTAAAAATTAATAAATGAAGTATTCCCTTCGTCCCATATTACTTGGCCACATTATTATACTTGACTTTTCACGTTCTTTAAGAATTAATAAAAATGAAGTACTCCCTTCGTTCCATATTACTTGGCCACATTATTATTCTTGACTTTTCACGTTCTTTAAGAATTAATAAAAATGAAGTACTCCTTTCGTCTCATATTACTTGGTCACATTACTAAAAATATATATCTATTTTCCATTCTATATTTTTCTATTCTATATTTTTCTTCTTCTTATATATAAACGCCCAAGGTGGACAAACATAACAACAATAGTAGTACTGTAACACCCCGTACTTTTAACGAAAGTTTTGACCACGATCCTAGACTTAGAACATCAGATAAAGAATGTGGAAATTGAAATTTTTCTGTTCAGTTGTACTATGGTGGTTTACGCCCATGAACAGTGACCGTATTTCAATTTACGACCATGAACAGTGCCCGTAAACTGAAACCAAGAATTTCTGAACATTCTGGAATTTGACATTTTGAGGTCATATGGTTAAATACGGACCGTATTTCACTTTACGGCCCGTATTTCAAAACGTATTTCGAATTTGGGAAAACTTCCTTGATGAAAGTTGTAGAGCATTGAAATACCTTTCCAACGGTATCTTACGGGGGTCAAACGGACATCTGTGCAAGGAGTTATGGCCATTTTACTGAAGCGACACAGTGCAGTCCAAAGTGCAGAATACGGTCCGTAAATCAATTTACGGCCCGTAAACTGACTTTACGACCAGCAGTGTTCAGGTCGTAAATTTCACTTTCACAGAACAATATATATTCGTCCATATCAGTTCAAGTCATTATTTTTCATTCCCTCAAACCCTAGAACAACCTCCTACTCTCCTCCAACATCAAGAACACCAAGGTAAGTCCATTCTAATTATTCCAACTCCATTCTAACATATATCCTTGTAATCTAAACAAGAAATCATCATTCCTAATATAGGGTTTTCAAGAAAACCCATCTCAAGATTCAAGAATCAAGATTTGGGAAATCTTCTCCAAAATTCAAGTCTTTAATTCAGGTTTTGGAGCAATTAAGGGTTTGCAACATATTTCCTTCCAAAGTGATTCAAGCTAGGTTTTGGGTGTTCTTCAATAGAAAAGTGAATTGTTAAATCTTGTTTAACAAATTAAGGTATGCCTCTTTTGAACATACTCTTTTGATCGATTTTGTTTTTTATAAACTCTTTGATTTTGATTCGTATGTCTCTTTTGAAAAATCTTATTTTGGAATGCATGACTTCTTTTCTTGAAAGTTCTTTATTGAATAGAAAGGGTGAACTTCTCATACAAAACCCTAATGTATGTCTAAGATTTTAATAATGTTCTTACCCTTATCATTGATTGATTTGACGGGTTAGAATAGAGAAAATGACATTGAAAGCTCGGTTATGATTTTTGGATATCAAATGATTTGTGGGTTGTTTTGGTATGATTAAATGGATAGAATTAGTTGGATATTGATATAAAATAATTGTTGAGATTGTTGTTGATGTTGTTGTTCTTGAATTTGGAAGTATAAATATTATTCAAGATCCTTTAATGAATGAAAGGAAAAGAAATCTTTACATGTTCCTTGAACTCTAATTCATGTTTAAATGGTGGTTAATGTGTGTGAGGGGACAAACCCACATTAAACCTAGATTGTAACAAACCCTATATATATGTATGTGATATTATGAATGTTTTCCTCTATAAGATATGTTTAATAATGATGGTTAAGGGTTGGTAATGATATTCTCATTGATGATTTAAGACATGGAAATCTTTCGTAAAGAAGTTATACGTTTTCAAACATTGGTCGGAATAACTTATCCTTTCAACATGGCATAATGCTCCGTAATGATAATTTGACTACAAAGATGATTTCTTTTAGACAAGGTCATGCGTGTGTAGGGTCAAGCCCGCATCGAACCTTACACGAACTATACTACTTTGTGAAACTCGCTTTTCCCCATTATTGGATGATTGAACTTAAATCTTCTAAAGGTTAGACCTTCAACTTGTTTTGTTGTAAAATGGGTTTCTTAAACTTGAAATTTGAATAAGATTCTCAATCGGTGGTAACTTGAAATGCCTCTATTTGGGATGATGACTTGAGAAGTGAGGTTCGGCCCTAAGCCATAATTGATAATTTAGTAATATGACATTATTTGTATTTTTGTTTGTGTTTTTGTAACTGTATGGTAAAGTTGTGTTTGTCCAGATGACGATTAGCCTCCGTGGTTTCCTAACCAGGAGTATCGATTGATTGATTAGTTTGCCTATGAGTGGCTTGCTTTCTATCTTGTTTCCTGTGAGTGGCTTGTAGTGATATAGAATTCGTAAGTGAAATTCTTGGCATGGTAAATGGTAAAGAGTTAAATTGATATGCCTTTCGTTGATCGATATGTGTAATGAACTTAAATGTTATTGACGGTATGACTGCTTTGAGACAATTGGTGAATCGGCTTCTATGCCATGGACTTTGTTGTTCTGTTTGCCTTGCTATTCGGGAGGAGGAGTAGCCACTATGGATCCTAGTGTATTAATTGCCTTGCCATTCGGGAGGAGGAGTGGCCACTCCCGGGTTCGCTACCTGGGGTGCATTAATGGCCTTGCTATTCGGGAGGAAGAGTAGCCACCGTGAATCTATATTTCGGTGTATTGCGCAGTGTGCCTAGCCATTCGGGAGGATGAGTGGTCACCGAGACTTTATAATTCGGTGTGGTGAGTTGTGACAAGGGAACCCTACGGTCATTCCCTCGATGTGATTGATTCTTGGGCTTGTGTCAGTATGTAAAATATTCGTATATGTGTAATATTCGTAATCTCTCATGGAACCGTTGTTGACAATCATGATCAATTTGAAAGGCATAATTAAAAGTTGTAACTTAACAAAAGACTTCATAATCGATTTTTGATAATTCTTATGGAGATACACATGTTGAATACTTGTTTCTATATTGATTAATGGATTTGTAAACTGTTTAACAAATGATATTGAGAATCACAAAGTGGAATGGCTGTTTTTATGCTATCTTTTTCAGAACTGATTTCTTTATATATTATTATATTTTATTTTCATAATACTTGTTGTCCCCGAGGCACTCACTGAGTACAAAAGTACTCAGGCATACCATTGTTGTTTTTGATGGTATGTTAGGTAACGAAGAAGAGCAGGTTCGTGATACTTTCGACGCTTAATAGGACTTGCTACTGCTGTGGATTTGGTGAGCCCACATCCTTGTTCGTGGGACACTTTCCGTTTCATTTATTATTCTAGATTTCCAGGCTGCGTCCCGAAGTTTGACGATTGTTATGTCTCTTAGAAGCTCCATAGGTAGTTGTCAGAATTGTGGGTAGATTGTCAAAAGTCTCGTACGACTTAATGGGTGTTTGCCACGTTGATGGCCATTGCTTATAAAGACTTCCGCTGATTTAATTCATGTGTTACATTTAATTTATAAATTGTTGGAGGCGAATATTGAACCTGGCGGGTTCAAGTATTATTATTATGTCGTTTAGGTTCTTCCGATGTTGTTCATGACGTCGGATGCCGGTCACGTCTAGGGTGGGTTTTGGGGAGTGACAAGTACAAGGAGCAACTGAAATTGCACTCTAAGCAGGGACTAACATGTGTACATTTCAGAAGTTGAACATTAATTCTACCTCTTGTGTGTTCATTTTTTAAGTCCCTACAGGTCCGCAATGTCTTAATTGTCCTTTCATTCCCTTCATTTGGCATGTACTTCCTCTGTCTCAATTTAAGTGTCAATGTTTGACTAGACATGCAGTTTAAGAAATAAAGATAGACTTTCAAATCTTGTGGTTCTAAGTTAAAAATATGTCTAATATAATAAAATATCCTTTGAATCTGGTGATTATAAACTTGACATGTAGGATATTTGAATTGTCAACTTACTAAATATAAAAAGAGGCGGAAATAACCAAAATAAGACAGTTTTCTTTTTATATTTTTAACAACAAACGCCCAAGTGGACGAACACAACAACAATAAGTTGTACAAAAAGCAATTGAAATTGTGCTCTAAGCCAGAACTAACATGTGTACATTTCAGAACTTTAACATTAATATTACTTCTTGTGTGTTTACTTTTTAAGTCCTCGCGTGTCCGCAATGTCTTAATTGTCCTTTCATTTCCTTCATTTGGCATATACTCCCTTTGTCTCAATTTAAGTGTCTACGTTTGACTAGACACGGAGTTTAAGAAATAAAGATAGAATATCTTGTGGTTTTAAATTAGAAATGTGTATAATATAATAAAATATCCTTTGAATCTTGTGATTATAAACTTGACATGTAGGATATTTGAATTGTCAACTTACTAAATGTAAAAAGAGGCGCACATAACTAAAATAAGATAAATTTTAACAATAATAAAATATCCTTTGAATCTGGTGATTATAAACTTGACATGTAGGATATTTGAATTGTCAACTTACTAAATATAAAAAGAGGCGGAAATAATCAAAATAAGACAGTTTTCTTTTTATATTTTTAACAACAAACGCCCAAGTGGACGAACACAACAACAATAAATTGTACAAAAAGCAATTAAAATTGTGCTCTAAGCCAGAACTAACATGTGTACATTTCAGAACTTTAACATTAATATTACCTCTTGTGTGTTTACTTTTTAAGTCCTCGCGTGTCCGCAATGTCTTAATTGTCCTTTCATTTCCTTCATTTGGCATATACTCCATTTGTCTCAATTTAAGTGTCTACGTTTGACTAGACACGGAGTTTAAGAAATAAAGATAGAATATCTTGTGGTTTTAAATTAGAAATGTGTATAATATAATAAAATATCCTTTGAATCTTGTGATTATAAACTTGACATGTAGGATATTTAAATTGTCAACTTACTAAATGTAAAAAGAGGCGCACATAACTAAAATAAGATAAATTTTAACAATAATTGAAAAATTAAAGGGAAAAATAAGATGAAAAGAAAAAAAATATGGAGACTCACTAAGAAAAATCGCGATATCCTTTGCAAAATATACAAACCATAAAGACTAATTAAATTGAGTAACTAAATAAATCATATTGGATTCCGTACATCGCACGGACATAATTTGCTAGTATCGCTTTTAAAGTGACTCAAATTACTCTTTTAGAATAACAAATCCCATTTTAATTAGTATTTTAACCTAAATTATATGCCACTTGTCCTAGTTAAATTAAAGCATGTCAACATGCTTGTACTAGTTATTAGATGTCTTTTTTTCAAGGGGTGTACAAAGATCTTAAAAAACACATAATGAAAACAGGAAAAACCAATTTAGAGATTTAAAATTTATTTACGTATTTGACAACATTAAAATATTTATATATTTAAGTATTTATATCTAAAATCAGTTTAAAGTCATAAATTGATTTTCCCCAACTTATTGCTTTTCAATAAGCATTTTAATTTGATCAAATAGTTTATTACTATTTTATTCCTGATATTTTCGCTAATTCTCAAAACACTCTTAGATTAGGCTCCTAACTCCTCTCCATTAATCTTTAATATTCTTCTCACCTATAATTTACTTATTTGAAAAAGGGAGAAATTTCCTTAATGTATGAAAAATGGCTCGCAAATATCATCTTTTCACCTTTTGATGTAAAAGATACACGACATTTATTTTTAGCTCAAAAATACCTAAACATGATGGCTTTTTTTCAATTTAAACAGTGAAAATAGAGTATTTGTGAATCATTTTTCATACGTTAAGGATAATTTTGACCATTTTAGCCATTTATTTATAAAATTAATTTCATTGTCAAAATTGCTACATAACTTAATATTTACGGAATACTTTCAATAGATCCGGTTCAGCCCTTTTCCGAACCCGAACATAATGGGAGCTTAGTGCATCGATTTTTTTTTTCCAATCGTCTAATTCAAATGGTCATACTCTTCATTTCTACAAGTGTTTTCAATATGGTTGAATAGACTTTACGCGAATGCTAATTAATTAGTGGACCCAAAATAACATACGTGAGAGAAAAGAGAACCAACAAGAAAATTCAAAAGGGGCAAATAACATATATGTACATGGTAAGAGGGCATATTTACAGATCATAACGATATTTTTCAGTTTACAAAATATATCAATAGACTTGTTACAAAATCTATACGAATTAGGTAAATTAAAAAGAAGCAAATAAAACACATTAGATAAGGTAAGAAAATCGTTTTACTTATTTTATCCACTTTTCTCTCTCCATTCAAAACTTAGAGATATAGTTCCCTGATTTTCTCCAACTTTTGCTTCCTTATTTCATCCACTTTTCTCTCCCCATTCAAAATTAAGAGATATTATTACCTAATTTTCTCTAACTTTTACTCAAAAAGTCCATTATAATCGGTAATTTTTATGTACAAAGTTCATACACCAAAAAACATATATGTATAATTTTTGTATGCAATATGTATAACTGTATAGATTCTTATATTTTTATATATGAAATATGTATAAAAATTGTATGTGTATTTTGATTATTATAAAGTGCATATAAATTGTATAAAATCTAATCAAAGTATGTATAAATTTTGAGAAAAATATGTATAATAAACTTGTAATTGATACAAACCAGATTCCATACAAAGTTCATGCACTAGAAAATGAATATATATTAATTTTTGTATGCAATATGTATAAATGTATAAATTCATTATAATTTCTACGTATGAAATATGTATAAAAGTTGTATGTATATTGTGATTATGATAAAGTACATATAAATTGTATAAAATCTGATCAAAGTATGTATAGATTATGAGAAAGTATATATGTATAATAAGTTTTCTGATTGATATAAACCAAATTCCATCCACATTTCATACACATATCAATTTTCAACATTTTTATGACTAATTGATATCAAATTTGTTCGCATTTCATACACATTGTGCCGCATATATCTACAAAATGACATATAGCAGACCCCGTACACATTTCATACATATATTAGTTTTCAACATTTTTTAAAACTACAGTTTATATAATTTATACAGATTTTCAAAACACACAATGATCATATATATCTCAAAACGATACAAATCAATTTTTATAAACAATTAATACACAAGTTAGTAATCAAAAATACTTTGTAATATTGGTTTGAAAATTTATACTAGGAGTGAAGATGAATTTTAGGTATGAAAATGGTGTCTATCATAGGGGGGGGGGGGGGGGGGGGGGGGGGGGAGAGAGAGAGAGATTTTTAAAATGAAGAAGAAGTTGAACGGTAACTATCCTAGAATTAAGTCCACATTTAAAATTAAATTTTTTTCCTTAAAAAGCCTAAAATCGTGGGTATCCCATTAAGCCCAAATCTGATATATTTTGTAATTTTGTTGGTATATTTTGTAAATAAAAAAAAGTACCCTTATGTTTTGTAATATAGAATCTTAAATAAGTATTATTAGGTAATTTTAAGGGGACACCATACTTCACTGCAGCTCAAATTTCTACTTAATATTTGCACCCAATTCAATTTTAGGGTTTAAATTTCCTAATCCAAATTACAGACCTTTATATTCAGTAACAATAACAATAAAAACAATGGCAGTAAAAGTAAGACACATCCGGAGTTTATCTTGAAAATTGTCCAATTCCACTCTGGTCTTTGCCAGGGATAAGTTATCTCGGGATTAATTATTCCACCCTTCCACTAAAATAAAATAACACTACATTTCTGGATTAACTAATTCCGAAATTAATTATATTATCATTTTATATCAATCAAACATGAAATAAATTCATATCAAATATAAGTCGGGATTATTTAACCTTGCGCCCCAAAATTAAGGTAGGTGGGGGACAAAAAACAAAAAAAAAAAAGAACCAATAAGAAAATTTAAAGGCGGACACCATTTCTCAAGACTTTACTGTAAACTCAAAAATTCATATTTACACCGAATTCAAATTCAATTATAGGGTTAAATAAATTCCTAATCCAAATTACAAACCTTAAATTCACTAACAATGGCAGTGAAAGGAAGACACATACGAGGTTTATCTCGAAAATCATCAAATTCCACATTGGTCTTTGCGGTGTTTATTGGGTTATCTTTTCTCGTATTGATTCTTCTCGCTTTTGGAATATTTTCAATTCCTTTCACTTCTAAAGGATCTCAAAAAGCACATGATCTTAGCTCAATTGCTCATAATACAGTTGCAAGGTAAATTCTCATTTCATTCTTGGTTAATTTATAATCAACTTTTAAGTTTTTTTTTTTTTTTTTTTTTTACCATTGAATATTTCTTGTCGAAAGTTGTGGGATTTTATTAGCTTAATTGCTCATTTGAATCTTGGTTAATTGTTGCAGTGGCGGATCCAGAATTTAAATTTAACGAGTTCAACTTTTAAGAATTTTAGTGTATATATAGATATATACACAAACACGCACAAAAAAAAAAAAAAAAACCAACTATAACATACCCAGTGAAATCCCACAAGTGGGGTATATATATTTCGTGTTGAAAGTTATGGGTTTAGATTAGCTCAATTGCTCACAATGCAGTTGGAAGGTAATCCTCATTTGTTTTTTTGGTTAATTGTTGAAGAGACGGATCCAGAATTTAAATTTAATGGGTTGAATTCATTGTTATGTTAGAATGATGGGTTTAAATCTTATATTTGTTGAGATTTTAGTGTATTTTTAATTATATATATACACACACACTCCTTGTGAAAGTTACGGGTTCAGATAAACCCATAGTTGAAAGGCTATCAACTTTTAAGAACATTTTAGCATTGAATTCATTGTCCTGTTAAAATATAATATTTGTTGAGATTTTAGTAAGTGTGTTATATATATATATATATATATATATATATATCTATACTCATTGTCGAAAGTTATGACTTTATATAAACCCATAGTCGAAAGGCTATTAACTTCTAAGAATTTTTAGCATTGAATCCATTGTAATATTAAATTATGGGTTTAAATCTAATATTCGTTACATATTATATCTGTACTCAGTGTCGAAAGTTACGGGTTCAGATAAACCCTTAATTGAAAGGCTACGTCCGCCCCTGAATTGCTGGTTATTCTTTTTCCAGAATTGGATAGGGATCTGATAGTTTTATGGGATTTTGTTTTGCTGCAGACGAGATGATGATGGTGGAAAAGGAGATCAGTGGGCTGAAATGATTTCATGGGAACCAAGAGCTGTCGTCTACCATAACTTCTTGGTACTTCCATTAAGATTTTATATGTTTATTTCAATACATTTTGCACGAATAGCAGCATAGGAAGAGATGAATACTATCCTCTTTTAAGAGTTAATCTTGATGGGATTTCACAACTATTTTACCTTGGTGGAGGTGCCCACACAGGTGGAGCCAGGTTTTGAAGTTTATGGTTTCTGAACTGTTACCGAACCCTTCTTAGTTACTGGTATCGCAATTAAATATTTATACATATTGAATGAATTTTTTAATACAAATACAGGGTCTAAGCAAAAGTTGCTGGGTTCGTCCGAACCCGTAAGTAATACTCTACCTCTGCCCCTGGGTGCCCATGTGACTTCTGATGGACGTTTGATTATTCTAAATTAAGACTGGAGTCTTAATTTACTTAATGCATTCCAAGTTCAAACGACTGAAGTTACTCTGCTGACGTGATATTTCAGCCATGGATACTACTTCTAGAAAAGTAAAGTAATATTCTTGCGTAATGGCAAGGAAGACCTCATGTGTAGGAAATGAGAAATGCTTGCATTTAGCATTTTTTTACTACAAAATTTGGGAAGTGCACATTAGTTCTTAATTTGGATAAGATACAGATCAATGTAGATAGCTCACATGATGTAGTGAATTGAAAAAAAATCAAAGCTTCAGAAGGATGGCAACAGTTGATTCCCGTGTTCGTTTTCTTTCTTTAATCAGCATTGTTATTGAGTATGTAATTTGCTTCACTGCAAGTACCAAATGCACTTCTCTGCCATTTTAGGCCATGTAGATCACTTAAACATGTTTTTTTTCGCGATTATCAATAATAGTGAGGAAACTAGTATCGATATTGATACTAATGTCCTCATCATAGCATATCTCCGATGATGCGTTAGCTGATGTTCTGCTGTTTGTTATTTGATTATAACACACCCCTTCCTCCCCCACCACCCCCCCACCCCCACCCCCACAAAAAAAAAAAAAAGATGCATTACCAGCTCCCATATGGTAGTGTCTATGGAAAGAAAGGAACTGAATATAGTTTGAAGGACAATATATCTCTATTCTGAAAATTGAATCAGATTCTATATTTTTTATTTTCTTTTATTTTAGAATGGAAATTTTAAATGATGTTGAAATCCTGCTACAGTTTTTAGATACACTACATAGATAGGCAGGGTTCTACTTTTTTGTCTTTTGCTGGGGTGTAATAACAACATAAAACTCCCTTCATTTCAACTTATGTAGCTATTTAGGATGGGTATAGAAAGAAAAACTCTAGAATTTGTGATATTAAATATGCCAAGAGATTTCTGTTTGGCTATAAAAGCATGCCACATAAAATTGAACAGAGGTAGTTTATAATGCTGACCTTAAAAAAAGAAAGAAATGATTCATTGGCTGATATATTTCCTGGTATCTAGGAGTCGTTACTAGTGTTCTCATTAGAGCATATCTAATGCTGGATCTGTTGACCGATGCATTTACTGGTTTCTGAAGAAATTACTATTCTAAACTTATTCTTATTTTTTGGACAGTCAAAGGAAGAATGTGAATATCTGATTAATCTTGGCAAGCCTCATATGAAGAAGTCAACCGTTGTTGACAGTGCTACTGGCAAGAGTACAGATAGCAGGTAACCATCTCACGTGCTTGCTCTGCTGCTGGTCGGTTCTTTTTTCAATTGTCACTATTTTATCTTTTAAACCTCCGTGCCAGGGTTCGAACAAGTTCGGGAACATTTCTCGCCAGGGGACAAGATAAAATAGTCAGGACTATAGAGAAAAGGATTGCAGATTTTACCTTTATACCAGTAGGTATGCTGATTTTATAACGAAAGATGTGATTCTATGAATTTACATTGTGTTATTTGCTTATTACTCTGGGTATGTGAATTTGGCATGATGCTCGATCTAAGATTGGCCTTGAAGAAACCCATACAAGTTGATATATAATATAATACCACCTGTATCTTTTTTTGATGGAGAGGGAATTGGTTCTTTGATCTCAATATGAATCACATATAATGTCTGCTTTTACTTAGGAATTCCAGTTTGCTGGATTTAGCTGTATTTCCAGGGGAATATTCTTGTCGAGATCCTCTGCAGAAAGGGTCGTTTCTTTCAGCCTGCGAATGATTTTGCTTTTATTGATGGCTATTGGAGTTGTACGCATTTTCTCAGGAGAAGTTTTATCCTGATCCGAGAAGCAGTTCAGTTGCATAATGAATGGGTGGGATGAATTGGAAATTAATTGTACAACTTAAACTATACTTTTCAGATCCTGCAATGCAAAATCTGGATGTTAATAACTGGAGAAAATGTCAAAAATGGTCCCTTATGTTCGAGGGTAGGTTCAAAATAGTCCTTTTAAGTATGCACTGAGCAGTTTTGGTCCTCTATTTGCCAAAAAGTAACACTTACATTCTCTGTCAAGTTTTTGCAGTTTCTGCTTTTTTGATTTATTTCTAGAGTGGTGCAACTTTTTGAGGTGTAATTTCTGCTATTTTTACATCTTTTTAGTGTCTACTGCAGTTTTTTGTGTTGCATATTTTAGGATTTGATGGGACTTTCTTGGTGTTTATGGTTAAATCTTTTTTTCTCCATTGTTTCCGTCAAATCTTTAAAAAAGCAAGCTTGGTGCACAAAGCATCTCGCGTTAGCAGAGTCCGGGGCCCTGAAGGGCCGCACCCCAAGGGGTGTGATGTAGACAGTCTACCCTAATGCTTAGCTGCAAATTTGACAGACACTAAAGATGTTAACTTTTGGTAAACTTAAAGGACTAAAAATGCCCAGTGCATACCTAAGGGACTAAATTGTACTTACCATCAAACATAAGATGCTATTTTTGTCATTTGCTCTTAAGAACTGCTTCAAATTACTCCTCTACCCTACACGGACCATGAAATTTAGTGTTTATTCAAGGGCTGTCTTTCTTTTTTAAAAGGAGATATATATCATCTACATGGTTCAGCCGGACATGCATATTTATTTTCCTTGACACAGCGACACAGACAAACACAAACTTACTAAATTTGCCTCTTCAACTGCCCAACTATTTGACATGTGTGCCATCATGCAATGCCTTAAACTACATGTAATTATTGCTTCTGCTTCTGCTTCTGTCTGTAGAGCATGGTGAAGGTCTTCAAATTCTCCACTATGAAGTGGGGCAAAAGTATGAGCCACACTATGATTACTTTGCCGATGAGTTTAATACTATAAATGGTGGTCAACGCATTGCTACGGTTTTGATGTACTTGTAAGTGACCTTTCCTTGGTGAGGTTTATGGTTATGTATTTTTGTTAGTTACTCTAGTTAATTTCTCTTGCTGCACCACAGATCAGATGTTGAAGAAGGTGGAGAAACTGTATTTCCTGCTGCCAAGGGAAATTTTAGTGCGGTTCCTTGGTGGAATGAGCTATCTGAATGTGGAAAAGGTGGACTCTCTGTAAAACCAAAGATGGGTGATGCTTTGCTTTTCTGGAGCATGAAGCCTGATGCTACTCCTGATCCTTCAAGCCTGCACGGTGAGTAATTCCACTAAAGAGTAGGTTCTGATAATGGCTGCTGATTGATTTGTAGCCTGTTTGGCCAAGCTTATAAAATCGAAAGATTTTTCCAAAAGTGCTTTTCAAAAAAAGTACTTTTAGTGAGAAGCAGTTTATGTTTGGTTAATCAATTTGAAAAGTACTTTTGAGCAATAATTAGTGTTTGGCCAAGCTTTTAAAAAGTACTTCGCAGTGTATTTTCTCAAAAGTGTTTTAAAAAAGTACTTTGGGGGAGAAGCTACTTTTTTCAGCTTCTCGAAACAGCTTCTGCTTCTACTCTTAAAATCTTGGCCAAACACCTCAACTTTTATAAAAGGCACTTCTTCTGATTAAAAAAGCACTTTTGGCCTTGGAGAAGCTTGGCCAAACAGGCTAGAACAACCACTCTACAATTTAGCAGAGCTTATGACTACTATTTGTTGACAAATAAGTTCAATTATCTATGTCTTGTTGTAGGTGGGTGCCCCGTGATTAAGGGTAACAAATGGTCATCTACGAAATGGATGCGTATTCATGAATACAAGGTTTAACCTACCGCAAAAGGTAAACATGTCCCTTTTACTGAGGGTAATTAAAAGCAGAATTAATGCATTTATGACCTCTTGCGCAAGTTTTACAAAATCACCCTTTATGTTTCTTCTTCGTGAACCTCACAATTATGAGGCTTCATGCTTATTGTAGCTATGCCAGAGGCATCTATTAGGAAGTGATTTTCCAACTCTTTGAATGTATCCTTGAGCGATGTTCCCTGGTATTAGTCCCTAGAGACCCAAACTGTAGGATTAGCTCCTTGCGGACGAACATTAAACTAATTTATGAACATACTACGTAAACTTTATTTGTGAGCTACATAATAAGTAACTGTGTCCACCACGAATAGATGGGAGGAATTCACCTAGTGTTGTACTAAGACCTCATGGTGCTCAACCCACTTCATTGACCATTAGGCCACACCCTTGGGTGCTACATGGTATATCCCTTAATTTTATTGGGTGTGACTAGCTCTGGCATTTCTTGGATAATTGTTATTCATTTTTTTGCTCTAGCTCTTTTTATTCGTTATCAAGAAACTTTTAGTCGATTTACTTTGTAGTGAATAAACAAAGGAAGCAAAATTAATAGTGTCAACCATTTCCTTTCACATTACAAAATTTAGTTGCCATCTAGAATACCGGTGTACCTTTAGCATTACTGCATGAAGTCCTCTGCATGTCCATTTTCTTTATTTACTCGTCCAAATTTAGTTTTAGTTATTCTCCTAACTGAGGTAGAGAGGTAGAAAATGGATGAATCATTTTTGTGTAAAATTCCTAAACCTGTCTATCAACAGTTTATCAATTTGTCATCTATAGATTGTAGATTTATTGTGTTCTTTAGATTTGACGATATTGTTTATGCAGGTCCACTTGTGAGTTTGGATGCACTAGCTGTTGTACGATTTGTATCAAAAGTGGTTATAATCATATAGTTTCAGAGGAGCGCAGTTTTATACTCCGATGGTACTATTTCCTTCAAACTTTTTCTGTTCTTCTTCCTTTTTTTTGTTTTCATAACATTGGAGCTTACAGAATTAGTATTTGTTAGTTTTCATTGTATTTTATCATAGTTGTATTAAATACAGTCGATTAAACACTGCACAGAGGTTTATATATGAAATGAGAATTATAGCTATTTATACAGTATCTGGTATGTACTCTGTACTCGAGTTTACAAGAATTAAGCCCTTCACGCGCTTGGTTTTTGTGAAAATCACACAATTGGCCAACTTAGCGAAAAGTGTCTAAATGACACAGTCTAGCCCTATGACATGTGTCTAAATGAAACAACATTTAGTTGAGATGTGTAAGTCAAAAATCTGGACGATCACAAGGGGCACCGATGGGTTTGTCCTTTATTTTCTATCAGAAAAGTCTTTATCTTTTATTATTATGTCACTTGGAAGGTCTTTTTTTCTTTCTTTGGTATCCGACTACTTTTAAATGACACGGTTCTTGATTTTTAAGCCAAAAATAAATAAATTATTAAACTCAATCCATTTTAATCAAAAACCTCATACCCAACCAATTACTCTACCCATAAAATCCTTTTATATGCTAATCAAATGTCAGGTCCAAAATTACAGGCATGGTACCTATAATTGAATTTTGGTCGCTTAAATTCATAGAAACTGGAATTCATTTTCAATTTTTGGTGCTAACAAAAAAAAAATGATTAATTGAAGTTAAATGACCCCTTTCAAATTTAATAATCTTTTCGTTCCTTTTAACTTAACACACTTAACTGTTAGCAGACAAGCTCTTGCAAAAAATTCACCAAACAAAAATATAGCTTCATAATAATTTAATTACTCCATTGTATCAATTATTTATAATTTTTGTGAAAGATAGTTCCCGAGAGTCTAAAACCATCTCAGATGGTGCTTCCAAACTCTCTCTACTTAAACATATTTATGTTCAAAGCATTTATTATTATTCTTCAGAAAAGGTATCTGCTTAGCATATAAAGAAATTTTCGAACACTCGTTTAGCATATAGAAAGATTTTACGGGTCGGATATTGAATTAGATAAAGAGGTTTTTCGTTAAAATGAGCAGGCTTTAATATTTTTCTTACTTTTAGCTTAACAAATCAAGTGTCATGTCATTAAAAATAGTCAGATATATACAGTCAGACATCTCTATAACGACATCCGTATATAACAATACTTCTGTATAATAGCTAAGTTTTTTCGAAACTGATTTTTTATGTTATATTTTATTTCTCTATAACAACATTTTACCTATAACAACAACCAACTTTATAACAGTACACTCTTTGTAAAATTACCCCCATATAACAACTATCTTCTTTTATGGTAATATAATATTTAACGATCTTTATAAAAATAGAATATCTATGATTACCAATAATAAGTATAGAGATTTTGGTCAAATATTTGATCCTTTAATACACTATTTATGATAAAGAATATCATTTGAATATATATATTTTCATAATTAAAAGACTCAAAAGGGTGTTAGGATTAGAATTTGACAATTAAAAATGAAAAATTAGATTTTATGCATCTTTTTACCGATAACAGCAAAATATTATCTAAATGTCAATGCTGTTATAAGTGCATAAAAGTCATTCTCTATAACAATCAAAAAAATTTGGAGCAAAGATACTGTTATAGAGGTTTGACCGTATTATTTTTGGCTTGAGTAACCGTTTGACTGAACTAGCAAAATATGTACAAATGACTTTTTTGATATAAAAAAAGAAAGGGGATCTTTTGAGTGAACCAACAAAAGTTAAGTTACTTCTATGATATGAAAAAAAAAGTGACTTTCTTCTCCTATTTCTAACAATTTAATGACATTTTTGTTTACCCCGAATTAGGGTAATCAATTAATTTTGTTGGTGAGGTATAGGATATGTGACTTTATCTTGAGTTTATGTGATGGAGAAAAGAAATATGTGATTAAGCTACGAGGAGCAATTGATGACCAATGATTTGTTCTAGACTCGTGTATCAACTAGCAAGTAAGTGTTGTTTGATTCAAGAAGCGTAAGAGATAAAGCACAGCAAATATGGGCCGAAATCTGATACGAGAGAGATTTTTATATATATAGTTTGCTATTACAAAGAGTTTTTTGATATGAGGAGCCAACCCCCTAAAAGGAGGACAATGCCCCTTATTTATAGTGTTGCCCCATGGGCTTCAAACAATATAAAAAATAATAGAATAAAGAAAAAGTTCTGCGTTGGATTAGGTTGGCCGTAAGATCTGACACCCGTACGGTTAGCAGTTGAGCATGGCAGGACGTTATCGACGCGTGGCAGAAGCGCAATGGATCTACCGGACCAACGACCTCAATCATCCGGACTAACGACCACGTCCAACCCGGCCATGGAGAAAACTGGACCAAATGGTACCCTACCTTGGTTTCGGCCTAGGCGTTCCTCCGGTTCAAAACGAAAGCCTCCGTGCACGTTCCTGTGCCTCTCTCCCCTCGGTTCCCCGTCTCACCGGTTTAACGCTTATCCGGTTTTTACCATATACAGATAGTCCCCACACTTTCCGGACCGAAGTTTTATCGGAGTAGCGAGAAGTGGATGAATCAAGAAACCGGTGATTCCATTCGACCGTAGTCGTTTCTTCCTTTTAGCGGGAACGGTTGTGTCACGTTCCCCCTTTATTGGCCACGTGTCTTCCCCCGGATGGTCCGCTCTGACAACCGCCGCACGGACGTCATTTCAAGTCACTCCTCATTAATTATGGGGACACGTGGCACCCTCCGGTTGGCTGGGAAACCGTAACCATCACAGTCCCATGCTTATATAAGGCTCTTTCACCTCTTCATCCAAACATTTTCGAACTCTTAAATTCCCCTTCTCTCTTCTGAAGCTTTTCACTTATCCTCTTACAACTCGTATTGCCTGTTGATTTGCTGCTTATATTTACGCAAAAAAAGGAACGATCCTTACCGATTCCTTCACCATTCATTCTCGTGTGCTGCTGCTTCTTGTTTGAGTGCTGCTCTGTTATTTTGCTTTTGCCACTCTTGAACTCTTTGGATGCTCCTTTTACTCTTTCACCTTCATTTCCGAATCCACTCAACTTCTTTTTTTCATATTTCAAAATGTCCGAAACCATTTCTCATGATATTCCCTCGGTTTCATCCCAAGGAACCGAGCCTACATCTCCTGCCAAAGCAAAGAGCTCCTTTGAGCCTACAGCCTCGGACATTATACCGGCCAAAACCAATTTCAACAAAGACTTAGAGGTCAAAAAACCTTCCTCCGTATCCGACAGAGGGTATGATGTGAGACGATACCCCTCCTCCATTACCGAGGATAGACTTGACCTTGTCCGGTCTGACTGCGGATGGGACAATCGACCGGTCTGAGTTTTTGCCCCCGGGCCCGATGAGTCAGTCACCTACTATCGGGAGGGATTTTTGTATGTCTACACTTATCCCTTCACTCTCAAGCTCGATCCTCGGGTAGATCCGGTCATCTTGGAAATGTGCCGAACCTACGACGTTACCTTGGCACAAATTGGTCCGATCGTTTGGAGGGTCGTAGCATGCCTCCGGTTGTTGTCCAACAATGTCGGGAAGGAGTTCACGCTGGCCCACCTGATACGCCTATACTCCCCGAGGCTGTTCCGGGGTGGCGTAATAAAACTCGCCAAGCGTAGCCGGAATCCATTTTTCTCAAAAATGGACGAAGAAAGAGACAGGGGCTGGCTGGAGCGATGTCCGGGTGAGGACCGAGGACATCATTTCGGCTGATTACATGCCTTTCCCGGAGAAGTGGAACAACAAGCGTAAGTCTGAACCCTAAAGTGATTGCTTTTTTACGTTTCGTCAAATTTTGATCCCGCTTTCTCACCGTTTTTCTTATTCATATCAGCCAATGGGTATATTCCTCCGGTCGTCCGGAACCTGAGCGAATGGGTCACTGCACTTCTCATCCAACATGTTCACGATAACCGGACGTGGGGCCACCTGTCACGTGACAGATGGGTCGCCCAGAACCACGGTAATACTTGCTTTTATCCGTGATTATTGCATCCTCTGCCACCTGCACTAATTGCATCTTCGATTTTTAGGTTTTCCCAAGGGCTCGGTGGATCCCAGACCGGAGTCGGCTGCCGAAACCTGTAGCGTCAGCACCCGAGTTTGATTCAGCGGGTGCATCTCGCGTTCTTGCTGCTGCTACTGCTGCCAAATGAAAGAGGCCCTCGGATAAAGGGAAAAAGTCGAAGAAGAGGGCGAGGAGCGTCACTCGGACCTTACGGGACGAAACGGAGCCCGACATTATTGTTCGGAGAGTCGATGGCTATGCTCCCGTGGCTCCGATACCGGAGGAGGTTGTCGCCGCTCCACCCCTTCCTTCTGCTGGCGAAGGACTTTTGGTGCTGGTTTCACACACAGGTGCGGAAGAAATTCTTTCCCCGGCTCCTCTAAGGGCGATTGATTTCGTCGACATTTCAGGTGAAACTTCTTCCGAGGACACTCCCCTGCAAAGGACAAGAAGGCTCGGGGAGGCGGCCGCTGCTGAAGCCGGTCAAAGGACCGAGCCGGTCCCGGAGGTCGAAGTTCCCATTGACGTCCATCTAACACCCGAGCATGATCCTATTGCAACTACAGAGCCCCCGGCCTTTGCAGAAGATACTGAGGCTGCCCCAAGTTCCTCTGCTCCGGCTCCGAAGCCTGACGAATTTGAGGATATGTTCTTGGGCACTCCTCCTGTTACCGGCGAAGCTGCAGGATTCGGGAATCTCCCGATCCCTCGGGCCACGAGGTCGGCCAACCGGACCTCCGAATCTGGGGCCAGGGACAAAATCGATCGTGGTCACTGTCCCCGAGGACTGCAGCTTTCTTTCTCGCCTGGTAGGTGTTGTCGTACCCCATTTTAACCGGGTTATAGTAGGAGTACAACATATTGGTGATTCCTATTTACTTTATTTTAAGGAGTCGCCACCTAATTAATTTAACGGTGAATTAGGACACCTAGATGTTAACTAAGGTAAAGTTAAAGCTAAACCTCCGTTAATAGTCTGCTTAACCAATGTGATTCCAGGTAAGAGCTCTATATTATCCTAAAGGGAAGGGGTTAGGCATCCTTTAGAATCCGTTAACTACGGTTGTCCGGCCAAACTTAGGTTAATTAATTTAGACTAAATATAATGCTTAAATCTTAAGAAAATAGGTTGTAAATGTTATTAAGGTTTGAAAGGAAAAACATAGTGATGTTATTTAAACTAACTTGAAGAAATACATAGTAGTCCACTCAAAAATAAAACTTATAAATCTTGTTAAGCTTTAAATAATAATTTTATTTTAAAAATGAGATTTGCAAAATATAATGATTTGTATATGGATAGAAGCTTTTAGAGAAGACCTAGCCAATTTAAACTTAGGATAAAATTACATTATATGAGTATAGTGATGAAGAAAATCTAGACTTATTTTAAAAATAGAATGCAAGAGATGATGAGTTTTCTTTCTCCTTTCACTAACTTATTTAACGATGCTCGGCTAAAAATATATATATAATTGGATGAATCTTGAAAACAATGTTTATAAAATATACTTGAGTTTATATTTGCGTATTAGTGATGTTTTGAAATATATATGATGGTACGAATAAAATATGATTCCCTTTACTTAAAATATATAGTCATGCCATTTTGCAAATCAATTATTCCAAATAAAATAAATATTAGACATTTTTAACATGAAAAGAAGAGAATAAAAACTTATGGAATTAATTATTGGTTTAACTACCCATTACTAAAACTAAACCTACTAATTCCACTAAGGTTTGTCTAAATTAAAAAAAATGTTAGTCATGCTATACAAATTAAATGCATAAATAAAAATAGAGGAATAAACAAATTAAATGGGCTCAGCCCATTTGGGTCGCTGATCTGCTGCTATTGGGCTTTTTGCCCAGTAATTTCTTTGTATTGCTGTGGGCTACTGCTGTTATATGGACCTTGGCCCATAACTTTGTTTTCTATTTTTTTTACTGCGGACAGAACTGATGGGGGGCTGACTTGAGAAGATTGCGTTGGGATTTTAGCTCAACAGCGAATGCAAGAGAAGAACGAGTCCCTCGGACTCGTATGCGATGGTCATGCATAAAAACGAAGGAAAAAGGATTAGTATATGATCAATAAATACTGTTAAACATATGAAATATAAACTCAAAACAAATCAGCAGATTGTGTATATACTATGTATATTTAAGTATACTTCATGTATACACATTCATAGTTGTTTTAAATAAAGGTATACCAGTACTATACGTAAATATACATAACCAACTAAAATATACTTGCCACGACGCACTGAATTTAAACAACATCTAACGATACCCAGGACTTGCTAATACATGTTCACTTGCACAAAAATGCATATGATCAGACTGAACGTATTCCCAATATTCAACATTTTGAAGAATTTAAATCAGACATTTTGCATACATAGCACATGCATAATTTAAAAGAAAGTGGGCTGCCAGCACATACCACATACCCAGTCTGAACACGACAGGTCTGTGATATACAAACATCTACTGAATTCAGAAGGGATATTCATGGTATTCAGGCACGTTCCAGTTCATATTCTTTATATTAACAAGGCAAGACATCAATAGTTATAGCAAAAATCATCTCTGCCCGTGGCTTAGAGCGACAACAAAACATCGTTGCCACTCAATTCACATTATACAATCAGTTTCTCATTTATCATGAACATATAAAGAGGAAAACAAAATACCGAGGCAGAGACATATCACAGACAGGTAGAGTACCAGGCCTCAAAGTCATTTTGAAACAAGTAATACATGATAATGTCACGGCTATTGCGAACGCAGACATACATCATAAATAATTGACTCACAGGACACTTTTCAGGTAAGGGAATAGACAGGTTCAAAAGGGAAGACAAAAACAGAATGTAATAACTTAAAAAATAGGTTCATATCGAAACTATTTTAGGCGAACTCGAATATGAGAAAGATGGAAGCATATCTCACAACTCGAATATGATAAAGATCAGATAAAATATAATGACTCAAAACTTGCGGGTTCGCAAATGCTGAAGTTAAATCGAAAATCCATTTAATCCCTTTTAAAAAAAAAGGACCCATCCTGCGACTTGTGATACTACAACAGCACACCAAACAACAACACATTTTAAGAACAACACATTTTGCTGTTGAGACTTGTGATATTGCAACAGCAAACCAAACAGAAACACATTTTAAGAACAACACATTTGCTGTTGAGACTTGTGATACTATAACAGGAAACCAAACAACAACACATTTTAAGAACAATTCTTGACTCAAGCAACCCACCACAGAGAAATCATTTTTTTTTGTATGTCAAACACCTAGGTCACAGATGACCCTAACTTAAATTAAACAAGTACAGACAGTCGAATACATTAATCATGGTGTCAAACAGGAAAGTTTATGCATTACCCAATATATATTTAACCATACTGATCAAATCCAACACCCATTAATCTAGATTTGACATAAACAATTAATAGGCTGACCAATCATAACAAATTTTAACCATATTAGCATGATTGGTAGACTTCTAGATCATAACTAAACATAAAGCTCATTAGATGTCAACAAAACCAGATTTTAGAGGACAAGCAAGGATTAACATCACTCTTCTAAATAGTACATGGAAGCAAACAGAATAGGCATGATGAATGGATGCTAGGTTTGGTAAAGAATTCCAAGTAACGAACTGGCAAGCCAAGGCAAGTTTCAAGAAACTATTAGAATTAAGCATGAACAGCTTTAAACCAAACAGGCCTGCTGATGACTGGATAAGCTCACTCAATATCTATTTAACAATTACAAAGAAGGAATACCAAGTTCACATACAGAGGTCCAACTTATTTCACCATATCTATTATAGTTCATGTGTATATACCAAATTCTCAAGTTAAGAAAACTTCATATTTAAGCTCAAAAAGTTTACCATACTGACACATAACCCAAATTCAAACATCTTCATCTGCATATTCGTAATAAATACTTTAAAAGCTATCAGACCCGATCTAGATAATTTGGATCCTACTTTAAATTGATATTTAAGCACATAGGATCGTGCGACAATTTAACTTATCACATTGTTATCACTAGTTGGTATAATCATCTTCGGATAAACTCTTACGAGCACCTAATTACTGAAATTAACTGGATTGAATTGAGACATAAACAGCTAAACTCTGTTAACCACTGAACTGGAAATTAAACCCTGAATAAAACATGAACCTTTAGATATCTTAACTATTAAACCGAAACTAAACTAACTAAATACGAACACACCTAAGACTACCATGCTACTAAACTGAAAATAAACCAACTGTGACAACTAACATGTATGGACACACAAACACTTGTCAAATACCAAACTGAAACTAAACCAACTAAAAGGGAAGTTGTTTACCTTTTCCGAGTGCAGCGAACGGGTGCGGGTCTTCGATTCACACTCGAACACTACCAAATCCGAGCTTGCGAGGCTCGGATTCACCACAATAACAGAACAAACGAAAAAAGAAAAGAAATTTGTTTTAGTATTTCGACTCGATATTTTGAATTACCACAACCACTGCAAATTTGACATTTTTTTGGAAACTTTGGGTTTTTTTTTTTTGAACTTTAATTTCTAGGGGGTTTCTGCGATTAAAAACCTCTTTTGTAAGGGATTTTGTGATTCCTAAGCCTTGATTCTTCCGGAATTTTTTCAATCCCACCAAAAAAAAAACTCTCCTCAAAATGGATCAGAAAGTCAGTACTTATAGGGAAATTTTAGGGTTTTCGTTTGACAAGAAGAGAGAGAGGAGCGGGGAACAGGGGAAAGTGGGGAACAGAGGGAAGTGGGAGCGGGGTGTAGGCGGTGATGGTGGGGGGTGAAGATGATGAAGGAGAAAGAGAGAGAAGGGAGCGGGGAGGGGGAAGCGGCGATGAAGAAGAGATGAAACCCCTAGGGTTTCATCTCTTTTGTTAAAATGAAATGGGCCGGGTTGTGGGTTAATGGACTGGGTCAATTTTCTTTTGGGCTGAACTGGCTGAACATGTGGGCTGGGTGGATGAAAATAATGGGTTAACTGATTTGGGCTGGTTGTTTTAAAATAGTGGGCTGGATGGAAGAAGTAGTTTGGCTTCTAAATTTACATAAGAGACTCCTTTTAAATTAATCAAATACTGGATGTGCTAAAATATTCCCTAATATAAAGTATGTATTTATTAGTATTTAGATGAAAATAAAATGACGCTGTAATAGCCGTGCGATAATATATTTGAATTCAACAGTAAGTAAATGCTATTATTAAATTACGCGAGGATACAAGCGATGCGTGTGCATAAGCTGGTAAAATGCCGAAATGATAAAAATTGTGAATAATAATAATAATAATAATAATAATAGCTAGTAACTGTAATAGAATAATGAAACGCCGGTATTGATAAGAGGCTAATAATTATAGTAAAATATAAATATATTTTTTAATTTTCCAAAAAATATTAGAAGCGTAACTAGGTATTTCGGAGGAGAGGCGGGACAAAATTGGGTGTCAACAGGTGTGGTGAGCTAGCTGCGGCCTCTTGTCTCGGATTCGGATAAGCGGAAGATGACCAGGGTCTCTTGGCAGTGCCTCATTAACGAGGGTATGCATGCGGGCAACCGGGTAAGATTTTTTAGCCGTCCTCACATAATTTTACTGAGAATTTTAGCCTTGTTTTGTTCAAGTTTTTAACTCGCTTCATTCGCAGAGTGTGGTGCTTGTCAACGAAGCCTTCATCCGCGCTCAGCAAGAGATGGACGATCTTAGGGGCCAACTGGACGCCCAGGGCCGGGAAACGGAGAAATATCTGTACCTTATTCAGGAGAAGGAGGAGGAGTTGAACCGAGTAGTCGCTCTTTCCAATCTATGACCCGATCTTGACGCAGCGAAGGTCGAGAACCGTCAGTTAAAGAGTGAGCTGGCCGCGATGACCGAATACAATCGGAGTTTCGAAGCTGACAAGATCGGCCTTAGCCAAGACAACGCTCAAGTTTCCTCGAGGCTCGGTGAGCTCGAAACCATCTTCTCCCAACTCCGGGAGGAGCTGGATTTGGTGAAGTCGGATGCTGCGAGATTGGCCGAGAGGAATCGGCTGCTCGAATCTGAAAGTGCCCGATATCAAGAGCGTGCAAGGGTGTTTGAGGAGAAAGCGTAGATGAGGGCCCAGATGTGTGAAAATCTGAAAAACGAGCTTAAGGAGACGGCCGATGCAAATGACACTCTCCAGGCCGAGCTTTAATCGGCCATCCAAATGCAGAATGATCTTGGAGGCTCGGGATGCTCTGGCGGCGAAGTTATCCCAGGCCGAGGACGATTTGGAAGAAGCTTTGAAGAGCGTGGAGGCCGCCGAGGCTCAGGGTACTATTGTCGCTGAGTACGAGAAATGAAAATCTCGAAGGATCACTCTTGAGCAAGCCGAGCATGGCTTTACTGATCTTCCGGCCCTTATTGCCGAGGCTAAGAGGGTCGAGGGAGAGGCTAAGGATGCTCTCGGTTCTGACTCCGATGACTCTCAGTGGACAGTGTCCGAACGTTCTGGCTCCAGCTATTCCGGGTAGATTATGGCCTGTACTTGGCTTTTATCTTTATTTTTTGCCTTTGTGGGACTTTGGTTTTTTGATGTAAAAACACCCCTTGTATAAATGAAAAATGCATTTCTTTTGTTTCTTCGTTTAAATGTTCGCTGTTATTTTTGCTCGAATCGTTGGTCCGTTTTAAGGACAAGCTAACTCGTAGTTATTAGTTCGTTGTGCCTGTAGGACTTAATTAGTGCTTTATGAATTCAGACACCTCCGAACCACGATAGGCATTTCCTTAGGGCTGGTATTTTTCGGTAATTTTTTAGAGCCGGTATTCCTTCGGGCACCCGAATCTCAGCCTTGGTTGAATTTTGTCGCAACAGTCCCCGTTTGGGGAGGTTAGAAAATTTTGGCTCGGATCGTTGTGACCTCGTTGCCTTAGTCGAATTTTTTAACGATTTTGGCTCGGTTCGCTATGACCTTGTCGCCTTTGTCGAATTTCGACCATAGTGCCCGGTATAAGGTGTGTGAATGAATTAGTGTCGAAATACGGCGGTTATCACCGAGGTAAAGTCTTTTAATAGGAAGATAACCGAGATATTGCCATCCAAACTTTCGATAATTTTGCATTGCAAAGTGTTTGTATACATGAGAATTTTGTTTCCTTCTGCTTTTACCATAGCAAGTACTAAACGGACACGATTCATTTTGATCGTTTGGTCCTTACACCGAAACCTATAACAGAAGGTCCGGCCTTGATTTTGCCGTAGCAAACACTCGGTAGACACGATTCATTTCGATCGTTTGGTGTCCTTACATCAGAACCTAACATTTTTGGCCCGGTGTTATTTGTTGAGGGCGACCTCCGGAGTCGGTGTGATAGTCCCCTAGCTCTTGGCCGAGCTGCAAGATCGGGTGAGTGCTATTAAGTCCCCACTCGTTGGGTGTGACCCCGAGATTTCGGATGTTTGTCCTTTATATTTGTCAAGTAACACGTTGTACTTGTTGCCTCATTAAAAACCTTGTCGGAAAACCCATTTTGGGACAAAACCGTACTAAGGAAAAGAGTGCAACACGTGTTTTCAGATTTTGATTCTTTTCTTTGCCTGGTACTCGGTTTCCTGCAAAAAAGAAAGGTCAAAATAGAGAAACAGGGGGTATTATTACCTCAGCAGTAGTGTCTTTTCAGATAAGCCACATTTCAGTTATTGCGCAGCTGCTACCCGTCCATGGACTCCAGCTGGTATGATCCTTTACCCGTTACCTCGGTTATCTTGTAGGGTCCTTCCCAGTTCGGACCCAGTTTACCCTCGTTGGGATTCTTGGTGTTCAAGGTTACTTTTCGGAGTACCAAGTCCCCAACTTCGAAATGACAAAAATTGGCTCTCCGATTGTAGTACCTTTCCACCCTTTGTCTCTGGGCTGCGATACGGACCAACGCGTTTTCGCGAAGCTCGTCTGTGAGGTCGAGTCTTACGGCCATGGCCTCCTCGTTTGACTCCTCGGTCGTATATCGGAATCGGAGGGTCGGTTCACTAACTTCCACGGGGATAAGGGCTTCAGCCCCGTAGACCAACAAGAAATGAGTCTTCCCAGTGCTCAATTTCGATGTGGTTCTGTAAGCCCACAATACCTCTGGTAATATTTCTCTCCAATGATGCTTTGACGCTTCAAGTCTCTTCCTCAGGTTTTGGATTATTGTCTTGTTCGTGGATTCCGCCTGTCCGTTTGCACACGGGTGGTAGGGAGCTGATACAATTTTCTTGATCTTCAACCCTTCGAGGAATCTGTTAACTTTGCCACCCACGAACTGGGGCCCGTTATCGCAAGTTATCTCAGCGGGGATGCCGAAACGACAGATGACGTGATCCCATATGAAGTCAATGACCTCCTTTTCTCTGATTTTTTCAAAGGCCTGCGCTTCAACCCATTTGGAGAAATAATCAGTCATAAACAAAATAAAACGAGCTTTACATGGAGCCCATGGCAATGGACCGACGATGTCCATTCCCCACTTCATGAAAGGCTAAGGTGACACCACCGAATGCAATAATTCCCCAGGCTGGTGAATCATTGGAGCATGTCTCTGACATCCATCGCATTTACGGACGAAGTTCTTTGAGTCTTCCTCCACTGGTTCCAGTAATAACCGGCCCTGATAATTTTTCGGACCAGAGCATCAGCGCCGGAGTGATTGCCACAGGTTCCTTCGTGCACCTCTCTCATCACATATTCCGTCTCTCCGAGACCTAGACACTTGGCCAGTGGTTCGAAGAAAGACCGTCGATACAATTGGCCGTCTACCAAACAAAAATGCGCAGCTTTGGTCCTCAATGACCGTGACACTTTCGGGTCATTCGAGAGCTTCCCATCACGCAAGTAGTCGATGTACTTGTTGTGCCAATCCCAAGTTAAACCCATTGTGTTTACTTCGGCGTGTCCGCTTTCTATTGCCGTGTTTAACAAGTGCACCGTTTCCCCGGGGTTGATTTCCTCCCCTTCGACCGAGGATCCCAAATTTGCTAATGCATCGGCCTCGCTGTTCTGCTCCCTCGGTATGTGCTGCATGGTCCATTCTTTAAATCGATGTAGTATCACTTGGGTTTTTTCAAGGTATCTCTGCATCCTTTCGTCCTTGACCTCGAAGACGCTGATCACCTAGTTTACGACCAAAAGTGAATCACACTTTGCCTCAATTATTTCGGCCCCCATACTTCGGGCCAATTCCAAACCTGCAATAATAGCCTCATACTCGGCTTCATTGTTAGTCAATTTAGCAGTTCTAATGGACTGTCGAATGACATCCCCGGCCGGGGTTCTAAGAACGATCCCTAGCCCAGAACCTTTAAAGTTCGAGGCCCCGTCCGTATGTAGAGACTAAATGCTCGAGGCCTTTCCTGAGGTCAGCAAAAGCTCTTTCTCGACCTCAGAGAACATGGCCGGGGTAAAATATGCCACGAAGTCGGACAAGATCTGGGATTTGATGGCCGTTCGAGGTTTGTACTCGATATCATACCCGCTAATTTCTACAACCCATTTAGTTAATCTACCCGATAATTCTGATTTATGCATGGTGTTTTTCAGGGGGTAAGTGGTTACTACACATATTGGATGGCATTGAAAGTAGGGTTTGATCTTTCTGGAAGCGCTTACCAACGCTAATGCCAATTTTTCCAAATGGGGATAACGGGTCTCCGCATCCCCCAAAGTTCTACTCACGTAATAGATAGGGAATTGAGTACCTGATTCTTCTCGGACCAAAACGCCATTTACTGCTACTTCAGAGACAGCAAGGTAGAGAAAAAGCGGCTCGTCCGCCTTCGGTGTGTGCAGCAGCGAGGGGCTAGACTAGTACCTTTTCAATTCCTGTAAAGCTTTTTGGCACTCCGGTGTCCAAGTGAAGTCATTCTTCTTCTTCATTAAGGAGAAGAAGCGGTGACTCTTGTCCGAAGATCTCGATATGAAACGACTCAATGCCGCTATCCTTCCGGTGAGCCTCTGTACTCCTTTGACGTTATTCACTACTTCGATATCCTTGATGGCCTTGATTTTATCCGGGTTGATTTCAATACCCTGGTTTGACACCATGAAACCCAAAAATTTACCGGACCGGACACCGAAGGCACATTTTTCCGAGTTAAGCTTCATGTTATAATTGTGGAGCACATCGAAGGTTTCCTGAAAATGCTTCAAATGGTCCTCTGTTTCCAGGGACTTAACAACCATATCGTCAATATAAACTTCTATTGTTTTTCCTATTTGTTCTTCGAACATCCTATTAACTAGGCGTTGGTAAGTTGCACCGGCATTTTTTAGGCCAAATGGCATTACATTATAACAGTAAGTCCCATACCGGGTTATGAAGGACGTCTTCTCTTGATCCTCCGGGTGCATCCGAATTTGGTTATACCCGGAGTAAGCATCGATAAAACTCAACATCTCATGCCCGGCTGTCGCATCAATCATTCTATCTATATGAGGCAATGGAAATGAATCCTTTAGGCATTCTTTGTTTAAATCCTTGTAATCAACACACATTCGGAATTTATTACCTTTCTTGGGCACCACTACCACGTTAGCAAGCCAATCCGAGTACTTTACCACCCGGATAGAACCTATTTTTAAAAGCGTTGTTACCTTGTCTTTAACGAAGACGTTTTTTGCTTCCGTCATGGGCCTTCTTTTCTGCTTCACCGGGGAAAACTTCCCGTCCAAGCTGAGCTTGTGAGTTGCTACTTCCGGTGATATACCTGTCATATATATATATGGGACCATGCGAAGCAATCTGTGTTAGCTCGAAGAAATTCAATTAGCTTGTTCCTGAGCTCCAGGGTAAGCCCCGTGCCCAGGTATACCTTTCTGTCTGGTAGGTACTCGAACAGGATGATCTGCTCCAGCTCTTCTACAGTTGACTTGGTTGCATCCGAGTCATCCGGCATGACGAACGATCTGGGTACCTCGAAATCATCCTCTCATGCCCCGGGTCCGACCCGGTGTGCTTTGATTGCTATTTGTTGTCCTCTCCTCCGGTTACATCTTCTTTCTTCAGATCCGATTCTTTGGGCCGAGGTGCTGCTTCTTCTATTGCGAACATCTCCCTCGCAGCAGGCTGTTCACCTCGGATGGTTTTTATCCCTTTCGGGGTGGGGAACTTCAGCAGCTAATGCAGTGTTGAGGGCACGACCCTCATGCTATGTATCCAGGGTTTTCCCAGTAGTGCGTTATACTTCATGTCCCCTTCAATCACGTAGAACACAGTTTGTTGAATGGTGCCATCGACGTTCACAGGCAATGAGATCTACCCCTTTGTTTGTTTCACTTGCTATGTTGAACCCGCTGAGTACCCGGGCTGCCGGTACGATCTGATCGAGCAGCCCTAGCTGTTTGACCACCCTCCACCGGATGATGTTGGCCGAGCTACCTGGGTCAATAAAAATACGTTTAACCTTAGTTTTAAAGATAAGTACAGAGATTACCAATGCATCATTGTGCGGTTGAATGATGCCCTCCGCGTCCTCATTGCTGAAAGAGATAGAGCCCTCGGGTAAATATTCCCGGCTGTACTTCTCACGAACAACAGAGACCTTGACTCGTTTCATTACGGGCCCTCGAGGTTCATCGGCGCCCCCAACTATCATGTTGATTGTATGTTGGGGTTCTTCTGGCTCGGTCCTTCGATGGGCCTCCCTTTCCTTGTAGTGACTTTTGGCCCGTTCACTGAGCAGCTCTCGGAGATGACCATTCTTCAGTAACCGGGCTACCTCCTCTCTCAACTGGCGACAATCCTCGGTTCTGTGACCATGGGTTCCATGGTGTTCACACACCATGCTCGGGTCCCGTTGGCCCGGATCCGACCTCAGAGGTCTTGGCCATCTTATATCCGGAACACGACCAATGGCCGAAATTAAGCCCGAGGTACTGACGTTGAAGTTGTACTCCGATATTTTTGGTGAGTCCTTGTTGCCGGCAGAGCTTCCGGCATCGCTCCTGAATGAGAGACCCCGGCTGTTTGATGGGCGCTCGACCCGTTTACTACCCCGACCGGAGAAACGGCTTGGGCTCACTCTCGACTTTTCCGACCTAAAACTTTGTTTCTCCAAATGGGAGCATGGCCGATACCTTTCCTTCGACGATTCGACCCTCGTTTCGTAACCCTTCCTTGGTCTCTCAAAACTTTTGTTCACATTTATTGGCCCCGGGGGGAGCTCGAATTGATCGTCCTCCACCCGAATCTTCGACTCGTATCGGTTATGGACATCAGCCTATGTCACAGCCTCGTACTCCAGCAAGCTTTCTTTTAATTTGAACGAAGTTGTTGAACTCTGAACAATGAGCCCCTTTGTGAAAGCTTGTGCAGCCCATTCTTCTGGAACCGAGGGGAGTTCCATCCGTTCCCTTTGGAATCGGTTGACGAATTCTCGTAGTAACTCGTCTTCCCTTTGGGTTATACGGAAAATGTCGGCCTTACGGGCCTACACCTTTTTGGCACCGGCATGATCTTTGATGAAGGCATCGGCGAGCATTTCGAAAGAGGTGATCGAATGCTCGGGTAGATAGTCATACCATGTCAATGATCCTTTTGAAAAAGTTTCCCCGAACTTTTTCAGCAATACTGATTCAATTTCGTCCTCCTCCATATCGTTTCCCTTTATGGCGCATGTGTATGAGGTCACGTGCTCATGCGGGTCCGTCATGCCGTCATATTTCTGGATATCCAGCATTTTAAACCTTTTCAGGATTAATTTCGGGGCCGCACTCGGAGGAAAAGGCCTTTGGATGTACCTCTTCGAATCTGACCCTTTCAGTAAAGGCGGAGCCCCCGGGATTTGATCCACCCGAGAGTTGTATGTTTCGACCCTCTTCTCGATCGAGTCTACCCGTTTTGCCAAAGTCTCGAGCATTTTTAGAACCTCGGTAAAGGATCCAGCTCCGGATCCATTGCTCTCAATAACGCGTGCCTCATCCCTTCGGGGTTCAGCAACACCGCTCGTTTTTTCCGGGGTCGTTGTATCTTCTCCGTTTTGCAACCGGGCTATTGCGATTCCCTGTTCGGCAATCGCCGCTCTCTGCTCCTGCAACATTTCAAAAATTAAACGTAAGTCAATATTATCGTCGGGTGTACCCGGTTCTTTCCGGTCCTGTGCTCGGGACAAAGTAACAGAATTGGGGGTATTTAGAGGATCAGTGGCCGGTAAGGTGGCATTCTCCTGGTCCACAGTGTTTTGACGGTTGAGGCCCTCCCTCGAATTAGCGGGGTTAGGATCAGCGGGGTTTGGTGGTCCTCGTGGACCGCTTCCTTCATTTTCGGCCATGATTTCGTTGTTGTTGACGTGACCAGATTGCCCACTGTCAGCCATTTAGTCCGTTTTTTCAGACACGAACAAAAGGTGTTTTTGATTTAGATGGGTAAGGTAGAGATCAAGATAAAAGACCACTATTATCCTAGCCCCATGGTGGGCGCCAAACTGTTTACCCCGAATTTGGATAATCAATTAATTTTGTTGGTAAGGTATAGGATATGTGACTTTATCTTGAGTTTATGTGATGGAGAAAAGAAATATGTGATTAAGCTACGAGGAGCAATTGATGACCAATGATTTGTTCTAGACTCGTGTATCAACTAGCAAGTAAGTGTTGTTTGATTCAAGAAGCGTAAGAGATAAAGCACAGCAAATATGGGCCGAAATCTGATACGAGAGAGATTTATATATATATAGTTTGCTATTACAAAGAGTTTTTTGATATGAGGAGCCAACCCCCTAAAAAGAGGACAATGCTCCTTATTTATAGTATTGCCCCATGGGCTTCATACAACATAAAAAATAATAGAATAAAGAAAAAGTTCTGAGTTGGATTAGGTTGGCCGTACGATCTGACACCCGTACGGTTAGCAGTTGAGCATGACAGGACGTTATCGACGCGTGGCAGACGCGCAACGGATCTCCCGGACCAACGACCTCAATCATCCGGACTAACGGCCACGTCCAACCCGGCCATGGAGAAAACCGGACAAAATAGTACCCTACCTTGGTTTCGGCCTAGGCGTTCCTCCGGTTCAAAACGAAAGCCTGTGTGCACGTTCCTGTGCTTCTCTCCCCTCGGTTCCTCGTCTCACCGGTTTAACGCTTATCCGGTTTTTACCATATACAATTTTAAGGTGCTAATAGCTAAAACGTCCCTATAAACTATCACATTTTTGCATGTTTCATACTTAAGTTACTGCTCTGTTTTAGTTACCCCTAAACTATAAAACTTTCAAGAATTAAAATTCTTCTGGTTTAATTTGACAGATTTCAAAATGTTCCTTTACATTTACCTAGAGGTGTGTGGAGTTTATTCACGTGACTTTTATACTGATTGAAAATTATTATTTGTAAGTTTCATTATTAAACTATCGACTTTTATAAGAACTCATTCCCCCTAAAAACTTTATTTAAGAGTAAATGAATTACACTCATCCACTACATCCGTAAACATAAAAGTATTACTTCTCCATTTCAAACACAAGCATAGTCAGTAGGAAAAAAGAAATCGTGATAGAAAAAGATATTTTTCTGTCCTAAGATTATCCAGTCCAATGTATACCATGCTTAGCCAAAACCACTTGCTATTCGCCCACTGTAATTGCTATTATCTTAATTAATTAATTCCTACTAACCTCATGCCTCAACTAAATTTTAACTCTAATTTTACCTACCATTCTTATAGTGCATGCATTGACTTTATAATATTTTTAAAAAGCTAAAACATATAATTGGCAGGTGAGACTTTGGGGTTAATTACGCAATAATATCGTCTCCTTTTGTCTCTTTCTCCTCTAATGGTTGACATATCACTAATATGGAGAATTTGTGAACAATATTGAATAATAACGACAAGATTGACCCTCCCATCAAATTTATGAATAATTTAACAAGAAAGATGGAATGAAGATGACACAAACTTTTGGTTTTCAACAAAATTTTTGAAGAATTTAATAATAAGTAAGATTTGTCCATCTAACAATATTTGTGACCAATTAAATAGTACTGTACTTAGTAGTATCAAGTTTTGATCGTCCAGAAAAACTTGTGAACAACAGAAGAATTGTACCCCCTCTGTCTCAATTTATGTGGCACTTTTTGTTTTCCGAGATTCAAAGTGCATGAACTTTGACCAACATTTTAAGATGTATTTTTTCACCACATTGATATGAGAAAAATTGCAAATTATAGTACTTTTCAAATATATAAATTTTAATCTTAAAATATTACATTAATCTAATCTAATTTCACTTCAAAGTTTAGTCAAATTGACTTTCGAAAAGTGAAAAGTAGACGGAGGGATTAATATTTTTATTCTTCCGGTTATTTAGCGGCTAGCGCCATGTTATTTTTGCAAAACTATTGTAAATGAAAACAAAGTATAAGCTCATCCGCATTATTTTTGAAGTTTCATTGTTTTGCTAAAGATTTTCATTATATTCCCACGCTTCCTACCTAAACTTATAAAGTTAAAAGCTCAAGAAATGAATTACGGTAGATTTTCTAAAAGATACGTGAATAAAAGTTTATTTGCGGAATATATTGATAATCCATTAAATTTGTCAGTAAATTTTATTTAGATATTTGTTCCAATTGAGCACCTGAACACATGATAAATTATTTCTATTAATAACGACAAGATCGACCCTCACATCAAATTTATGAATAATTTAACAATAAAGATGGAATGAAGATGGCACAAAGTTTTGGTTTTCTGCAAAATTTGTGAAGAATTTAATATAAGTAAGATTTGGTCATCTAACAATATTTGCGACCAATTAAATAGTATTGTACTTAGTAGTATCAAGTTTTGACCGTCCTGAAAAAATTTTGAACAACAGAAGAATTGTAATATTTTTATTCTTCCGGTTATTTAGCGGCTAGAGCCTAGTTATTTTTGCAAAACTATTTTAAATGAAAACAAAATATAAGCTCATCTGCATTATTTTTGAAGTTTCATTGTTTTGCAAAAGATTTTCATTATATTCCCACGCTTCCTACCTAAACTTAAAAAGTTAAAAAGCTCAAGAAATTAATTACGGTAGATTTCCTGAAAGATACGTGAATAAAAGTTTCTTCGCGGAATATATTGATAATCTATTAAATTTGTCAGTAAATTTTATTTAGATATTTGTTCCAATTGAGCACCTAAACACATGATAAATTATTCCTTTTAATTAGATACTTCTGGATCATATTTTTAAAAAGTTTTTGCGCGTGCTCTCAAGCGCACATTACGTAGATAAGTTAATCATTTAAAGTATATCATCTCTTTTAGTTATACGCATTAGCCTCGATAAGTCGCAAAATCTCGATTGTTTCAATTGCGGCTTATGTGAATAATTAAAGGAGATAGGCATAGTTTATCATTTTATGCGGTCAACTTATCTATGTATTAGATGCTAGCTTGAGAACACGTTATAAGCTATTTCAAAATTGAGCCAAAAATGTCTAATAATAGAAACACTTTATCATGTGCTCAATAACATGTCGTAGTTCGAATTTTAAATGAATATTACTGACAAGTTTAGGCCGTCGGTCATATATTCCGAAACCTATGACTCTCTGTATCCAAAGTACATCCGCTGATCAGACTGATGCTACACCTTGTCTCACCACTCCAAAGCGTATAAATCCGCCCGATCAATGAACATCAAACCAAATTCGCCCATCCTTTTGGGCACAAGAATGCAAAAATCAAATTGAGTAGTCAACCGTTATTTTTAATCTGCCTCAAGCAAGCCACTCCAACCTACGGTAAATGAGTTTCTTTTATATTGCTCAAATCATAAGACAGTTAAAAACTAATAACCTTAAACCTTAAGTACACATCCATTTATGATAAGTTAATTAGCACTCTTGTATTTTGATTCATTTCCCAAATATAGCTATAAAATACTCATCAAAGTACAAGCTTGATATCTACTTAATTAACCTTCACATTATTGCAGTTGACTAGATCAAGTATCTTAATATATAAAATTAAAAGGGAAACACAAATATGAGAATTTTCTTCTTGTTAATTAATTTTCGGCAATGAAACATTGATAATGAAGGTTATCTGTGCACTTTTTTCTTCTTAGGGGCCACCAAAGACACCGCCCAAAATGTAGGGTTGATTTGGAAGAAGAAAAAGTAAAGAACTTAGGGGTCAAGTGAGTACTTTTAGTTTTCATCAAGTATTTTAAAAACTTATATGTTAGATTTATCGGGATTTCTAAAGAAAAATAGATTTTAGCGAGAACTCATATTTAAAGGTAGGGCTGTTCACAGTTTTGGTTAAAATCAAAACCAAACCGAAAATTTAACCAAACCGAATAAAATAACCGACATTTGGTTTGGTTTTAAATTTGAAAAACCGATAATATTTGGTTTGGTTATGGTTATAGTAAAAAATAACCGAATAAATAACCGAACCAAACCGATAATTATATACATAAAATTTATAATTATTTATATGTATAATATTAGCTTTTCATAAATAATTAAAGATATTTTATACCTTTTAATTATTAATTTAATTTTGGTCTACTTATTTTTAAGGCCCGTGTCTTAAAAGAATATGTTCAACAATCCAAGCCCAACTCTAATAAGTCGTAAGCATAAGGGTTGTTTGTATTTTGAAACCTCTATTTGACTTGTTCTTTTGAATCTAAACTGCGTTGCAAGTTTGGTCCACCCGATTTGCCAACAGCGTGTCTTTCCCTCAATATGCAGCAAAGTTCACCCTTGTGGGCCGTGAGGAAAAAAGAGCTTCATAACAAATTTGAAAAATGTAGAGAGAAAATATTTGAATTGTCACGGCTAGTCATAAACCGAAAAACCGAACCAAACCGACAATAACCAAACTGGTGGTTATTATTTTACTTGGTTTGGTTATGGTTTTAGACATTTAAAAACCGACTAAATTGGTTTGGTTATGGTTTTAATCAATAACCGACCCAAACCGAACCATGAACACCCCTATTTGAAGGTATAGTTGTTGCAATTTCTACTATTTTTGCTCATTTCTAAAATATGATACAACTTTTTTATGTGATATTTCTACTATGTCTGGTTTATTTTTAATTGTTAGTACAAATTTTATGTTGCAATTTCTAAGTTCTAACTAATGATATTGCTCTGGTGTTTATGTTTTAATCTTTTCTTTTCACAATTCTCATAAAATCTAATAAAAATTAAAATTTGCTAAGCTTATTTTGATAAATTGAAAGGATTAAAATTATTCAGAACAGGACTAACTTCCAAACATAAGGAACTATTATTACTCCCTCCTTCTCAATTTATAATGTGACATTATTTGATTTGATACGAAATTTAAAAAAAAAATGAAGACTTTTAAAATGTATGATCCAAAATAAGTCTTATATAAATATGTGATAATAAATCATTCTCTAAAATTAAATTATTTCTAAATATAAAAAAATTACATTTTTTTAACAGAATAAAAAAAAAAAAATAGTGCCACATAATTTAAAATGATAACCGTTTTATCTGACAACACGAGTGGACTTTTTCATCTGAAATATAATAATGGCTTCAATCCCAATGCTCATAGTACATAATCCTTGTCCTTCTTATAGGGTCCACCTTCCAAGAAATAAATATCTCTACCACTAATATGTCAATAAAGCTCACAAACATCTATCCACCTCTCACCCAACCACAACTACAAGTCTCCTTTTTTAAACTAAACAAATAGTATGAGGAAAAAAAAAAAATAGAACTATAAACAAGAGCTCCTCTTAAAAATAGAAATTACAAATGCACATCTATTTATTTTTTCTTTTAAGTGTCTTCTATTTGAAATTCACTAACTCGAATAATCTGAAATCATGCCGTATAAACTCACCTAAAAAGATAAAATATTTTTATTCTAAAGAGTCATACGGGAGATTTCTAATTAAAGGTGAATAAAAACGCTCGTTTATATAACTAACTACACCTGAATTCTAAATTAGTTAGAATTTTTTTATATGAATCTTCTTTAACTATGTTATTATGTTTAATTTCATTATTAAACAACTTATATTTTACGATTAATTAGAGGTTTTAGAACTAGATGACTTCAATCATATTTTCTACATGGACAGACAAGATTTAACTAGAACAAAGAAGCTCCTAACAAACATCAAACTTAATACAAACAGTTAGATATTAATCTCAACTAGTTTATATAATTTATATGAATTGTTACTTCTACGTATTTTTGTTTTTAAATTAAACACACAATCGAAAAGGTTTTTTGAACCATCGAAAGGTAATGTCATAATTAAAGTTCCTCTAACTTTCATCAGAGTCTCTAATTCTTCGAGCTTTGAAAAAGAAATCTTTTTGGATAAAAACACCACAGCAACAGCATTTATAGAGGACTTTCTAGGTGTAAATATGAAATAATCACATTAGTAAATACTGAGTACCAAACGCTTGATGGAATAAATATATTTTAAAGCTGTATTCGTTAGTGTGAAAAATATTTATTAAAGGAGAAGAATGAAAGAAACTAAAGTGACAATGTCAAGCTTTTGGCATGTGATTATCTGCCTCAATTTGGTGGATCATTTAAACCCTCACAAGCAAAAGATTCAATCTTTTTTGTCAAATAGAAGCTTTGCTTTCTCTCTCGTGCCCTTTGACAATTTTGTAGAAGAAGCGAATTCTCATCCAATTAAATTGCTTGGCCAAAAACCAATACGGGTTGTGGTGTAGTCAAAAGTATTCTTTTATTTTTAATTAAACGTCTCGCTTCTGTTAGGGAGCGCTTTAGCTCGATATGAAATTTTTTTGTGCCAACCCGGACTTAGTCGGTACCCAATGCGGTATGGGATATCCTGACGTGAATTCAGACTTATTCAGATCCCAATGCGGTATAAAGACCTTCCGGTGCGGGTACAAATTTATTTGGGTCCAAATGTGGTATGGGACTTCTTGACACGAATGTGACTTAGTCATGCCCAATGTGGTATCTGCTTCCCGGCGTGAATTCAGACTTATTCGGGCCCCAATATACCATGAGACTTTCTGGCGTGAACCCAAACTTAGTCGGGCCCCACACGGTATGGGACTTCTCGGCGGAAATCCAAACTTAGTCAGGCCCAAATGTAGTATGACCTTCCCAGCGTGAATTCAGACTTAGTTAGGCCCAAATGAAGTATGTGCTTCCCCGACGCAAATTCGGACTTAGTCAGGCCCTAATACAATATGAAACTTTCCGGGGCGAATACAGACTTATTCAGGCCTCAATGCGGTATGAGATTTTCCAACGCAACGTCGAACTTAGTCGAGCCCTAATACGGATACCAACCATCGATTGGAAAATAAAATAAAAAACTTTCATTTTCTCTATACCCTTTAGTTTCTCTCATGAGAGAGAGAGAGACAGTGAAACAAAGCTATAAATGCTAGTTGGTTATTTGTGGTTTCTTTTCATCTGCACATCACCCTCTTAACTTCTTCTCTTTATATATACAACTGCACACATACAAATATACATTGATTGATTTATTGGTATATAGCTGTTTTCTTTCCCTAAGTTTTAGTATTTCTTATATATATTTGTATCACAAAACAACCCTTTCCAAAAAGAATTCACTGAATTGGTAAAACCAAAAAAAGAATGGAGTTTTATCCATATCCAACTCGTGCTTTTCCTTCTTCAACCATTGTATCTTCATTTTCTATGAGGGATTTGATTGATAGAGCCAAATATTTCTTCAGATTTGCTGTTTCTACAATTATTGGCAATGTTTTCTCTGCAATATTTACCTTTTTCTTTGCATTAGGTGAGTATATTATCAATTCTTGATTTCCTGTTTTTTTTCTTATTATGTATCAGGTTCTTGATTTTTCATTTTGTTGATATATTTTGATAATTGTTGCATTGGACTTTTTCTTCCCTTTACTTGTCGATCTTGCCACCTTGTTGATTATGTCTTTACCATGAATTTTTGGGTATGGTATTATTGAGTTTGCGTCTAATCAGAGACGGATTCAGGATTTTAGCTTTATGGGATAAGTTGGGATATAATAATACAAAAGTTAAATGGGATAAAGTGGGATAAACCAGGATTAAGTTTGAGATTAATTTTATACTCTGTTTGGTAGAAGGTATAAATTTATCCTACCAAACAGAGTATAAAATTAATTCCAAATTTAATCCTGGGATATCCCACCTTATCCTGCGTAGTCGTTTGGTTCATGGGATAATGATATTTTAGGATTAAGTTCGGGTTAAATTTATAGTTCGTTTGGTAGAAGGTATAACTAAACCCAAGATAACTTTATACCTTAACGTGGTGTTAGTTTATCTCACCTGGGAGATGAGTTAAATTAGTCCAAGGATTATAATACCAGGACTATAATCCGGAATAACTTTGTCCGCGAACCAAATGACCCCTTAAGGTTTTAGCATTGAACTTATTAGATTTTTAAAGTTGTGGGTTCATATATACTATTTGATGCTTTTTTTGTGGATTTTTACAAATAAATTTATACTTTATGTTGAAAGTAACGGGTTCAGATAAACTCGGTGCCAATACTCTCCATCCGCTTTCGCATCTGATTTTAGATTCAGATTTTCATAAAAAATTGTAAAAGGTACTCCCTATGTTTTAATTTATTTAACATAGTTTGGTTCGGCACAAAGTTTAAGACAAAAATACATTCTTTTAAAACTTGTGGTTTTAATCATTTATGTCCCTATAAAAGCCTTTTATCAAGGAAATATATAACTGAATGAAAACAGATACTTGTAAATTTGCAGTAAAAGATTGACTCTCATTTCCTATTAGAATGAAATAGCAATTTGCAGATTAGTGTCGTGGGTGATCAGGGGTGGATCCACAGTTCCAGTTACAGGGTTACATGAACCCAAGAACTTTTGCCCAATCTCTGTATCTATGCTTAGAAATTTCCTAAATATTTATAAATATTTGACTGTGAATGCAGTTATTATTGCATATATTAACTTGAAGTCGCTATAGGAGCCCATAAACTTCGAATCTTGAATTCGCCTCTGTGGGTGATTGTGTTTCAACTTATGATGATGTTAAAAAGAGCTATTTCTTCTAATTTTAGAAGTGTTTTTTTTTCCCTTTGTGCGTGTGTAGTAATGTGACTGTAGTAATGAATGGAATTGGTTCTTGCAGTGGGCACCCTGTTAGGAGCAATGACAGGAGCTTTGATAGGTCAAGAGACGGAAAGTGGATTCATTAGAGGTGCTGCAGTCGGAGCCATTTCTGGTGCTGTTTTCTCTCTTGAGGTCTTTGAGTCATCTCTGTTACTATGGCAATCCGATGAATCTGGAATTGGATGTCTTCTTTACTTGGTAAGCAACATAGCTTCCTTTCTCGCTGATACCTTTGGAAGTTTAGCTTTGTAACTTTTGTAACTTCAGTATCGGGATAACAGTATATTGACAAGGATTTAAGTCAAATATACTGACAGTGTAAAGAATTTTTACACCATCAAACTAATGTAACTTCTTCTAGCAGGCCATAACCTTTTACTTCAGGTTATTAATTAATGCCTATTATGTATTTACCTGCAACTGCTTTTTAAGCACCTGATAATGTAAATATTTTTTGGGAAAAGGTTCAAATATGCCACTCAACTTTGGGAAACGGCCCAAGGATGCCATTAGTCAGTAATTGGGGTGAACTATGCCCCTACTGTTACAAAATTGGTCCAAATATGTCCTTATTCACCAACGGCGGGAAATAATAAGCCCTTTATTCAAAGTTCGGGGGCAAATCTGGACCATTATGCAAAGTTCAATGACAAATTTGAACCTTTTCTCTTGTAAAAGAAACCATGTGTTGGAAAGCTTCCGCAGTTAGTGAATAAGCGCATATTTGGACCAATTTTGTTACTGTAGGACCATATTTTATTCCGACTATTGACGGATGGCATCCTTGGGCTATTTCCCAAAGTTCAGTTGCATATTTAGACCTTTTCCCATATTCTTACACTCTTAGTGCATAGAACTTTAATCTGATTATAAACAACCTCCTGATCCAATAGTTAAAATATTGTCTTCCATCCATCTCTCAGACCTGGGAGGTGCACATAAAAAATAAGAAAAAAGAGAATGTGAATAATTATATGTAAATATCAAGCTATATTTCATTCTTCTTAGGTGTATGATTAATTGATGGATCTTGTGAACTGTACAGATTGATGTAATAGCCAGCCTGTTAAGTGGTAGACTAGTTCGTGAGCGGATTGGTCCAGCGATGCTTAGTGCAGTACAAAGTCAGGTATCATGTAGTATAATTTCTAGCCATTTGGAATTCTGCCAACCGACTTATACTCCTTTCAGTTGCTGACTTTTTCTTATTTGTTGATCAGATGGGAGCCGTTGAAACTACGTATGAAGAGGTGCCTAACATTTTCGATACAGGCGGGGCAAAAGGTTTGCCTGGAGATTTTGTGGAGAAAATCCCCAAAGTTATAATTAGCAATGACAACAATGTGGATGATACAGGGGAGAGAGTCTCGTGTTCGGTTTGCCTACAGGTAAATTACATTTATACCATTTATTTGCTATCTCTCTTTCTGTATGTAGTAGATAAAACGACAAAAATGGTAACTTATGTTTTGAGGATAGGTTCAAAATAGTCCCTTAAGTATGCACCGAACAATTTTGATTTTTTAAGTTTGTCAAAAGTTAATACTTTTAGTCTCCTTCAAATATTTAATGAACTATGTCTGTTAGATTTGACGGGAACTATTAAAAAAAAAAAGGAAACTAAGAGAACTCGCTTTTAGAGGTACAATTTTTGTAATTTATGCTATTTTTGATTTATTTCTGGAGTCTGATGTAGCTTTTTGAGATGTAATTTCTGTAATTCTTTTATATCTTTTGGTGTCTAGGGCAATTTTTTATATTGCATATTTTAGGATTTGATGGGTCTTTCGTGGCGTTTATGATTAAATCTTTTTTTCCAAATGTTTCTGTCAAATCTAATGAACATAAATTGTTAAATATTTGACAGAAACTAAAAGTGTTGACTTTTGGCAAACCTAAAAGACTATTTTGAACATACCCTCAAACATAAGGGACCACTTTCGTCATTTTCTCGTTTGTATTACTTAAGATTCTGATTGATGCGTGTTATTACTGATGTATCCAGGACTTTCAACTAGGGGAAACTGTTCGATGTTTGCCACAATGTCATCACATGTTTCACCTACCGTGCATCGATACATGGTTGCTGAGACATGGCTCTTGTCCATTGTGCAGAAGGGATCTATAGGTGGTTATACTCGGTAAATAATTATAAAGGTTATTTAATTTCGTCATACTTGCTGGTTATGGTTTCCCTCTCTGTCTGTCATCACATACAATAGATCCTGGAAACCTATGTAATTAATGGCAAATATGCACTTTCGAGTATGGTTATTGTAGTTGATTACCATCTTGTAGAAAGAATTTTGAGCTGCTATAGCGCTCACTACTACTACTAAGTAGTATTTTTGTATGAGTGTGTTCATGTTTCGTGCACACGTCACTAAGAATAGATTTACTCTAACCTAATTACTTAAAGAACATACGAGTTTTCTGCTGAAGCTGTGCGTTTATCCTCTTCTAGACGGATTTGTATTCTGGAACTGTTTTTTTTTTCCGATGACCATAAACGAGTGATTTCTTCCTATTTATCTACTCCTTGGAAAATTACCCGGTCCTGTAGTGATGGGAGGTAGCAGGTACGCTGTAAAATTAGTCGAGGTGTGCAAGTTGGCCCGAGCAGCACGATTATAAAAACAACATTGTTTAAGTTTTAGTAGCAACGGTTAGCTATTTTCCTTTATTTCTGTTATTGAAATAGCCCTGATATAGCTGGATTATTCAGAGGCTGCAAGTTTTTCTATGTTCTTAAACTTTGTTGGCCCTGTCTTAGTTAAATATTTGGTTGAGAGGCTTCAATTAGATCTTTCTTTGGTAGAGTAACTGCATGGTAGGTTGCATCATTCCAGCTGTTAGTTCAGTGATCTTCATTTTTATGTAAAGGAAAGGGTAGAGGCCATTGCGTGTTATTTGTTGTCTGGTCACACTCGAAATTATGTATCTACTTTTTGAACTTTTACCTAGTTTTGTAGCAGTCTGGTTGCCACACTAAATGGTTTTCAACAACATTTGTTTTTTTATAACTGTGGGGTTCAAGCCAGCTTGCATTCACCTCGATTAATTTCACAGGATACATGCTACTTCACCAACACAGGTACCGAGTAACTCTGCCCACTAAGAGTTGGATAGAGGAGAAGAAGTTACCTGTATTTTTGTCTCCACTAAGATTTCGAGCTCAATGGCATTAGGGCTATGCAAATTAATGGTTAAACCAATAAATCGAACTGATTATTTAGTTATTGGGTTAATGGTTCGGATTAATGGGTTATTGGTTCGGGTATCGGGTGGTGTTCTATGATTATTGGGGTATCGGTTTGCCCACTTTTATTAACGGGTGAACCAATAACCCGATAATCATTTATTTAATTATAATTATACACTTTCATAGATAAAATCACTTGACTAGAATTAGGGCTCACTTTAGAAACTTTGTCTCTCAGAAAACCCTTATCGGCGATTTCACTTAGCGGCGATTTCCTTATGCACTATACGTGATTTCCTTGTGACTACGTGAAAGTGCAGTTTCGAACAATAAATGCCTGTGTTTCTTATTTTCCATATGCACTGGTGTTTGGCAGTTTGCAGTGACGTTATGATAATTTTGGTCCAAGCTTACTTACGTCCTTCCTATTCCAATTGGATAAGTTTGTTCGAAGCTACTTTCAGTTTTGAAGATGACGTCTTTGTTCTTGAAAAAATTTCGTGTGAAATCTTAACGGTTAAACCGATAACCGAACCAATAACAATCAACAATCGATTAACCAATAACTCAGTAACCGATATCTTAACGGTTTAACATGTCTACAAACTGATAACCGATAAGTTTAACCGATAACTTTCAAACCCGAACCGAACGACCCAATACGCAGCCCTAAATGGCACTCTTATCATTCTCAATTTCCAACTTTCAACATCCCACAAGATGTTCATAAGTTGAGAATGCTAGTCATGTACTTGTGTGCACAGAGGGAAAGCCTCGAGTACAAAATGAAAAATGGAATATTGAAGTGAAAGCCTTTTCCTTATGTGTTTAAGTTATATATGTGTTTAAGCTATCACATCACTTTTACCTGTTATAGAAGGCAATCTCTCTTATTTTTAAAATCACAAAATTTCACATTTTAACTAGATTTACTTGTAGATATATATATATATATATAAAAAAAACGTGTTCTTGCTCAAAAGGAGCTTTGAAGACAAAACCATGTGATAAAAATGCTTTTAAAAAAAAAAAAAAAAAAAAACCAACTTTGAAAGAAAGTTTCTTTACTCTTAAGCCAAAGTGCTTATTTAAAAATTGGAGTTGGTTTCTGAATTCGAAAAAAGTTTCTGGAAAAACCAAACACATCACAAAACCTTTGCCTTCCACTTAGAACCAAATCTACTCATTTTTCCATAAAAATTTCAGGAAAATATTGCAACAAGTAATTTGTCGTAACAAATTTCATATGATAACATGAAAATAGAACAACCACTTTGTTGTATCCAAATAATTACTTATTTTCTATGATCTTAATGTATATATATGAAAAAGTAAAATGAACCTTCTCATTTACGATTAGTTGGTAGAAAATATATAAATTTCTAAATTCCTTTATTTCTGTTATTGAAACAGCCTCATAGCTGGATTATTTTGAGGCTGCAAGTTTTTCTATGTTATTAAACTTTGTTGGCCCTTTCTTAGTTAAATATTTGGTTGAGAGGCTTCAACTAGATATTTCTTTGGTAGAGTAACTGCATGGTAGGTTGCATCATTCCAGCTGTTAGTTCAGTGATCTTCATTTTATATAAAGGAATGGGTAGAGGCAATGGCATGATTTTTTGGTTGTCTGATCACACTCGAAATTATGTGTCTACTTTTCGAATTTTTACCTAGTTTGTAGCAGTCTGGTTGCCGCACTAAGGGGTTTTCGACAACTTATTTTTCTAACCGTGATATCTAAGCCAACTTGCATTCACCGCGATTAGTTCCACAGGATATTTGTTATCTCACCAACAGAAGTACCGAGTAACTTTGTCACTAAGGGTTGGATATAGGAGAAGGACTTACCTGTATTTTTGTCTCTGCTAAGATTTTGAGCTCAACGGCACTTTTATCATTCTCAATTTGCAACTTTCAACATCCCACAAGAGGTTCATAAGTTGAGAATGCTAGTCGTGTACTTGTGTGCACAGAGGGAAAGCCTCGAGTACAAAATGAAAAATGGAATGGGCAGCCCGGTGCACTAAGCTCCCGCTATGCGCGAGGTCCGGGGAAGGGCTGGACCACAAGGGTCTATTGTACGCAGCCTTACCTTGCATTTCTGCAAGAAAAAAATGAAATGAAAAATGGAATATTGGAGAAAAAACCTTTTACTTATGCGTTTAAGTTATTTAGCTTAGATATATTTTGGATGACCTTAGAGTGTAAAAAAAAAAAGTGTTTCTTTACTCTTAAGCCAAAGTGCTTATTTCAAAAATGGAGTTGGTTTCTGAATTATGAAAAAAAGTTTCTGGGAAAACCAAAGACATCAACATTGCCTTTCACTTTAAACCAAATCTACTCATTTTTCCCATAAAAATTTCAGGAACATGCTGCAACAAGTAATTTGTCGTAACAAGTTTCATATGATAACATGAAAATAGAACAACCACTTTGTTGTATCCAAATAATTACTTATTTTCTATGATATTAATGTATACATTTATGAAAAAGTAAAATGAACCTTCTCATTTACGATTAGTTGGTAGAAGATATATAAATTTCTAAATTGATTTCCATTTGCTAAATTTGAGATTTGATATAATCATTTCCTTTTTTTTTATTTTTTTTTTATAAACGCAATGATTTATATCGTTGAGTTCAATTTCTCTCACATAGAACAAATTATTTGCACGACAACTATTATTTTTAAGTCAAATATATACCAAGAATAGAAGTCGATACCTAATACGAATCGACTCACAAATTTCAAGGAACAGGTTATAAATTTAACCAACTCCAAGAACATTACGAATATCAATATGGAGAGCAAGTAGAAGATATGTAGAATAGGGAATAGGGTTAGAAATTAACAAGCACACTATGAGTTAGTTGTACACTTTTTAATTAACAATAATCATTAACCAAGTATAGCTACAAAGAAGGAATGAATCAAGTAATCAGAAAGCGATTAAATGACTTCAAGGATATCCAAAGGAAATCTAGACACCAATTAGATTTACATTAAATTAAGAAACAATCAGGGATAGAGAACTCATACAAGAATCACCTCACTATGGTTTAATTCAGTAGAGATTGCTAAAGAAAACAGATAAACTCTAAGATAGGCTATAAATAACAATAAAGCTAAAGGCAAAACTCTTCATAAGCATCATTTCATCATTCATCAAGTCTTTCCTCTCCTAAAATGAGCCTAAGTGTTGCTATTTATAATTAAAAAAAAAATAGTTAAATTACACACATGATCACATGAGCCTTAGGTAACTTTTTTGAAAATAGGCTGCTTTGGACTTCTTCTAGACTTACTCCTTTACCTCTTGAAACATTCCTTTGACTTGATATCATCTTGAAAGCTATCCTCAACATAGGTGCTAACTCCAATCATATTAATACTTGATTTATACTTTGAAGTCTGAACTATACCATAGAATGGACCCTGAACCATACCATAGAATGACCCCTGAAATATATGGGTGGTAAAGGGGGAGGGGGTAAAAAAGCATTGGGTGATAAGAAAAACAAAGTGGGGGGAGGTGGGGTGAGGGAGGTCAAATTTACTCTTGAACTTTGCGAAAGATCTACATTAGGGGTAAGGTCTTCGTACAGTCTACCCTCCTCAAATCCACTTGTGAAATTACACTAGATATGTTGAAGTTGTTACCGTTAGCCCATAAAGGCTGAATCGAGCCACTTTGGTGACGACTATGGTAGGAACAAGATACCTTTTTGACAAGGAACAAATTTGATACATTTCGCATGGGCAAGGAGCATTTTTAACCCTTTATCCCAGTTTGTTTTGATGTAAACTGCTTTAGAATTTATCCCATAAAGGCTGAATCGAACCACTTTGCTCACGACTTAGGTAGGAACAAGATACTTTTTTAACAAGGAGCAAAATTGATACATTTCACATAGTCAAGGGGCATTCTTAACCTTTTACCCGTGTTTGTTTTGATGTAAACTGCTTTAGAGAATTATTACAATACAGTACATAATGGGAGGTAAAACTTGATAATGACTTGGATATTGGTGCTTTCGTAAAACAGCAATCAAATCGATGTCTAGACCATGGGATGCATTAGTATCTCAATTTCAATTCAAACATGGATTTCATTCACACTCCATGTTCTGAGAAAGATTTATCTATCATCAGGAAAGAGAAAAAAAACGGAGTCTTTGTTTAAAGAAATGCGTTGAGAAAGGGCATGTACATAGTAAGTACTCCCAAAAAATAATTACTCCTCTTCAGATTGGAAATCTTGATTTTGAACTACAATAAATCTTGACTAGATAATTAATCAACAACCAAAAACTCCAACAAAAAACCTTACAAAATATATTTATTTTGAACTCTGACAATTATAAACAACAAAATACCCATGTAGCCCCACAAGCTGAGTTGGGGAGAATGAGATGTACACAGACCTTAACCCTACCTTTGTAGGGTAGGGACTCTGACAATTAGCATAAATATTATGATTTGAACCAATGTTTTTGAAGAATCAAAACCTCAAAAATTCTAAGTCCGTCTCTACCTGTCTGTGTAGTCATAATATAGCCCATTACATTGTCGGACATTGTCACTTCTGGAACTGCTAGTAGTAAAAAATAGATGCTCTGGTAATAACATAGATTTCACCAGGAAAATCAACATTATCCATCTTATCAGTGTTCAAAATTCAACATTCAAGAATCAATCTCCAAAAACAAGCAAAATACTTGCTATAGGACAAAATGCTTTGATAGCCAACAAGTACATAACATCCACTGTTACTACTGTCTTTCTGATTCTGAGGTATCGATGATGACACCAAGTACAATGAAACTACGATACGAGGAAATGGAAAGAAAATAAATAGAGTTATAGACAGTGGAATAAATCTTCATTTGTGGAGCTTCAGTTTTACACCATTTACAAGATGAAACTAAAAAAATCAAAGGGTGCAAGTAAGCGAGGAATATGAACCAAAGCATGACACGTTCATACTCGAGAAAGAATCTCTACAGTAAATTCTTTCGTTCTTCTTTGCTGCTTGAAAACTAAACAAGGCACCTGTTCCAAAGTTAAATATAATAACATCGTACATCAAAAGAATAAATTAGTGCACCTTCTATCGTTTTTTGAGTCTCTCACAAGGTAGTTTTTTGAGATACAACAGAGTAAAAAGTTTTAAGTGGTACCGATTTATATGGGAGTGGCGGCACAGGGAGCCAAACTTTTTGCTGCAAAATTCATACCACCTCCTCTCAGAGATAAAGTGGGGCCCCTCAACGAGCTCGCCCTACTTACAAGATCTGAATCTAGAAACACAACTATGACTGAGATATCGTCGTGAAAATGCCTCCTAACACCACGATCGATCTTCTTTAGATCAGAATACCGCATCTCCCTTTTCTTTGCTGCTTCTTGTAATGCAGTTTTTACAAGCCTCCGAGCACTTCCCTGAAGGTTTGAAAATTAAGAACACGTCATTGCTATCAATAAGTGCAAGAGTAAACACATTACTCCCTCCGTCCCAATTTATTTGACACTTTTCGCTTTTCGAGAGTCAAACGAGTTGTTCTTTGACCGTAATTCTTTCACATGTCTTTTAAATATTTTAAATTATTAATTATGGTGACTTAAAATATACTTTTTACGTAGTTTCCAAACATGTAAATTTTGTTTCGAAAAATCTAAAGATTCTATGTTCAAACACACAGTCAAAATTAAGAAGTTTGACTCTCGAAAAGCGAAAAGTGTCAAACAAATTGGGACAGAGGGAGTAATATTTATCCCTTTTCACTATTTTTATCCCTTCAGAATTGCCTCAATTACCTTCATGCTGGAAAGCCACACAGTTAAAGACTATATCGGAAACAACCTCTCTATCTCCACGCGGTGGTGGTACACTTGTGGGGTTACACCCAAGTGGGGTCTACACTGGGTATGTTATTGTACAAACAAGAATTTGGCAGGGATATAAAACACTGACTCATCCATTCTAGGATTAAAACAATTTACTTGAACAATCTTATTTTCACATAACTACACACAATATTTTTGATTTGTTAATTTGGTATATTCTTTTATGGATTTGCACTCCTAAAACTCTTTCTTCCTCCTTGCGGCCACTTTTTATCTCCTACTCCCCCGTTTCAATTTATGCCTTACTTCCCTTTTTAGTCTGCTTCAAAAAGAATGTCACTTTCTATATTTAGTCACTCTTTGATATCCAATATCCTACCTGACATATTTAAGACCACAAGATTCGAAAGTTTTCTTTACTTTCTTAAACTTCGTGTCTAGTCAAACTAAAACACATACATTGAAACAGAGGCAGCAATAAAATGCAAGGGGAAATGTTGAAATACCAAGTTACCTAGCCTTGGATATTATTATACTAGTGCTGTATATCTCAGGAGTATCTAAACACCGTGTCTGTATAATATGAATAACACGTCATTCAATAGCAGAGGCCCTAGTAACGAGCTATGTTTATACTCCAAAGAAACATGGAAAGAAGAATAGACAAAGCTAAAGTACTTATCAAGACGTGTTCATGCTGTCATGCAACATATATTTTTGCCTTTCATAGACTACAAATGAGGGATCTAAAAGTGTTATTCTTTCTAAATGTGGTCAATCACGAAACTACTTGAGCTCTTTACACGAGTTTGCTAATAAGTGAATACCAGGAGCCATATCAACAATATCGATGTGATATTGAGAACAAGAAATATATCCCTCAATGCATTTTGAGATAGTATCACCAAGAAAGAAAAAATAAACAGTACATCATAACTTGCTAGAATAGCTCATGAAAACATAATTTTTGAAAGTTCCACGAAACATTTCATCTACACTATTTAAGACTTTCGATGTGTGCTACCTAAAGCCAGCAACAAAATTCTATTAAGGATCATTTTGGTGCTGGTTAGAGTTACGTAGGTATTAATAATATAGAGATTAGTTATTCATGTCTTAGTTATTCCATCTTCTACCCTGCATGAAATTATACATAGTTATTCATGTCTTAGTTTTGCTCATTCGTTTATTGCCATTTGATTTTTGCTTATATTTGTTGGGCCTTCTACTTTGATTATCTTATATATCTATGGTAGCTAATGCTCCTTTCTTTCCAGAAAGTTCTATCATGACTTTCTCGCTGTTGTTATTCCTCGTTTTCATATTGTTTTTGATATGCTTGTCCCTATCTGACTTTTTGCCTTGTTTTCTTGTTTTCTCTCTTGAGCCGAGGGTCTTTCGGAAACAGCCTCTACCTTTCAAGGTGGGGGTAAGGTCTGCGTACACTATACCCTCCCCAGACCCCACATTGTGGGATTCTACTGGGCATGTTGTTGTTGTCCCTCATAACTTATACATGTATTAGCTATGTGGGATTGTGAACTGGTAACCAAACACGGTACTTGGTATGCTGAATTCTATACATAGCAACTAAAACGCTACCAAACATGGTACTAATTATGCTGGTTTTAATACATGAATAATTTACTTCTTAACCAGCAATCAAATGACCCCTTAGAGTTGATTTGCAGTTGTAAACTTCATATGCGCAAAAGGAATATAAACAAAAAAAGAAAGGGAAGAGGGGGGAGGGAAGTATCATATATAGTCAAAGATCTTACGCTTCGGGGGCTATTTTGTACTAAATCAACTGCTTCTTGATTGCTAAGATGTTCCCAGAGACCATCAGAAGCTAATATGAGAAATTGATCATGCGGTTCGAGTTCTTGAGCAGTCATTGATGGATCAGAGCTCAATATGGGCCTTTTAAAAGGTTCACGCAACCGAAACTTCGCGTACAAAGGCTCCCTATTGTATTCAGGCTTTTTAAGGTATATATCACCAATAGATCTCGAAATCTGCAAGATGAATTCAAATTAAAACTCACATAGCTTGATGCCAGAAAACAAGCAAATCCATTTCTATAAAGTACTGAATCCATGTAAAGTATATAAAGCATTGATCACATGAATACACATCCAGTCAGCATAGCAAATGAGAAAGCGATTGTTTATAGTCTTTTGGTTAAGTTGGCCTCGACCTTTTGATGGTTTAATTGGAATTAAATTCTATTATCATGAACTAATATGGACTATACAGAGTCTGATTGCACTTGAATGAAACTTTTAAAGAAAAAGATAATTGTTTGCTTCTCTGGAATTTGCAGATAAATTTGTTAGAAACAGGAAAATAACTAGTGCTGAGCAATAGATCAACTAAAAGTTTTGAGTCACTGCGAACCAGTAGGATTGGCAAACGGACGGGTCGGAACGGATACGGGTGGGTCGAAAAAGGGTTAAACAAAACCGGATGAAATATCTTACCCGTCCATATTTAACACGGGTAAAAAAAATGGGTTAATCGAAAGATAATATGGATATCCATATTATCCATGGTTTTAGGAATAGCCAGGTGAGAACACAAGCTAAAAGTCAAAATAAGCTTAGACTCCCATTTCTATAAGGTACTGAATCCATGTAAAGTATATAAAGCATTGATCACACGAGTACACATCAAGTCAGCATAGCAAATAAGAAAAGTGATTGTTCATGATCTTCTAATTAAGTTGACACTCCACCTTTTGACGGTTTAATTTGAATTAGCTTCTAGTATCATGAATAACTGTGGACTGTACAGAGTCTGATTGCACTTAAATGAAAATATCAAAGAAAAAATATGATTGTTTGCTCCTCTGGGAATTGCAGATAAATTTGCTAGAAACAGGAGACTAACTAGTGGTGAGCAATAGATCAACTAATAACTTTGTGTCATTGCGAACCACCATCAATCCCTTAATAAAGCATACAAATAGAGAAGCAAAACGAGTTTAGAATATCAAAAATATCAGTCAATATAAGGAATGAAGGAAAGATTTTAATCTCTTCTGGTGCAAGGAATCTAAAACGCCTATCTTAGTCAAAAGCCAGCTTAAAATAGGAGAAAACGGCTCATAAATACCCTGCATGTATAATAGAATCTGATAGAATGCAGATAAAAGAGTGCCAAATAATTGTCATTGTATTCATTGCTAAGACTAGAGGATAGATGACACACAAGTAACTGCATGCAGTGACCAATTAAGAATGACTATAAAATGCTTTGAATTCTCAAGATGAACTAACCATATGTCTCCCTCCGAGATACTAATAACAAGAATTAAAGAAAATGACAAAAATGGTCCCTTATGTTTGAGGGTAGGTTCAAAATAGTCCCTTTGAGAAAAAAAAGTCGCTGGAAATCACATTTAGAGGCACAATTTTTGTAGTTTTAGCTATTTTTAATTTATTTCTACAATCTTGTGCAGCTTTTTGAGGAGTAATTTCTGTTTTTTTTAAATATCTTTTTAGTATCTACTGTAGTTTTTTGTGTTGCGTATTTAGGATTTAATGGGACTTTCTTGGTGTTTGTAGTTAAGTATCTCTTTTCCATTATCTCCGTCAAATCTAACTGACAAGTAATTGACAGAGACTAAAGGTGAGAACTTTTGACAAACTTAAAGGACCAAAACTATTAAGTGCATACTTAAGGGACTATTTTGAACCTACCCTCAAACATAAGGGACCATTTTTGTCAATTTCTTGCAAGAATTAGAAACCATATAAGCTACTCTATCCAGGCAAAAAAAACAATTAGAGCACAGCTAACCATATTCTGAGAGATATACCTGAATCAGACCCTTTACACGCCATACGTTATGCTTCAATACCACTATCTGCGGGTCATCCGGATGCATTGCATGCAACTCCTGTCTGACAGATTCAAAACTTGCATTATGCTCAGCTGAAAGCTGGATGGCAATAACCTCCCCCGTAGCCTTCACAAGTCTTCCCAAAACAGCTCGGGAATCACCAAGGTTAGCAACATAAAGGGTACCATTGCAGATAACCGCTACCAGACAGCAAGATCCTACAGCAGCCATCTGCGGTTTCATTGGCCATTGCTTTGCAACCACAGAAAAGAATCCGTCTTCTGTAGCTTGAAATGCTTTCCGTATCACATCTTCAGACATAGAATTTTGTTCGGCTGCAAACCCTACAAGTTAAATGTTGCAGACTAATTAATCCAAACTACAAACTTAAATGGCAAATAATCTAATATAGTAGATATCTCAAAGGGTTTTTTCATTTTTGGCCCGTAAGCCAAAATTAATTACGGCCGCTAACCAAAATATACATAGTATATACACCGATTATGTATATGATATGTATATTTGTGTATACAATACGCATATTATATGTATATTTTTGCTTAATATACATTACATATACATTTGCTGGCTATTATATTCTAGAACGGTCCAAAAAGGTAATTACCCCTATTTTAAATTCCATATGGAATATAACCTTGCATTTTCCTTGTAAATAATATACTGAATAGCATTTAACTAGCTTAGCAACACCATTCAGAACTACAAACAGATTGATGCAATTCAATACTCGGCAAATGAATACTTTGGTTAATAGAAGGGGTCTAGTATGCTTACTCTTGAGATGCTGAAAGAGGTGGTCATTGATATACCGTGATGTCTCAGGTCCACCATGACCATCGTATATCCCAGCAAAGGTTCCGTAAGGGCCCGAATCAAGCAAGCTCAAAGGACCCGACTCGATCTGGCTTTGATCCTCCAGCAAATTATTGGCCTGTACAACTGCCATTGAGAACTCACCAATCAAGTGTTGACCACTATCCTTATACCAAAAAAGTCCATCTTGTCGTCCAGCTGAATCCGAACCAGCATGTACAGAATGGTCCGACGATGGCCGCCAACAGGCCCTCAGGAAATTTATCAGCCTTGATAACATCCCTCATTTCATTTCACTCCTGCCTACCTCCAATTCCTACAGCCAAAAAAAGAGAGGAGAAATTGACGTAAATAGCCGTCCACCAAAAATTTTTTGAGTAAAAGGTAACTTTGTATTCACACAAAAAACTCATCATATGGTGATGAGGTATAATCTTACATCCCTTGGTAGGCTGAAACTACCCTGAAACAACAAAAAAAAAAAACTAGAGCTTACAGATGTCCTATAAAATCAACTAAAGATTCTACTTCACCCACCATATCCTGTTTACACCAAAAATAAAGTATAATTAATAATAGCCAACAAATGTATAATTTTTGTATATTAATGTATAATATACATAAAATATACATTTGTGATACTTAATAGTGTATTTTTTTATATTTGACTAGCGAATGTAATTATTTTTTGCCGACCGGCCAAAATGTAATTGACCAAAAAAAAGGAACTCAAGAGCAGCCTAATTATGTTATTATACTCTCTTATCTGCAAACGAAAAAGCAAAAATATAACAAGAAGTTCAGCAATACAACTACTTCAAGAATCATAAGAGTTGTAGAAAGACCATAGCTTTAACCAATGAGAAACAAATCAGCACAGGGAAAAAAATCCCAAAACCCAAAAACCCATTTTCAACTCCAAAGAATAAAATTAAGCATGACCGACAACCCATTAATTTCCGAGATATGAAAACAATATCAGCAATGACAAGAAGCAACTGCCCAATACAGTGCACAAGCAAAAATCAGTAAAAGCCACATGTCAAAATGAACAAAAAAAAACAGTAAAAACACACCCAAGAAGCATATAACAAGAAGTTCAGCTATACAACTACTTCAAGAATTATAGAGTTGCAGAAAGATCATAGCTTTAACCAATGAGAAACAAGTATGTTCACATAAAAACAAAAAATTCCAAAACCCAATTTCTACTCCAAGGAATAAAATTAAGCATGACCAACAACCTAGTAATGTCTGAGATATGAAAACAATATCAGTAATGACAAGAAGCAACTACCCACTACAATGCACAGCCAAAACTAAGTAAAACCCACATGCCAAAATGAACAAAACAACATTAAAAACACACCCAAGAAACATATAACAAGAAGTTTAGCTATTCAATTACATCAAGAATCACTAAAATTGCTTAAGATCATAGTTTTAACCAATGAGAACCAAATCTGTTCAGAGAAAAACAAAAAATTCCAAAACCCAAAAACCCAATTTCAACTCCAAAGAATAAAATTAAGCATGACCGACAAACAAGATATTTCCAAGATATGGAAACAATATCAGCAATGACAAGAAGCAACTACCTACTACAGTGCAAAGCCAGTAAAACCCACATGAATAAAACAACAGTAAAAACACACCCGAGAAGTATATATCAACAAGTTCCGCCGCACAACTACTTCAAGAATCATAAAATTGCAGATGGATCATAGCTTTAACCAATGACACACAAATCTGTTCAGAAAAAACAAAAAATACAAAAACCCAAAACACCCAATTTCAACTCCAAAGAATAAAATTAAGCATAACCAACAACGTAGCAATTTCGGAGATATGAAAATAATATCAGCAATGACAACAAGCAACTACCCAATACAGTGTAACACCCAAAACTCGGTAAAACCGACATGCCAAACTGAACAAAACAACATTAAAAAACACACCCAAGAAGCATATAACAAGAAGTTTAGCTATACAACTACTTCAAGAATCACAGTGTTGCAAAAAGATCATAACTTTAACCAATGAGAAACAAATATGTTCACAGAAAAATAGAAAATTCCAAAATCCCAATTTCAAACTCCAACAAATATAATTAAGCATATCAGATAACATAATAATCTCCAAGATATGAAAACAATATCAGCAATGACAAGAAGAAACTGCCCAATACAGTGCACATGCAGTAAAACCACATGTCAAAGTGAACAAAACAACATTAAAAATACAACCAAGAAGCATATAATAAGAAGTTCAGCTATAAAACTACTTCAAGAATCATATAATGGCAGAAAGATCACAGCTTTAACCAATGAGAGAGGCAAATCTTCACCGAAAATTCAAAAATCCCAAAACCCAATTTCAACTCCAAAAAATAAAATTAAGCATGACCGACAACCTAGTAATTTCCAAGATAGGAAAACAATATCAGCAATGACAAGAAGCAACTACCCACTATAAGGCACAGCCAAAACTTAGTAAAGCCCGCATGCCAAAATGAACAAAACAACGGTAAAAACACACCCAAAAGGCACATAACCAGAAATTCAGTTATACAACTACTTCAATAATCATATAGTTTCACAAAGATCATAGCTTTAACTAATGAGAAATAAAAAAAATAAAAAAATCCAAAACCCAATTTAACTCCAGAGAATAAAATTAAGCATGACCGACAACCTAATAATTTTTGAGATATGAAAACAATATCATTATATCAGCAATGACAAGAAGCAACTACCCCATACAGTATAACAGACCAAAACTCAGTAAAATACACGTGCCAAAATGAACAAAACAGCATTAAAAATACACCCAAGAATTTTATAATAAGAAGTTCAGCTATATAACTACTTCAAGAATCATAAAATTGCAGAAAGATCATAGCTTTAACCAATGAGAAACAAATATGTACAGAAAAAAAAATTCCCAAAATCCAATTTCAACTCCAAAGAATACAATTAAGCATAAACGACAACCTACCTATTTCAGAGATACAACTAAAATATCAGCAATGACAAGAAGCAACTAACCACTAGAGTACATAGGGAGAAAATAAGTTAAAACACACATGCCCAAATGAACAAAACAACATTATAAACACACCCAAGAAGCATATAACAACAAGTTCAGCTATTCAACTACTTCAAGAATCATAGAGTTGCAAAAAGATCATAGCTTCAACCAATGAGAAAGGCAAATCTGTGCAAAAAAACAGAAAAATTCCCAATTTCAACTCCAAAGAATAAAATTAAGCAAAAATGACAACCTAGTAATTTCCAAGATATGAAAAAAAAAAAACATCAGCAATGACAGTACATAGGCAAAAATTAGTTAAACCCCACATGCCAAAATGAACAAAACAACATTATAAACACACCCAAGAAGCATATAACAAGAAGTTCAGCTATTCAACTACTTCAAGAAATCATAGAGTTGCATAAAGATCATAGCTTTAACCAATGAGAAAGGCAAATCTGTGCAGAAAAAACAGAAAATTCCCAATTTCAACTCCAAAGAATAAACTTAAGCATAAATGACAACCTAGTAATTTCCAAGATATGAAAAAAAAAAAAAAAAAAAAACATCAGCAATGACAGTGCACAGGCAAAAATCAGTTAAACCCCACATGCCAAAATGAACAAAACAACATTAAAAACACACCCAAATCACATAAAGTTTACAGCTTTGTAGAATACCTGCTGAAAATATAGAACAAAGAAGACTTTGTGTAGTGTGATTAAGCCTTATTCTGCTAATCTTTTTGTGGTCAGTAAGTGAATCCCTTCAAAGTGATAATGACTGAGATCTGAATAAAACATAACAATACATGTGAGTCTCAAAGTGTTAGATCTATAGATCCATCAAAGCAACCCTCATTTGTATAACTATATAACACAGTAAAGATTTAGTCTTTTTTCCACTTCTTGTTTTACCTTTTTTTCTCTCTCTCTCTTCTCTTGTTTTACTTGAAAAATAAAATTAAAATATTAAAGAGAAACAAAGAGAAGAAGAAGAAGAAAAAGATAAGTATAATGAAAGAAAGAAAGGAAGGGGATTACACTTTATCTATGTGTGATTAAAACCAACTGAAGAGATCACACACTCTCTTTGTTTAGCAGTGGAAAAAGGAAAAAACAAAACCCCATTAAGGAAAAATCCAACAAATTATTAGAAGTGGTCCTTTATGTTTGGGTTGGTTCAATTATTTAAATATTTTATATCCTTTAAGTATTTGTTACATTATGTCCACTAAATTTGATTGGAATAATGAAAAAGAATATTTAATTGTAATTCACACTTGGAGGTGTAGTTTATACAATTGCTAGCATATTTTTAAAGTCTAATACAACTTTTTGATATGCAAATTCTTTTATTCGCATATTTTTAAAGTCTAAAGCAGCTTTTTGATATGTAAATTTTTTTATTCTTAAATTATCTTTGGTACAATATATTTTTATGTTGTAGTTGTTAGGATTTGATGGCACTTTCAGCTGTATCTCGTTAAATTATTTGTTTATTTATGTTTTTCTCAAATCTAAAAAATAGAATTTGTTAAAATATTTGAAGAAAATTAAAATACTCACTTTTACCAAATTTAAAGGATTAAAATTATCCAACTGTATATTTAAAAGACTATTTTAAACATATCACAAACATAAGAAATCCACCATTTACATATATATCACAAACATAAGAAATCCACCATTTACACCATATATGGCTTCTTCTTTTTTCCAATAGAACAATATATATGGCTTTCTACCAATCTCTAATTTTATTTTTAGTTCTACTTTTCATTCAACCTTAAAAATGAGAAACAAACCCTCTAAAATTTAAAGAGAGATCTAGTACGACTTGAATGTTTACACGTTTTGGTCTTCTCAAATAATTCAGAAAATGATCATATTATTATATTTATTGAATTGATAAAATATCGACTGAATAATTTTTTTTTTCATACACTACCAACTTTTTACTTGGTCGTATGATTTTAGGAAGGTACTATCAATTATTCCCAATTTCTCGCAATAAAAAGAATGCTATAAAATTATCAAAACATGAGTTTGTTATTGCAATTTCAGTAATTAGCAGTAGCAATTTCTTATCTTAAAGAATTTGGTGATTAGTTGTTGACAAAATTGTTACGTATTCTTTACTCACTTTAACTTGGCATTAGATGCCTTTTCCTTCTTTGATCAATAAGTTTGCCCACTGAAATCTATGTAAAACCGCTTGGATCGCTCAAAGTTGAAACAATGCTGTCAATTTGTGGAATTAGTTCGAATATAGTCTGTTACAAGTTAAATAGGAAAGAATTAACTTTACACAAATTTCTTATACTTTATTTTCAAATTTAAATGTAAAAATAAATATATCTTGGAGATTTTGATATAAAACTAACAAAAATTTGTAATGAGCCACAAAATTAATTGACCCAATTCTAATCCAAGACCACTCTCACTACTTCTGTTTGTGAAGATTTTAGAGAGATTGTGAAGCTCAGTGATAGCATGGGTAAAGAAAAGCAATTATGTTAATAGTGTTATGATAGTTTGGATCTAATATCATTTGGAATAATATGAGCACTCAATTTAAAACTTCAAGATATGAAGTAGTTCAAAAGTTATAGATTACTTTTAAAATTCATACACAAGTAATAAATAAATAGTGTATTATTTTATACAACCGTTAATTTTGATATTACTAATAACCTTTAATCTCTAATGTTTGTACCTTTATACTAACAAACTCTCGAAACCAAAGAATAATAATGTTCTCATATTTATTGTTGAACTAATTGCCTTTCATTTAAAAAACGGAAAAGGGTCAAATATACCCGTATACTATCAGAAAAAGGTCTAAATATACCCTTCCTGGTATACTTTGGGTCTAAATATATCCTTCCTGTTATACTTTGGGTTTAAATATACCCCTTCTCCGTTAAAATTGTCCAAGGTGGACATTAAATGTGACGTGGCACTAACAATTCGGTGAGGTGGACACCACATGTCATGCCACCTCACCACCCCAACCCATTTCCACGGTATCCAAATCCTGAAATGAAATTCACCGGTTCCATTACTAAATTTTCAGATCCTTTTTATGAACTATTTTGGCAACAATCACAATTTAACATCGTTTTTTTAATACACACCCATATGTGTTTGTATCTATCTGTATACACAAAGAATTACGTATTTTCAGACATTAGATTCAGTGTAGAAAGTGCTTCTGTAGCCTCAATTAGTTTGATCTCTTCTTCAATACGTTTTTCCCCTATTTTGTTATCATCTCCGTTCAACTTCACTGCAACAAAGTCAACTACCCAAATCACTAATTTGAAATGGTAAAGCATTTCTGTATCCTCTAAACCCTAGCTTATATCAATTTGCGTACATCGATCTATGTTTTATGCGAATCCAATTTTCATAGTATTGAAATCCTGAATCAAATTTTACCGGTTTCAGTACAGATATTCAAATCTTTTACAGTTTTTTCAACCACAAAAGGAAACAAAAACTGAAAGAAGTAAACGAATAAATCTTTTGCGTCTCTTTCCAAAGCGTGTAGGAGTACTGTATATTACGACCCCATTGGAGTATAATTTTTAAGAAATAATTTTGAATATGAACAATTTAAAAATTGTACATTTGATTTGCACGGTCTGTTTCTCTCCCTTGAGAAAAGACAAAATATCTACTTTGGAATTTCAAAATCTCTCTTTTTTTAACACTTGTGTCATCAGATGTAAGCATTACTATATATAAAGTTCAAATATAATTTCAGTTCAGTGTTGCAGAAACGTAATATAACATAATTCTACATCACTTAAGTTTAAAATTCTAAATCTATCCTTCATAAATATTAAAATAAAAACTATAAATGTATCTTTCAAACAAATTACTATAAATCTATCAATGTGTTTTGCAGGGAAAGAAACGTTTTTTCCGCTGTCCTTAAACCGTTAATATCGAGGATATCTAAAAATAGTAATTGAAAACTTGACATAAAGAAGTTGGCATGGCTTCTCGGAGCAATTCAAATTCAAATTTCTCAGAATGATAGTAGTGATGGAAGAAGAAGGGGAAGAGAGGGGTAAATGGGTTGGGGTGGTGAGGTGGCATGCCATGTGGTGTCCATCTCACCGAGCTGTCAGTGCCACATCACATTTTATGTCCACTTTGGATAATTTTAATGGATGAGGGGTATTTTTGGACCAAAATATAATGGAAGGGTATATTTGGACCAAAAGTATAACGAAGGGTATATTTAACCCTTTTCTGATAATACAGGGGTATATTTGACCTTTTTCCGTATAAAAAATTGCATGATACTATCTTGACATGAAGATATGATTAATCCGCATGATATAATTTACAAAGTTAAATAGTTAGGACCGCACGCCATAAAATATTCATCACAAAATGTGTAATTTACACGTTTAAATTTTTTCGTTCGACAAATATCATCAATGACAAGAAGCAACTCAGAGGAGGGGAAGAGAAGCACATTTTGTGCGGACATTGCACTGACACCTAACTTTTATAATCATCAAGGACAGAACATCTACATGAGAATGGTTGCAGCTGAAATTGAGAATGAGTATGAGTTTTGACTTGTGAGCAGGCAGGCTAAGTGAACGTGCATGAAGACATGTCACACTGATTGTTGGGTATGACATCGATGATAAAGGTATAGAGTACCTTATCGTCAAAAACACTTGGGGGTCTCAGTGAGGGTATTTGAGCTACGCTCTCTTTATGCTCTCTCTCTTATAATTTGAAGAACTCAGGATGGTTGCGGGTTATGTTTTGGAAAGCATTCATGCTGGTATCAACGCTCTTGTTACGGTAGCGAATTGTTACATGGTTTATATGGGGATGAGCACATTGGGTATTCTAGCGCTTGTTGGGTTTGACATCTATTCATTTATTAAGAAGTGGAATCCAAATACCACACCTACAAATGCATTGATGATTACTGGCCTCATTGCTGCAGCATTGTGTGCGATCGCTGTTGGTATATGGGCCATTTGAATTGGGAGAAACTATAACAGCCCAACCCACTAGTGATATTGTTCACTTTGGGCCTAGGCCCGCATGGCTTTAAAACGCGTCACTAGGAGGTAAGGCATGCTTACTTATATACCCAGCACCTCTACTGTGTTATGCCGATGTAAGACTTTCCTCCTAAGTTGGGATGTCACATACACCCCCTTTTATGGACTCAGTGTCCTCGCTGAGGTTTGCCCCACCGCATGGAATTTGCTTAGACTCAGCACTGAGGTTTGCCCCGCCTACCCGGGATTTGCCTAAACTCAGTTGAACTCTAGCCCCCATCGACAAGGCTGACACAGGAGTGGCTATGATATCATCTGTAACTGCCCAGCCCACTAGTGATATTGTCCGCTTCGGGTCTAGGCCCGCACGGCTTTAAAACGCGTCACTAGGAGGTAAGACATGCTTACTTATATACCCAACACCTCTCCTGTGTTATGCCGATGTGGGACTTTCCTCCTAAACTGGGGTGTGTCACAAAAACGAACAAACATGTGGGTCTGAAAATGTTAGATCTATAGATCCATCAAAGCAGCCCCATTTGTATAACTATACACAGTAAAGATTGAGTCTTTTTTCCGGTTCTTATTTTCTCTCTTTATTCAGTAGTAAAAACAAAACCCCATTAAGGAAAAACCCAACAAAATTATTAGAAGTGGTCCTTTATGTTTGGGTTGGTTCAATTATTTAAATATTTTTGAATATCTTTTATCCTTTAAGTATTTATTAAATTATGTCCACTAAATTTGATAGGAATTATGAAAAAGAATATTTAGTAGGAATTCACACATGGAGGTGTAGTCTATGCAATTTTTTTTCATATTTTCATAGTCTAATACAGCTTTTTGATATGCAAATTCGTTTATTTTTAAATTATTTTTGGTATTCTAGTATATTTTTATGTTGTAGTTTTTAGGATTTGATGGCACTTTCTGGTGTATCTGGTTAAATTATTTATTATTGGGATAAGGCACTATTACCCCCCTGAACTATACCCGAAATTGCTACGACACACCTTACTTTTCCCTGGGCCCTATTACCCCCCTAAACTTATTTAAAACGGAATAATTACCCCCTTAAACTTATTTAAAAAGGAATAATTACCCCCTAAATGCTGACGTGGAAAGAAGAGTGTGTTTAACTCTCTTTGAGAGTGTGAGAAACATAAAAATGGGGAAAACTTAATTTGTTTTCCTTAAAAATCTGCATTTTCTTAAAATTTGAAAATAAATCTAGTCTTCCACATTTAGTTTTAAAAAACGGGTTTTCCACATTTTAAGAAATAATTAATTTTTTTGAAATTTTATAAAAATTCAGTTTTTTCAACATTTTGACAAGAAAAACACTTTTTTCGGATTTTATTTGAAAAATAAAAGTGTCCTAAGAAAATGAAATCACGAAAATCACGATTTTTTAAGACATTTTAAAAAAATAATCAAGTTTTCTATATTTTTAACAAATCCATTTTTCCATATTTATAAACAAATTCATTTTTTAGTTTTTTTTTTTTTTAAAAAAGGGGGTTTAAAAAAAACAAATTTTCAATTTTTTTAATCCATGTTTTCAGTTTTTTTTTTTAAAAGGGGGTTTAAAAAAAAAATCAAATTTTCAAATTTAAAAAAAAAACGGGTTTTAAAACTCACTTTTTTTAACGAAAATTCAGGTTTTTATTTTTGTTTTTAAAAAAATTGACATGTAAGCTGAAAAAATAAAAAATAAAAAAGAAGAAAACAAATAAATACACATGTGGCAAGGAGATTGTATGTCACTCTCTCATATGAGAGTGGGCATCAGCGTTTGGGGGGGGGGGGGTAATTATTCCGTTTTAAATAAGTTTAGGGGGGTAATAGGACCCTGGGAAAGGTAAGGTGTGTCGTAGTAATTTCGGGTATAGTTCAGGGGGATAATAGTGTCTTATCCCATTTATTATTTGTATTTTTTTCTCAAATCTAACAAATAAAGTTTGTTAAAGTATTTGAAGAAAATTAAAAATACTCACTTTTTGCAAATTTAAAGGATTAAAATTATTCAACCGTATATTTAAAAGATTATTTTAAACATATCCCAAACATAAGAATCCACAATTTACAATATATATGGCTTCTTCTTTTTTCCAACAGAACAACATATATGGCTTTCTACCAATCTCAAATTTTATTTTTAGTTCTATTTTTCATTCAACCTTAAAAATGAAAAACAAATCGTCGAAAATTTAAAGAGCGATCCAGTGCGATCTGAATGTTTCCCACTTTTTGGTCTTCTCAAATAATTTGAAAAATGATTATATTATTATATTTATTAAATTGATATAAAGATCGAGTGAATAATATTTTTTCATACACTACCAACTTTTTACTTGGTTGTATGATTTTAGGAAGGTGCTATCAATTATTCCCAATTTCCCGCAATAAAAAGAAAATTATAAAGTTACCAAAACACGAGTTCCTTATCACAATTTTAGTAATTAATAGTAGTAGTTTCTTATCTTAAAGAATTTGGTGATTAGTTGTTGACAGAATTGTTACTTATTCTTTACTCACTTTAACTTGGCCTTAGATGCATTTTCCTTCTTTGGTCAATAAGTTTGCCCACTGAAATCTATGTAAAACCGCTTGGATCACTCAAAGTTGAAAATAGTGTTGTCAATTTCTTGAATTGGTTCGAACATAATCCATTACAATTTAAATGAAAGAAAATGTCTTCACAATAATTTTTATATTATGTTTTTAAATCTTAAAGCTAACACTAAATTAATGTCTCTTGAAATTTTGATATAAAGCTAAAAATATTGTAATAGGCCACAAAAATATTTGACCCACCAAAACCACTCTCACTACTTCTGTTTGTGAAAGATTTTAGAGAGACCGTGAAGCTTAGTGCTATCACTAATGTCATTTGGAATAATTTGAGCATTCAATTAAAACTTCAAGATATGAAGTTCAAGAGTTCAATATTTATAAATAAATTTTAAATTTCAGACACAACCAATAAAAAAAAAGTGTATTATTTAACACTATTGTTCGTTCTGCTACTAGCAACCTCTAATCTCTAATGGTTATACCTTTATGTCAGAAACAATCAAAATCTGAATCATGTCAGAAACAATCAATATCTGAATCAAACCTAAACGAAAAGCAATTAAATCGCCTTAAACTAAAGGCAGAATGCAAATTATTCTACTCCCTCAATTGTAACACCCCGTATCTTGGAACTAAGTTTAGACTCATATCATTAGAGTTTTAGTGGAAAAACTGAAGGTTTGAACGTTTTGCGAAAATGGTTAATAGGCCTACTTCGGGCAGCCATAAATCCTTGATTAGTTGGGAATTTGGGAAAGTACCCTTAATGAAAGTTGTAGTATGTAGAAATACCTTTCTAACGATATAAGGAACAAGCCAATCAGAGATCGGAGCAAGGAGATATGATCGTCTCAATATGGCTAATAGTAAGGCACTTAAAATTCTATAGAATCGGCTAAGTTTTCGATACGTCTGTCTTCCAGTAAAATTTCGTGAATATCTGTTGGGAATTTGAGAAAACTTAAAACATAAAAGTTGTATCCCTTTGAAATATCTTTCCAACGGTATATTGTGAAGTCCAAACAGAGCCGTGTACAAGAAGTTATGTCCATTTTACCGAACACTGTGCAGAACCGACACGCGTCGCTTTTTCAGGCGCGTGGGGGTGCGTGCGATGTCCCTGCATCGCGGGCCGATCGCGCAAATCTGAGTATTGACCTGCAGAACATCGCGCGATGGCCCCGCATCGGGACCCATCGCGTAACAGGTCGGGTTCGGGTCAAAAAGTCGGGATTTCACGTTTTAAGTTATATTTAAGCTTGGGGTTTATTTCCCTAACACCCCTAGTCACGAAAAATTACCCTAAAGTCAGGAAGAACAAGTCCCAAGCCTCAAGAACCCTACAAGGTAAGTTCTATCATGATTCTAGGTTGAATTCAAGTTTCTAATCTCTTTCGAACTTAAGTAAACCCTTCTAATCATTCAAAGTCAATTCTAATATATATCCTTGTAATCTAAGCAAGAAATCATTGTTCATAAACTAGGGTTTTCAAGAAAACCCATCTCAAGGTTCAAGAATTCAAGATTTTGGAATTCTTCTTCAAAGATTCAGACTTTTCTTCAAGTTTTGGAGCGATTAAGGTATGTAGAGTTACTATCTACGTGTGGGAACATCATTGTTCTTCCCCACGCCTCATAATCCATAAATTATGATTCTCTACGAAAACTAGGGTTTTCTATACCATGCTCATGACAACCCTAGGTCCATGTCCATGATTATATTATGTATGAATTGCTATTATTCTATCATTGTGTTCTTAATAACTCCATATGATTATTGAGAATCAGTCTGTAATCCATGAAAACCCATATCTTATATTCCATGGGTTCTTGCATGCATGTTTTTAACTAAGAATGATTATTTCATGAATATCCTACATGTCTACAAGTTTTCATGCAACTATATTATATAATTATTTTCATGCTATGATACATGATAAATACAAGTTATTTCATGAAACCATGTTTACAAGTTATTTCGTAAAATCATGATTACAAGACAAGTACAAGTTAATTCACGAAAATCATGGGCTTCTTAGCCAACTATATTATGTTCATGTTTTTGGGAGTTGCACGAATTACCGAGAAGGCTCAGATAGCCTGAAACTATGTAGCCACCATAGGACAAGGATCGCTCCGCCCAGTTAGGACGATACCTTAATTTTACACTGAATGGATCCATCAGGCACGTTACCACCTTATACCCTGGCAAGGTATGAGGGCTCTGCTGGTCCGGCGAGGTACCAGACTCCACGTACCCACGTGGTGATATCACATGTAGGTTTATGAAGTCTCTCCCTACTTATCATGTTTTGCTTATATCATATATATATATATATATATATATATATATATATATATAAACCCATGCTCATGCTCATGTTTATGTCCAGGTTTTCAGTTTCAGTTCTTATCATGTTATTTCATGTCCCATGTTATTTCATTCAGTTGCTTTACATACCAGTACATTCAATGTGCTGACGTCCCCTTTTTATTGCCCGGGGGCCTGCATTTCACGATGCAGGTACGTATTTACAGGACGCTGCATCTGCTCAGTAGGATTTGCTCGTATCAGCTCATTGGTGAGCCCTATCTTATTCGGGGATTAGTCAGTTATCTTTATTTTACTAGTCATGCATTTAAAGGTATGCCGGGGGGCCTTGTCCCAGCAAGTACGTTTTCCAGTCAAAGTTCACGATCAAAGGTTTCATAGACTAGTCAGTTTAGTTATGTTAGACATGCAAGGTGTTTAGCCATCTTTGGCTCAACTCATGTTATTTTCGCATTTATGATTTAAACAAGTATTTCATTAAATTATTATGACATCTCATGTTTTATAAAAGCTCATCACATTCATGCTATATTTCCGCTCATGTATGCCTCATGATGATTCAGCAAGCCATGTGGTTCGCTCGGTCACATGCAGTATGGCACCGAGTGCCGTGTTACGCCCAGGCCATGGTTCGGGGCGTGACAATCCCCCAAACCCAAAACAATTATACGAACATCGATCACAAAAGAAACAGAACAGTAAAGATCGAACAAATACTAAAAACAGAAAATGAGTCACATCTTTCAGATCAATATTACATACTAGTGAATATAGTAAAGAAGAGGAGAGAATGAAGAGAATTTCTACCTGATTTAGAACAAAGAAATTGGTTCGATAGAGTTCGAATTGATGTTTTTACCTTTCTATTGCCCGAGTTTGTAAACTCAAACAAGAAAGAGAGAGGTTCAGAAGGGACAAAGAAGAGAAAACTTTTGACTATAACAAAATAATTTGCTTATAACTTAATTATCAACTTTCATTTCGAATTTTATATAAAACTCAAGACTGAAGACTTAGGGTTCTTAACACCGGCCTCCACCTTTTATAAAGGGCACAAGGGCCTCCAATACAAGGTGGGGGTCAGATTTGAATTGAAAAAATCGAAGTAGGGTGAAGCTATGAGATGACATAAAGGAAAGAGAGATGGAGATGAGAGTACTTGCACTAAGATTCGGCAGAGCTTCGCAGTTTTTGGGGTGTCAGATACTTAGCGAGTCAGGTCAATCAATCGGAAGAACGTAGTGGAAAATCGTCTTCCTTAAATTCGGCCTGTGCACAAATCGGTTCAACCCGAATTTCCGAACCGATTCGAAACAATTCGGATAATTCAATTTGGATAATACAATTTGATTTCGATTTATAAATGCAATTTAAAAATATTACAGTTTAACGGTTCAGATACGGTTGGCTTCAATTATCAACCAAACCGAACCGAACAAACCGAATTTATATGCCACTAATGAGTAATACTCTATAGTCTAAATATATATAGCTTAATACTTAATAGTGAAGTAATATTTATTTTACTTTAGAAGTGGTGCAAATGAATGTTTGCATGCACACCTGGAAATTCATGGCCTTCTTGTTGGCCTCAAGCTGACTTCTCTTTTGGTCTTTCATCTTTTCAGCGTTCTTCTCACGAGCCATTTTTGCCTCCACCCATGACTCTGTTTGTTCTTTGATCTTAGCCTGTACGAATTAGAGTTTTTTTTTTTTTTTGTTTTTTGAGGATGCAAACTGAGTTATTATGCTTGTCTGCTTGCAGTTGCAAGATGCTGGATTATTAATTTGGTATATGTAATGTGGTGTTGGCGGATTTGTATGCTTGCACAAGTTATCAAGCTCTTGTTTTGCATTTTATAAGCTATTATGCTTGCAAGTTTATGATTTTTTCTTGGTTATAAGGCTACAAATTTAGAATCTCATTATTTTTTGTTATGTTTACTCTAAAGCTGAAATAGCTTGTTTAAATTTCAAACAAATCGAACAAATCGATTTGTGTAACCGAACTGAAATAATAAAAAGCGAATCGAATTGAACCTAGAATGGATCGAGTTTGGTTGAGAATTTTAGAAAGTCGAAATTCGAAATTTCAACTCGATGATGGCTAAAACCGAACCGAACCGAACCGATTCATGCACAGGCCTACCTTAAATATCTCTTTGTCAAATCGATTGATCATCACTGCTCAAATATCTCTCAAATAAAAGATTGTCAAATATCTCTCTCAAATCAAATCATCACACAGTTTGACTATCTTGACATGAAGATATAATTAATTTACATCACATAATTTACAACGTTAAGAAGTTAGGATCCACCATAAAACATTTATCCCAAATTGTATAATATACACATTTTTGAAGTGACATATATTCAGTTTTGCAATGTGTTTGCATTGACCAGTTAGCTTCCAAAATGGAAAGATTTAATTATTCATCAAGAGGCTAAATTACTGTGACACACTTCTCTGATACGGGCATATCCAAATAACTTAGAAACGGTCCTGGAGCTAGGGGTGGGCGTGGTACGTAGATACCGAAATCGAAATTGATACTGCGATCTCGATATTATGATATTTGGTGTGCATTTTAAATTTCTTTGGTATTCGTACGGTATCCATATTTACAAAACAAATAACCGAATATTGTACCGCAGTATATAGTTAAATATACCATTCATATATATTACTTATAAGAGTAACAAATATATAAACAAGTATTAGTACAAAAATTAGTGTTTAGACGTTGAAACTTTGACTACTCTATCTTGATCGAAATGTCCTTCGTGTGTAATTGATTAACGAAGAAAATGACTTGTACTTTGTTTTGAATATTTCTACATGTGAATATGTTCGTATGATATAATTGAGATGTTTCTTGTAAAGCCGAAGTCATAATTTTCTATTATATGAATATATGTAAGTCTAAGTTGAACAAACTATAGTTACCGATTTACCGTACCGCAAAATACCGAAACCAAACTTAAAAATATTGAACCATAGCCAATTAATTAGATATGATAATGGTATAATATTTTTAAAAATCAAAAATCAAAATTACCGGAACAATTTTCAATACCGTACCATACCATGCCCATCCCTACCTGGAGCGAACTACTCATTATTGTGTTGGCCTAACTCTAGAAAGAGCAGCATACTTCTGTTATTTTGGAGATATGAATACAATATCATCAATACCAAGAAGCAACTTAAGGGATGGGAGGGAAAACAGGGTCAAACTACCCCCTTTATTTCGCATTAAAAAATCAGTCGATCGCAGACACAACAGTCCACAATTAAACTTTACAATTATGCGCATACATTACACAAATTCTAGAAAAAACTTGATAACATCATGAAAATATAGATGAGAAGCATGGTGTGATTAGGACTTATTGTGCTATATTTTACTAGTTAGTTACTAATTACCTTCGTAACTATAGGAATACATGCAAAGTGTATATTATGTTACACTTTAAAATTCAAATATTAATTGTGCACCATATAATTGGTCAGAGAAAATACACCATTTATAACAACAATGGCTTTCCACCAATGTGAGATCTATTATTGGTTTTGTTTTTCATTCAACGTTAAAAGTGCAATAAGACATTGAAAATAAATTTTGTATTGGTGGAAATGTAAAATATGAGAAAGTACTCGATCAAGATAAGTGAGGCTATAAATGAAGCATATCAAGTATTCTCGGTCAAGATGAATGCGAGTTCTTTTAAAATCATTGTGTTTTTTGTTAATTTATATTTTTAAAGAAATGGAAGATTGGTAGATGCTTTACGTTGATGGTGATCGTGTATACTAGAGAACATATTCGCGCCGCGCGCGACATTAAACATAAACAATTAAGAACAAAGGTTAAAAAAGCTAACTTAGAATTGTCTTCGACTTAAATAAACCATTGTTTGACAACTAAGAAATAACAACAACCAGCTCCTTAATTTTTGTCATTAATAATTAACTAGTGAAATAGACCGCGCTTCCCGGAGTCTTAAGAAACATTGTACGATTTATGAAAGAATATTTAATCGAGATGGAAGAAATAATTTTTCATGTATTTACATACAAAACATAATTCTATTAAATTAAATCACAATTTTTTTTTTATCAACAAACTTTTAAATGCATACATAAGTTTGACGCATATATATATATATATATATATATATATATATATATATATATATATATATACGCGTCAAACTTTTCTCGTCATTTGTGTAATATCAGCTTCCTCCAATTAAGATCCTACCCTACTTGTTTCAAAAACACAAAATAAGTCCATATTCATTTACCATACTTGCAAAAAGTTGAGTTATCGTCGTAATAAAATTATAGAAATACAAACTCAAGAACAAAGGAGGAGAGTGACAACCCCCCACTTATATACTTGATCTTTATATAAATTTGTATTGTTTAGTTCCAATTATTTGTAAATCCCTTATATATTGTATCTAGTTGATAGTTTCACCTGGACTTGTTCCCACTACTCAAGTTTATCACCACCTGTGAATAAAGAAGAATGGATATATATATTTGTCTAAATTTAATTGACATCATCATCCTTTGTCTTTAGGCCTCCGCTCAAATCTGCCTTGATGCTAGCAATTGTTCACCAAACAACTTTTTAAAAAGACACCGCAAGGAATAGCTTTTTTTAATACCGAAAACAAAAGGCAAATACATAATGTAATCAAATTAAGCTGACATAACACTAAAATAGAAGGAAGACAAAGTTTAAGACAAATGGTTGGTGAGAGAGGTCTGATGAATTTACTCCATTAATGGAGATGGAAGCTCGAGCAGTTGAGAGAAAATGAGGAAGAAGAAGTTAGGGATTGAATCACTGATTTCATTGATCAGAAAAATGAGTTGTACATCATGTATTTATACAACTAAGATAACCATCATTAACTAACTAACTAACTAACTCATTAATTAACTAATTTCCACTAACTGTCTAAGTTCTAGTAATTACAGTTTAGTCCCCTAAGTTCTAAGTAATGTCATCATCTTCAATACTCCCCCTCAAGCTATGATGTGCAAAGATATTTAGCACTCCCAGCTTGGACAACAGATACTCATGTTGTGGTCTTCCCAACCCCTTTGTAAGTAAGTCTGCTGCCAGCTCCTTAGTGTTTATGTATCTTGTTTCAATCAGTCCCTTTTGTATCTTCTCCCTGATGAAGTGACAATCAAGTTCTATGTGCTTTGTCCTTTCATGAAACACAGGATTTGCAGCTATTTGCATAGCTGACTTGCTATCACTGTACACTGAAATAGGAGTCTCAACTGCAACTTCTAGTTCCTTGAATAGTTCCTGTAACCAAACTACTTCTGCAACTGAGTTTGCCATGCTTCTATACTCAGCCTCTGCTGAGCTCCTTGAAACAACCCCTTGCTTCTTTGACTTCCAAGATATGAGTGAATCTCCATACTTGATGAGAAATCCAGAAACAAACCTCCTTGTGTTTAGGCAAGCAGCCCAATCAGCACCACACAAAACTGTCATTTTCTTTGATGGTTTGCTGGACAACAGAATTCCCAAGCCTGCCTGTCCCTTGATATATCTAACTACTCCCATTGCAGCATCTAGATGAGACTGTTTAGGTTGATGAAGGAATCGACTTAGAGTTTGAGTTGCAAATGAGATATCTGGTCTAGTAACTGTTAGATAGAGTAATTTTCCTACCATTCTTCTATACACCCTGCATCCTGTAACAATTTATCTTCACTTGAGATACCTCTCTTCTCATCTTCTTCTTTGTTAGCAGCTATCATCTTATCATACTCTATTGTAGTGAGTTTGGTATTGGGATCCATAGGTGTAGAGGCTGGTCTTGCAGCACCTAAACCAGCTTCAGAAATGATCTCTAGAGTATACTTTCTTTGGTGCATAAGTATGCCTTTCTCTGATCTAGCAAACTCTATGCCTAGAAAGTACCTAAGTTCACCTAGATCCTTGATTTTGAAAGTTTTCTGTAACATTTCTTTTGTCTGAGTAATAAGATCAATATTGCTACCTGTAATAAGCAGGTCATCCACATACACAAGAAAGATGAGAATAGATGACTCAGTCTTCTTGGTAAATAAGGAGTAGTCCAAATGACTTCGAACAAAGCCAAAATTAAGTAGTGCTTCAGTAAGTTTCATATTCCACTCCCTATGTGCCTGTTTCAGCCCATAAAGGGATTTGATGAGCTTACACACAAGTTTCTCCCCCTTCACATCAAATCCAGCAGGTGGTTTAAAGCCTTGAGGAAGAGACATGTAAACCTCATCATGTAAATCACCTTGAAGAAAGGCATTGTACACATCCATTTGATGGACATGCCACTGATGAGAAGAGGCAATAGCAAGGACTGATCTAACTGTGACCATTTTTACAACAGGAGAGAAAGTTTCCTGGTAATCAAGACCCCCTCTTTGATTAAAACCTTTGGCTACCAATCTGGCTTTGAACCTTTCTATAGTGCCATATGCTTTATACTTGATCTTAAAGACCCACTTGCAACCAATAACTGACTTATTAGATGGTAGAGGCACAACTGACCAGGTATTATTTTCTTCCAAGGCTGAAATTTCAGTTTGCATAGCTTGAACCCACCTTGGATCAAGGCTCGCTTCCTCAAAGGTACTTGGTTCAATCTCAGTAGAGGAAGCAGCAACATAGGCCTGATAGAAAGGGGATAGATGATCATAGCAGATGTAGTTGGCAATAGAGTAAGGTGGTATATCAGTAAGAATGGTGGAAGAGGAAGCAGTAATGTAGTCTTTTTGCCATATTGGAGGTTTTCTGCCTCTGGTGGACAGTCTAGTAGGGGGTGTGTCACGACCCGACTCGGGGCCGCGACGAGCACCCGGTGCTAGCCCACCCGGGCACCCTCCTAGCTTACTCTTATGCTTACATCTAGGTGAGCCACATAATTATACATGCATTTCCATTCATTCGTCAACTAGTCCCATTTGGACAACCGCACATTTATATCATCATAGGCATCTATGCCACATCAATATACATGGGCCAACGTGGCCGACAAAATGATATACAAAACATAGGTCGACAAGGCCAAACACATCTACCCACACACACACATGTCTACGAGCCTCTAAGAGTATAACATATCACATTAGCGGGACAGGACCCTGCTATGCCTATAATTATATACACAAAAGAATGAGTACCCAAAAGATATAGCTCTGAAGGAAATTGAGCTCTCTATGTAATCTCTGAATAGACAGCTATGGATCAAGTCTGTCTCTCTGTGCACCTGCGGGCATGACGCATCGTCCACAAACAAAAGGACGTCAGTACGAAGAATGTACTGAGTATGTAAAGCATGATCAACATCGATATATATATATATATATATATATATATATAAGCATAATACATAACAGAAGAAATAGCGTAGGAGGGGGAGACAATAATATCATCGTCATAGCACTTACCTGTCTTTCGTAGGACTTTTCATTTTTCATACGTATTTGTACACCTACGTCATCATCTGTATTCCATAATAGTACTCGTACCATACTTGTGCTCATATTCGTATACATGTCCTTATTCGTATTCGTATTCTTATACATAGTCTTATCACATTCATATTCATATTATATACATAGTCATTTCATATACATAGCATTTACATAGCATACCTGACCTCATAGGATCGGTGTTTCATACATACTTGGCCAACCAAGGCTCAAGGTTACTCATACCTGGCCCTACCAAGGCTTCAGGGTTATCTGTACCATCTGCAGAGGTGTGCGCGCATTTCGTAATCGTATACATACATACATATATATAATCATATACTCTACCCGGCACCATAGGCTCGGGGTTTAATTATAGCCCTTCATAGGCACATATAAGCATGCTAGCCCGTAGGCACCTTTTAACATCATTATTATTATCATCGTCATCACTATTATCATCATTTTCACTACGTTTATATCTTATGCTTACTCGTCATACGGGGTGAGTAGTACAATCGTAGTACATATCGAGGATCGTGAGCTTATGAGCTCGGAATGTCAATCATTTGAATACAACATACTCATATAGAGGATTTAAGAGTTTGGCCAAGGAACCATGCCTTATGAAAGAAGGGTTAGCCTTACATACCTTTTCGTCGGACTATTCTACACTTGCACGTTTCCTTCCAATGCTAGCTTCTATACCTTCATTAATATCATAACAATGGCCATTAGTCATTCACATCATCCACATTATCTAGATTTCTCAATTTGCTTCTAATTCTCCCATATTTATGGTCATGACCTCCAACTTCGTCCATTCGTCTAAAGTGTCGAGTTCATGATCTTAGTACCATTTATAATACATTCATATCGTAACACAACAATATTCATAATTCAATTCAAACTATTCCTCAAAATGTCACTATTCACCATTCATGACCTAGTTGACCACATTTTCTACAATCCATGTATTTTAGTTCTCCAATACCTTAAACATCATGTAAAAATCATGAATTTTACCTTAGAAGTTGTAGGAACAAGCTTTGGTTGATAATACCCCACTTTGAGCCAAACCCTAGTTTTTCTCCATTTGCATTTCTTGACTTGAATGGTATTTAATGGCTTGCTTACACTTGATTCACTTGTTTATGTTGTTGGGGACTTATAATCCTTGAAAACTTATGAAATAAATGTAGAGAGATGATTCTAGAGATAAGTGGTGTAATGTGGAAATGAAATAAAACAAGTCTTGATCCTCATATTTAATGAATTGAAAAATCTGTGTTGGGTGAACAGTGGTCGTCCATGGAGGTTTACGGTCCGTATTTCAGTTTACGGACCATCCCTCGTGGTCGTCTTTAAGCTTAAGTAGAACCAGAAACTTAAGGCTGCATGCATGGTGATTTACGACCATGGTTTACGGGCCATAAATCACTTTACGGTCCGTAAACCTGGTCGTATTTTACCATTTCTCGGCTGGGCAGAAAGCTGAAGCTTTTTGCATGGCAGTTTATGACTGCCAGTTTACGGACCGTATAGCAATTTACGGTCCGTATTTTGCAATTTACGACCACTGGGCAGTTGCAATTCTGCAACTTCCATATTTCTTAGACTTCTCATTTTAATCACCCCCGTCCATGCACATGCATTGCTCACCTTGTATCTCATCTTAACTTAGCCAACTTCTTCGTCTCACATCGGATACTTTCGAAATCTCGCCTAAGGTCATCAAACGTCGTTTCTTGCTCGTGGACATCATGCACTCATATTCATCACTAGTTCATTCTCTTGCGTACCAACGGAAAAAATTTCGAGGTGTAGCAGGGTGCTGGTGGAGAAGAGGAGGCAGGGACATTTGAAGTAGACATGATGGGAGCTACAGGTGGAGGATGAACTGTAGGAGAACTAGTGGGATCAGGATCCTGAACAGGCTCATCAGCAGATAGGAACATTCTGAAATCTTCAGTGGAGTCAGTGCTGAAAGGGAAGATATCTTCTCTAAATTGAACATCCCTACTGATAAAGAATTGTTTGTCTTTTAGATTATAGAGAATATATCCTTTTGTGGTTGGACTGTATCCCATATGAACAGATGGAATACTTCTAGGTTGGAACTTGTCATTCTTAGGTAAAGCAGCAGCAAAGCAAAGATATCCTAGAACTCTCAGGTGATTCAGAGAAGGTTTTACTTTGTGAAATGACTCAAAAGAGGATTTACCATCAAGTACTGATGTGGGTAATCTATTGATAAGATAAGCTGCTGCCAGAACACAATGACCCCAGTATTTTAAAGGAATATGACCTTGAAATCTGATTGCTCTTGCTACTTCTAGAAGGTGTCTATGCTTTCTCTCAGCTATACCATTTTGCTAAGGAGTATGGATACAAGTTCTCTGATGAACAATGCCAAGAGAACTAAAAAGTTTTTGACATTCATGATTAACAAACTCTGTTCCATTATCAGTTCTAATGACTTTAACAGAAGCAGCAAACTGGTTTTTCCCCATAGTTAGGAAATTCTGTAAGATGACCAGAATATCATATTTGAACTTTATTAAGAAAATCCATAGCATTCTAGAGCAATCATCAACAATAGTGACAAAGAACCTGTTACCATCATAAGTAGGCACTTTGTAAGGACCCCAGACATCACAATGAAGAATATGAAACACATTTGCAGTTCTAGAATTGCTATTAGGAAATGGCAATCTAGTTTGTTTAGCTAGTGGACACACAATACATTTGTGAACTTCTTGAGTACAAGAATTGAAAGGTAAAGAGAAAATATGAGTAAGAACTTTGGAAGAGGTGTGGCCAAGTCTTCTATGCCACAGACAGATATCAGTAATAGAGGTGTTAGACTGAGGAACATGATGTATAGTACTAGAGTTCTGAGCAGCACAAAAGTTAATGGATGAGGATGAGATGCCTCTACTGAGAGCTTGAACAGGTAGAAGGTAGAGTCCACCAGACTGTCTACCAATCCCCCTTACTTGCCCGTTGTAGAGGTCCTGGAATACAAAGAAATCCGGGAAAAAAGAGACAAAACAGTGTAAGTTTTTTGTGATATGAGAAACTGACAATAGATTAAACTTGAATTCAGGAATAAAGAGCACATTATGCAGTGTAGAGTTATAAAATATAGGACATGATCCTATATGAGAGATGTCTATTGTATCCCCCATTAGGTAAATGAACTCTCTTATGATCATTATCTACCTTCTGTAGATTAGTGATTATGTTAGCTTTTGAGGTCATATGATTTGTGGCTCCAGAGTCCACAATCCACATATCCTTATCTTGTGTGTGATTAACCATGAGTGAGGTGGTAATACCTGCAGTATTGGCAAAGATTGAGGCATCACTTTGACCAGTTTCACTTGCCCTTTGCTAGGCTGGCCAGTCTCATGATTCAGCAGATTCACTATTTGAGCATATTTCTCCTTGTTGTATCCCATACCAAAACCAAAGTTATTCACAGCTTGTTCAAGGCCCCTTTGATGACTATTTGCACTGTATTCAGCTTGACTTGATTCACCAAGTGCAGCAACAACATTATTAGCAGTATGTCTATACTCTCTTTGTGAGTTGTTGGGATTCCTCTGATAGCTGTTTTGGTTATTATTTTGATAGGATCCTTTCTTCCTGAATTTGTAATCAGGTGGATATCCTACAAGTCTATAACAAACTGCCATGGTATGTCCTTTCAACTTGCTGTGGTCACACTGTATATATTTGGATCATAATTTGGATTGTAGTTATAGTTCTTCTTGTGTTTCTGTGTATTTGCATTTCTCAGGGCTAACATTGTAGTGAGATCGTTAATTCCATTCATAGACTTGGTATTTACCATATTTCTCTGACTCTCCCTCTCAATCAACATAGAGTAAGCTTTGTTGATTGTAGGAAGAGGAGTCATCATAAGGATTTGTGCTCTAGCTTGTTCAAAGGTGTCATTTAGTCCCATTAAGAACTGGAACAGTTTCAGACCATTCATGAACTTCACATAATCTTGAGTTTTAGGGCAATCACAACCAGGAAATGGTATTATGCTATCAAATTCTACCCAAAGTGCTCTCAATTTAGAGAAATATGCAGAAACTGTATCAGTACCTTGATGAATTGTTGCTGTCTCCTTGTGCAGTTGATAAGTTCGAGAACCATCTACTTTATCAAATCGTTCTTTGAGATCTTCCCAAACCTTAACTGCCTCAGTCGAGTACACAATTCCACCATACAATTCCTTTGAAACGCAATTCATTAGCCATGAGAGTACGATTGCATTGCATCTTTCCCACAGATCTGTCAAATTGGACCATAATCCTCCCTTTTGCAAGTTCCATTGATGAATCCTAGCTTATTACGACCGAGAATGGCAAGTTTCATCATTCGACACCAGATCGAGTAATTTTCAGCACCAGTTAATTGCAGTGCAATTAAAACTACTCCAGGGTTGTCAATTGAACTGAGATGTAATGAATGATTGTGATTTAGGTTTTCTGGTAGTGTGTTGTCCACCGCCATTGTTGTGATTTCTCAAATTGCTTCTGAGCTTTGAAAAAATTGGATCGGTAATCAGTCTAATAACTGTACTGCTCTAATACCATGATGAATTTACTCCATTGATGGAGATTAAAGCTCGAGCAGTTGAGAGAAAATGAGGAAGAAGAAGTTAGGGATTGAATCACTGATTTCATTGATCAGAAAAATGAGTTGTACATCATGTATTTATACAACTAAGATAACCATCATTAACTAACTAACTAACTCATTAATTAACTAATTTCCACTAACTGTCTAAGTTCTAGTAATTACAGTTTAGTCCCCTAAGTTCTAAATAATGTCATCATCTTCAATAAGGTCACTACCAGAAACAAAGACAAAAATTCATAAATGAATTAGAGAAGCAATAACAACAAATGTCCATGTATAAGAAAAACTTTGAGAAAAGATCATAAGAGCCTCTAGAACTACGTATAACAACGAATTACTCTCGAGCAAATCGAATTACTTTGATTCTTGTAAGAGATTTTATTGATAGAACTATCCAATAAAAATAACTTACAATTACCTTATGGAATGTAATAATGTGAGTTTTCGCCAAACTTATAGTTAGAAAGTTGTTGTAGCCTTGTGTCTAAAACCTCTATCATTTTATTGAGTGCCAAAATTTGAAGAACACAACAGTCAAGGATGTTGTTTTAGACCTTTAACTCTAAAATAAAGCACGACGACACAAATTTATAGTGTTGGTGATAATACAATGAAATTACAATTACAATTGAAAAATAAAATGAAGAAATAAAAAATATCTTCGGCTGAGGCGCGGATATCTCGCTCTCTTTAAGGAGATTCAAGCCCACTGCAGCAAATCTACCGGTCCAGCAGTAATCTTTCTGACTTGTCCCCTCCAGGATACAACAGCCCGATCACGTCGTACAACTCAACAAACTCTGGACAAGATGTTGAGTCCAAAGCTCCACAAAAAAAAAGAACACCTTCCTTCAACTAATAAACTCTCTTTATTTTCCTCACTTTTCAAGAACTCTCCAAAGTATATATTTTTCTCTACCTCCCACAAGTTAAGGATGACTAACTATTTATAGCTAGGAAAATCATCCTTGAATTAATTTGCTATGAATTGGGTAATAAAGGAGGTAGATAAATGGAAGAATTATTATTTAGAGGTTACAAGAAGAATGTGCATGAATATTGAGTTAATGGAGAATAATGACTAGAAGGCTACAAAGGAAATAAAGTGACTATTACTAGCCATCAACGTGTAGGAGTAATGATCAGTGGTTATGAAATTTCAAAGGAACTTATATCCACATTCATCCATTTACTCAAATGAGTAACTAGAGAAATAATGCTTCTAACATGGAAGGTCAATGCAGCATAGTGGACAAAGAAGCAAATGACCCACTTCAATAATATTAAAATGCTCTAAATGTCCTTCAAAGAATGGTCAATGCAGCATAGTGGACAAGGAAGCAAATGACACACTTTAATAATATTAAAATGCTCTAAATGTCCTTCAATCCCCCACTCATTTTAATATTAATATAAGAGAGTTTACTAGCTGAAGGTAGATTATTATGCGTAATGAAGGTGTACTCTGCATTGAACCTCCACTTAGTAAAACAATAATCTTTACTCCAGAGCCGTAGTGGTCTCAGACTTGAACTATGATTGCTTAAGGGAAATAAAGAATTATTGCTCACACATAATAATCAAGGTGTTGACATGAGCTTTAACAGCCAGCACATTGCGGCCTTGTGCTATCTCGGTTTTTATGAGTGCTTTTGAGAACGAGCTCAATTCTCATAGGAAGCGGCTTACTTCCACACTCACATAAGTGAAATCTGTCAAGGATGCTTCTGTAATTTAACACTCCACTCGTATGAGCTACGGAATTTCATTAAGAGTTTATATACTCAACCTCCACACACTGTTACAGAATAATGCACTTACACCACAGGGAGGGAATAAATAAAACAGTGCATTTTTCTCAACAAGTCATCATATGATTCGTTTTTCCCATTGAACCTGGTTATAGGATCTCTAGTCCCCAGGTTGGGTTTCCTCATATACGACTCATGAATTTATGGGCTTCAATCCCATCCCCCTCGATGTGCTCCAGACCTTTTCTCTTGCCAAGGCCTTGGTTAGTGGATCTGCAAGATTATCACAAGATTTAACATAATCAATGTTAATGGTGCCACTTGTCAAATATGATCTCACAGTACTGTGTTTTCTCCTTATAGGTCTGGATTTACCGTTATAGTAACGGTTTTGAACTCTACCAATTGCAACGGTGCTATCAAAATGAATTAAAATAGGAGGAATTGGTTTTTCAAAATAAGGAATTTGAAATAATAAATCTCTTAACCAATTCGCTTATTCACTAGCTGAAGCTAAAGCAATTAGTTCAGCCTCCATGGTAGAGTTAGCAATAATAGTTTGTTTTTTTGATTTCTAACAAATAGCACCACCTGCCAACGTAAAAATATAACCTGTGGTAGAACAGGAATCACCAGATAAAGTGTTCCAATCTGCATCAGAAAAGCCTTCAAGCACAGCAGGATGTTTTTTATAAAACAAGCCATAGGTTTTTGTACCAACTAAATATTTCATAACTCTCGTTATGGCATGTCAATGTTCACTACCTGGCTTGCTTGCAAACCTGCTAAGTACTCCAACTGCATACGCAATATCAGGCCTAGTGCAATCAGTCACATATCTCAAACTTCCAATTAAGCTAGCATATTCCTTTTGATTTATCACATCATTTTCACTTTGAACAGGAAACAAGTGACACTCGAATCAAAATGAGTTACAACATGCTTGCAATCAAGAAAGTTATCTTTTTTCAAAATTTTCTCAACATAATGTGATTGGTCAAGGAATATTCCATCACATGTTTTAGTAATTTTTATTCCAAGAATTAAGTTTGCCTCCCCAAGATCTTTCATGTCAAAGTGGCTTCTAAGAATATTTTTAGTTTCACCAATACCATTCATGTCAGAGCCAAAGATCAATAAATCATCAACATAGAGGCAAACAATAACATGTGAATTATTCCAAGACTTATGATAGATGCACTTATCACACTCGTTTGTTTTAAAACCATTTTCAATCATGCAGGAATCAAATTTCTCATGCCATTGCTTTGGTGCCTGTTTCAAGCCATATAGGGATTTAGTAAGTTTACACACTTTGCTTTCTTGGCCTGCTTCAACAAAACCTTCGGGTTGTTCCATATAAATTTCCTCATTTAGGTCCCCATTTAAAAAAGCAGTTTTTACATCCATTTTATTTACAATTGAAAAATAAAATTAAGAAATAAAAAATATCTTCGGCTGAGGCGCGGATATCTCGCTCTCTTTAAGGAGATTCAAGCCCACTGCAGCAAATCTACCGGTCCAGCAGTAATCTTTCTGACTTGTCCCGTCCAGGATACAACAGCCCGATCACGTCGTACAACTCAACAAACTCTGGACAAGATGTTGAGTCCAAAGCTCCACCAAAAAGAAGAACACCTTCCTTCAACTAATAAATTCTCTTTATTTTCCTCACTTTTCAAGAACTCTCCAAAGTATATATTTTTCTCTACCTCTCACAAGTTAAGGATGACTAACTATTTATAGCTAGGAAAATCATCCTTGAATTAATTTGCTATGAATTGGGTAGTAAAGGAGGTAGATAAATGGAAGAATTATTATTTAGAGATTACAAGAAGAATGTGCATGAATATTGAGTTAATGGAGAATAATGACTAGAAGGCTACAAAGGAAATAAAGTGACTATTACTAGCCATCAACGTGTAGGAGTAATGATCAGTGGTTATGAAATTTCAAAGGAACTTATATCCACATTCATCCATTTACTCAAATGAGTAACTAGAGAAATAATGCTTCTAACATGGAAGGTCAATGCAGCATAGTGGACAAAGAAGCAAATGACCCACTTTAATAATATTAAAATGCTCTAAATGTCCTTCAAAGAATGGTCAATGCAGCATAGTGGACAAGGAAGCAAATGACACACTTTAATAATATTAAAATGCTCTAAATGTCCTTCATATAGAATATGAAAGGGAAAATTGGGTGAAGAAAGTAGAAAGTACCTGCAGAGAAGGAGGAAGCGGTTAAAGTTGAGAAAGGCAATGATAAAAAATATGATCAATGCAGCATAGTGGACAAAGAAGCAAATGACACACTTTAATAATATTAAAATGCTCTAAATGTCCTTCATATAGAATATGAAAGGGAAAATTGGGTGAAGAAAGTAGAAAGTACCTGCAGAGAAGGAGGAAGCGGTTAAAGTTGAGAAAGGCAATGATAAAAAATAAAATGAACATACATGTTCCTGCTTTTTTCTTGAACATAAAATGGTTAGAAAAAGACCATAGATGTAAATGAAGGGATTGAAATCAGAACCCTTTAGTTAGGAGGACGATCATTCAACCAAAGCTTGAACTAGAATTATGAGTAAATACATGATTTTCTTGGCTCCATTGTAGTCACTGTTGAATTTGTATGTATTGAATAGTCAACATTAATACCACAACATTAATACCTATTAATAATGTTAATTATGGGGAAGAGGAAGAGATAATTGAAATGAGCTTCTGCTAGGAAAATTTCACGTCGTGCAACATCAATGCATATTAATGAAAATATTAATATTAATTACAAGGAAAGGGCAGAGATAATGTAGTAGTCTCTTAGCCTTTTTAACATAAGTTGATGGAAGATAATGAAGGGGAAAATGCCAAAAAAAAGGAGAAAAAAGATTTTCTTGGGCATAGAGAGGTGTTACATCACCTTGTCTATACCTAACTTTATATAATATAAAGATTGAATTAGAAACATAAGATGAATTGAAAAAGAACGTATATATTTGAGTAATTATAAGAATGAGTATTAGGTGTATTAAGTGTAGTTCAATTGGATTTTATTACAAACAAACTTGATTTAGCATTAAGGGAACGCTACATAGGTTGGTTCAGTTTTAACTGGGGTTGCTACGTTGGCTGGCCGGATGATTCAGATTTATTGATTACATTGATTTTTACATTTAATAATTGAACTTTTAGTGGTAATACATTAATTATTAGTGGAAATTAACCAAAAAAAAAAGGAGAAAAAAGATGAATACCAATGAAGGTCATTGAGAGGTGCCACATCACCTTATCTATGCCTAGCTTTATATTATATATAGATTACAACACTTAATTCAAAAACTGAGATAATTAAAATGAGAAGAAATATTGGAGTCTTAGGTCAACAATCATAATCAGTTTCTTGACATATGTCACCCTAAGACAACTAACAAAATATTGTACATGTTATAAAGTAATAAACTAAAGCAAGAATATTTGTAGAACAAGAGAGAAGAGAGTTCTTATTTCTTATGAGGGATTCCTTTACAATAAATGAGAATCTCTATATTTAAAGGGGAAAAGTGATTTGATCCCAAAGTCACTAACCCTAATATTTCTCCTAAAGATAGACATCCACATTAATAAATAATATTTATAACACTCCCCCTTGGATGTCTAATTGATAGATAATGTGCCTCGTTAAAACTTTACTTGAAAAAACCCAGTGGGAAAAATTCTAGTGAAGGAAAAAGAGTACACATTTCTAATAATACGCCATTTGGTTGCCTCATTAAAAATCTTACAAGGAAAAACTCGGTAGGAAAAAACCTTGAAAGGGAAAAAGAGTACAATGCGTATTAACTCCGCCTGATGAGAACTTCAATAAAAAAACTTTAATCTCCACATCTCAATCTTGTGCACCATCTTCTCGAAAGTTGCAGTTGGTAGAGACTTGGTGAATAAATCAGTTATCGCTCGAACAAATCTCTTGCATGTTGATATCACCATTCTTCTGGAGCTCGTGTGTGAAGAACAACTTTGGTGAAATATGCTTTGTCCTTTTATGAATTCACTCTTTAGTTGGGCTATGTATGTTGTTGCATCTTTAGTCTTTGAATAGAGTTGTATTGTTGAAATCACTCCAAGTGCATTCCTGACTTGCTTTATAAACAGATGTTTTCTTTATATGATTTGACTGTCATGTAGAATAACATCGTATGACCATAATCCCTCATAGTCATAGCAAAATATATAAATGCATCCATTGCATAAAGATATGATACTTCTGGACCAAAAAAATATGCAAGTTTCTCATTTCAACTTCTTTCAGTAGATAATCTATTTCTTTTGACAACTCTTCAAGAGTTTCAATAATTTTCAAGTCATCAACTTGCGCTAACAATATGACAGATTTGATTTCCACAAAGACGTAGGGATAAATAGACCCTTAGTCATTAAACATTCATTAAGGTGATTAAATCACACTCACCTTGCTTGATTTAATTCATATAAGAATAGTGTACAAAAATTCTAGAACTTGTATATGCTTCAGGCATTCAAAATTCTTCAGGAATTTTCATATAATTTTGTCAAGTAATTCATATAGGCTGTGACAACATCTATTTCTATTTAAATGATGTGACATCTTCTGGTGTCTGGACAACAGGTCCAATAAGCTTTACGCTTGCCAAAATGCATCATTTCACTTGGTAATAATTTCTACGTTAGCATGCTTAAATAGACGTAGAATTTAGATCCTCACAATCTTTTACAATATTGCGATATATTGTACTAAAGATATCGTCGAGGATATATCATTTGTATCGGTTCGCAATGTGACATAACTTATTGATATCTCATCACTTTCATTATTTTTAGGTACCTAAACCTCTCGTGAGGTTTTATGAAGTGTTATGTCGTAGGCTCTTCAAGAGCACATTGCCTCCTTAAAATGATCATTGATCATTTTCTCCTCTTTCTTTTCAATGATTATTGCATTTGGAACTGATTAGTCTACCACGCTTCATTCATGCTATAGACTCTGTCCTTCAGGGACATGAATTTAATAGGAGCATTTTGCAGCTGAAGTTAGAAATTAATTTTGGGTCAGCAAATGCTTCTAGCATTTGAGTTGAATTATCTTTTGAAGGAGGATCATACTAATGATAATTCATAACATATTCCTCAGCTGCTTATTCTCTCCCCCTTATGTTAGAAAAACTAACATACATCCCATCTTGTTTGGGGGAATCCACCTTTATGCATCATGGTAGATTAATTAATCGTATACCACACATAAAAAATTGTTAGATGGAAATATCTAGTTCCTAACCCTGAACCAATTGTGAGGGGAGAATTTATCATAATTTATTGGTCTGGAGCATACAAGTGATGTTGTATACAATATATCATATCTCAGACCAGCAGATGAAACCTTGTTCTCATAAGCAACGGTTTAGCTATTTACTAGAGGCATTTAATGCTAAACAAGCTTGGATATAAACCAACATTATCAAGATGGATTGTCTTGATTACATAATTTGAAAATTGTGCTCTCAACTCAATTATTTTGAGCAAGTAACTTTGCATATGTCAAACTGCGGGTTGACAATAAACGCACATGTGACCGTCTTTTCAATGCATCTATTTAAGACATCACATAACAGGTGAACGGGCCCATATTCACCTTTTATATTTTTTCAGAATTTGGGGAATTCAATCCCAACATTTGTCAGTATAATCAACTTTTCATAAGAACAAGCAGCAAATAAATTCTTGAAGAATCTTCTAGTTCTTCAATACATGCCAAATACTCAATTTTCACATCATATTTGAATCGGGATGGCCAAATCATGCCGACTAATAGAATTATTTACACTAGTAAACTTTAGGTTTACCATACCATGTGCTATATGTTTTAGTAAACTTCTGGTTTACTATGACATGAATTATTTTTTTGCACCAATAAACTTCTGGTTGACCATGTGATTCATCATGCTTATATTTGTGTAGTACAATTTGGAGAATAAAGAGGGTAACCATTCATATAAAGAGGGTAACCATTCATATACACATTTCTTACCCACTATAATTTTCAAGATATTTAATCCTTCAATCATTTATAGCTTCAATATGATAGTCATTTACTTTAGTAAACTTCGGGTTTACTACTTGAGTTTCAATCATAAGAACTTTTTATATTACAATATACAACGAATGACATAATATTATATAAGCTCTTCTGGACCCTTAAATTTATCTCCATAATCACATATTGTTTGGACACTACTAGTGCTATGATCTTCTAGAGAATTAGTTAGCTCTTCTGGAGCACTTAATTGATTTTGTACTATTAAATATTACCCTAACATCGCTACTGTCATGACAAAAAAATATTGCAGCCAAATGAATATTATAAAGACATTCTTAAATTGATAAATGACTAAAAGTAAGCATTAAGTAAGTTATACAGTCTTTGATACTTTTATGGTAAATATCTCCTTCAGGGAGAATATCGGCCATTAACATCCAAATATTTGTCAGCAACCACATAATTATTTCTTTCTTTAGGAAATTTTTGTATGAACTGTCATTTTCTTCTGGAAAATTCGTAAGTAAACATAATATATTAATGTGGTTTTGGTAGAAATTATTCTACAAAATTTTGTATCCTTTTGCCTTAGAATGATACATAATAAATGTATCTAAGATGATTTAACGTACGACAGGTACGTGCAACAATGACCTTCATACCACAATATAACATTTATATCCTTTGTTATTTTATCACTTCAGGAGGTGTGTTGTGGTATTTCTTCATTCACTTCGGGGAATAAAACTTGATCATTTAGACGAGCTTCATGATTATTTTCAATAGCTCATTATTTCTCTCAACCACAAAAAAACACCGCTTCAACATATTTCTCAAATCTTTTTCTGTTTTTCAAAAGTCATACCAATACTTCTAGACCACCAAAATACATATAGAAAGACATAATGAAAAATCATATAATTTCACGGTAATTAACATTCTTATGACAGAGTTAGGAAAGAGAATAAAACTTACCTTGATCACTTCTATCCTGCCAAGAAAGTTATGCGCTGCTAATCTGCAGTTTAGCATACCATTCTACCAAAGGCTTGGAATAATTATCATATATGATTACATAAATACCAAACCCAAACACTTAAACTTCTAGAGCAACAGATCTATAAGCTTCACACATATCCAATAAAATACTACTAAAAATATTGTACATATTCTCTTTTCTTTGCTCTTTGTTGCTAAATATAGAATTTCATTCACTACAACAATTAAGTTATCGCATGGAAATTTTGATCTAGTTAGTATAATATTATCTTATACCATGAGAAAGTAAGGCTCATTAGATCATAACAGTCAGAATACATACCGTTAGTTTTCTTTGGAAGCAGAAGCACTTCGCATGTACCTTAAATTTTCTTTTCTCATCAAGGCAACCATCTTTAAAAATATGCATGATTATTCTTGATTCAACCTTCTTATTTTCATATTGATATGGCAGACGAAATACCCAGGTTTCCATTGGCTCAACGAATTCGAAGGTTGTCGGCTCACGTAGAAACGATTAAAATATAGCTCAGTTTTTCTTCTTCTTCTAGATTTACTGCTTTAGGAGTAAATGTCAGATTTATTACTTCAAGAGTAAATTTCAAAATTTTACTATTTCAAGAGTATATTTTCAAGTTTTACTACTTCAGGAGTAAATTTTAGCATTTAATACTTCGAGAGTAAAGTTTAGAGTATTCAGAATACTTTCCCAATTATTCTACCTCTTCTGGAGGTGAGACGTGATATCTTCACGATCAAGTACATGTTCTTATTTATAGGCTTTATTGAATAGTATTTACATTCACTTCAGGGAATGGATCTATATTTGTAACATTGATCAAAAGTTCTCATTCTTAAAAAATGGAACATAATCTTTTGAACGTGGCTTAAGCATATCAAATTGTAATAGCTTAAAACCTCTTTTAAGATATTGCTACTTCAGGAGCAAATCGAGTCATGTGTATAATGTAGAGAATTTTTTTTTTCTCTAACATATCTTCAATTATATAATCACAACAAGCCTTCCGTAATATCCAATGATTTAAAAAGAATGGGCACAAACAATAGCTTTATCCAGAAACCTTCTATGCAACTCATGTAATGAAAAATATTAATGTCCTTGACGTGTAGTAACATAAGCAACAATATCTACCAAACTGATCTGAAGTATATAGCCATAGATAAACGAGACAGAAAACTACGTACCTTTGGGTTAGCAAATAAAACTATAAATTTGGAGTTCAAACCTTTGGGACGATTACGTAGCGAACTGGAAACGTTCCACAACTTTACATTACTATTCAGTTTCTCCATTGGTTAGAGTCTCATGCTGATAACATATTATAAAATAATAAACTAAAGCAAGAATATTTGTAGAACAAGAGAGAAGAGAGTTTTTATTTCTTATGAGGGATTCCTTTACAATGAATGAGAACATCTATATTTATAGGGGAAAAGTGACTTGATCCCAAAGTCACTAACCCTAATATTTCTCCTAAAGATAAACATCCACATTAATAAATAATATTTATAACGGTACAGATATTTCCTCAAAATTGAATTATTTGATGTCCACCCGCACAGGAAGAGATTGGTATAAAAGAAAATAAGACGTGGCAGATGCAATATTTACCGATTTACAGAGTAAATACAATAAAATTACGTGATAAGCTTTTACCTTCTATTTGCAGTCCACTTGGGACCAAAATTTTCCAGAAGTCCACTATATAGCATTAAATTACAAACGGATTTTTTTTTTTTTATAACATTACAAGGATCAAAGACTCATAAAATAATTGTATAGAAATCCTGTCAATTCCTGCAAATATATAAAAAGGCAGAAAATGACCAATTCAAATGAAGAAGACTTTGTACCTACTAAGAGCCTGTTTGGATGGGCTTATGCCTCTGTTTGCAGCTTATAAGCTAAAAAAAAATAAGTTGGATAGTCTAACTTATTTTTTTTGGCTTATAAGCTAAAACAACTTATAAGCTGCTTTAGATACATTTTTTTGCGCCGATTGCCCTTCGTTTGGAGTGGTCTTTAAATTTTGCCCCTCATATTTGTGGTCTTTAAATTATGTCCCTCATATTGCTGGTCTTTAATTTTTGCCCTTTGCGTTGCAACCCTGAGCGTTCATGCAAAAATCATGAGGTTCTGGGTTCGAACCCCCGCTCAAGCATAAATTAAAAAAAAAATTGCAAGCCAAGATTTGGGTCGCGTGTATGCCGGACCCGGCATACATTTGTTAAGGAATTACCAAAGTTATGTCGGACCCGGCATACTTTGCCTTATGGGCAGACTTGGCATAAGTATGCCGGGTCCGGCATAACTTTGATAATTCCTTAACAAATTTATGCCGGGTCTGGCATAACTTTGGCAATGTTTTCAAACAGCACAATAAGCATTGAAAATTCCAACACCGAGCTAACACAGTATACTTGAAGTTCAATGTGTATTTAAAGTAACTTTTGAAAAAGAAATATTTCGCATGGATCATTATGTTATATTGTCTTCTTATTTGACGAAGATATATTCGCATTAGGTTTATCTCTGTACTTACTTCTCGTTCAAGAATTATGGTTGGTAAGATATTTTAAGGGAGGGAGATTTACACACACAAAAGATTCTGTAACAAAGCAAAGTGCCAAATTCTTTGCCAAGGCACCATATAAGTGAAAGAAAGTTTGCCCATAAGTATGCCGGATCCGGCATAAACTTGTGAAAGAATTATCAAAGTTATGCCGGATCCGGCATACTTATGCCAAGTCTGCCCATAAGGCATAAGTATGCCGGGTCCGGCATAACTTTGATAATTCCTTAACAAGTGTATGCCGGTGGGGGCATAGCGAAATTTAAACTCAGCTGCGAATTTTTTTTAAATTTTTGATTGAGTGGGGGTTCGAACCTGGAACCCATGGGTTTTAGCCGAAGGACAAATTTTAAAGATTTCAAATATGAGGGGCAAAATTTAAAGACCACCCCAAAAGAAGGGCAGCGAATTGCCCCTTTAGATAAGCTAAGTCAAATGGGCCAAATTATTTTTTTGAGCTTATTTTAAGCACAAAATGACTTTAAGCTGGCCAGTCAAACACTCAAAAAAGCTGAAAACAGCTTATAAGCAACTTATAAGCCAATCCAAACGGGCTCTAAGAATGTAGCAGGAAATAGGAAGACATGAAATTTATTTATAGATATAAAATCACGCTGAAGAGTATAGAAATATGTGCAATCATTACTTCCAAAATATAGAAGATCGATATTCTTGTGACTTATGGACAGCATTGACCAAACCCCAAATTATCTAACTGTTGACATGAGCCAAAATATAATTGTTGCATGAAATAGGAAAAAGAGAGCGTTGTTTGACATGATTATATTTTTATCAAAAACACAAAGATAAAGGAGAAACAGAAAATACCAAATATAATATTGCAATTTGAATTGTATCTTGGATAAGATTCTTTCTCACCGCATGCCTTCTCAAAATGTTTATTGTTGTATATGTGTTAACGTTAGAAACCATTGTTTATTTAGTAATAATGACGATGAACTTTGGCTTTTGGCTTTGTAGTAATCGGCAAAGTTCTAATAAATAGAGGCCAATAAATGGTTCTAATGTTAGAAACCGTTGTTTATATAGTAAAAAAATCTGCCCAGTGTTTTATAAATTTATTGGAATTAATATCCGCGTTTTTTCCTCCATACTCAACAGGTTAATTTTGTATATTAGGATAGTGAAGAATTGGTCTATCATCTTTATATTAATCTGCCATTACTCTCTTTACAAAGACGTTACATAATAATGCCGTTCACACTCCACTCTTTTCACGTAGAAAGACGTCAAGCTGGCAGATAATAACCTGCCTTTTCATGGTCCATTAATAAACCCAATAATTAAGATATAATTAGTGTTTTTTCATTTTAAAATTAAGGAAAAGGCCAAAAAAATGAGAAAAAAGATAAATAGGAATGATGGTCATAGAGAGGTGTCACATCACTTTGTCTATGCCTAGCTTTATATTATATATAGAATATAGATTGTGAAGGTGTTGATGATTTTGAATGGTACAACAACAACATATCCAGTAAAATTTCACAAAGTGGGGTCTGGAGAGGGTAGAGTGTACGTAGACCTTACCGCTACTTTGGATAGCAATGGAAGAAAAAGGGTTGGTGCAGTGAATTCACATGCATATGACTAAAATGGATGGGGTTAATAGATCAGAGGAAGGACAAATTTGAGCCACTTTTCTGACGTTAGAGACATATATGTGTTAATAATATAATAAAGAGTAATATTGTATTAGACCTTTTTCAATACTAAAAAGGTAAATACGACCCTTTTCCCCAAAAAAAAAATAACAGAAACACAAGTTATATATAGCTGCAATTTTTATTTTATTTTTTTGTGACAAGGGATACCTGAAGTCGCTATCCTTTGGGTGCGCACAAGATAGACCCCGCTCCTGTGCAATAGCTCGCAAATCACACAGGAAAGGTAACCCGTGTACGACGAGCTCGAGCTCGACCCAGAATGCAAATTCTCCCGCTATCGCAGGCAGGAGGTTTCGAACCTGAAACCTTCATTATGAAAGCCCCATGCAATTTCAGTTTGTAGTGTCAGTTTCTCACAATTTGGTGAGTGCTTGTCGACAAAATTGATACTTGTCCTTTCCTTTAACTTGGCAATAGGTGCTTTTTCTTCCTAAGTCAATGCCCTAATAAATGTAATTTTGCCCACTGAAATCTATGTGAAATCGTTAGGATCACCCAATGTTTAAAATAGTTTTGTCAATTCCCTGCCTAACACCACCTACGCTTGTGAAATAATCTAGTGAGATAAAAAAGCCTAAAGAGCTGAATTGAATACCGAATGAGAAACGAAAAAGGGGAAAAAACTCAATAATATCCCTTATCTTTAGGCTTAAATCTCAATGTCATCCTTATTCTTTCACATGGTGTACTAATAGTCCTTTATGTTTGCATTGGTGCACCTTTGGTCATCTCCTAACAGCCACAAGGAAGTCGGGGCCAAGGAGAAACACCATTCAATAACCACAATAAGCTTTCACCTCGATTTAAAGTATTTAGCGTTTTGATTCTGTTTCAACCTTAATTATGAAAAAGCATCATAAAATCCAATATATGTGAAAAAGCACTAAAACAACCACTATAAAATTTCGAAACCATATATCATATATTGGCCACAGTTTTCACATTATTAACAGATATAGCAAACTCAAAATAAACAGACTGCTTCCCAAATACAACTACAACAACATACCCAGTGTAATCCCAAAAGTGTGGTCTGAAAAGGGTAGAGTGTGCGCAGACCTAGCAGTTTTCCTAGTACGTTATGGTGTAGTAGTTTTGAAAATATCAACTTGATAATTTCAAATTTCGATTTTAAAAATATCTAATTAGAAGAAAACAAATTAAATTATTCTCCATGTATTTTTGGACACGTGAAAGCAAAATAACCACTTAAATGTTTTGTTAGAAGAATTTGACTTCTTTTTTTTATTATTAAATTCGGTGTACGCTCGGCTCTTCAAAAATGTCGAGGAGTGCATGTGGTAATTTGAAATTATCAAGTTGATATTTTCAAAACTACTACACCATAACGTACCCTTTTCAGACATGTTGTTGTAGTTGTATTTGAGAAGCAATCTGTTTATTTTGAGTTTGCTATATCTATTAATAATGTGAAAACTGTGGCCAATATATGATATATGGTTTCGAAATTTTATAGTGGTTGTTTTAGTGCTTTTTCACATATATTGGATTTTATGGTGCTTTTTCATAATCAAGGTTGAAACAGAATCAAAACGCTAAATACTTTAAATCAAGGTGAAAGCTTATTTGGTTATTGAATGGTGTTTCTCCTTGGCCCCGACTTCCTTGTGGCTGTTAGGAGAAGACCAAAGGTGCACCAATGCAAACATAAAGGACTATTAGTATACCATGTGAAAGAATAAGGATGACATTGAGCTCTACCTTGGTAGGTAGAGAGGCTATTTCTGATACATCCTCGGCTAAAATAAAGCAAAAATATCTGGATAGCAAGAAAACCAAAGCAGAAGAAACAAATAGTATAAAAAACTAAGAATAAGAAATATGCGAATATCACAATAAAAAAAATACAAGAAAATGACGGAATCACCTTTTGGCTTAAACTGACAAAACAAGCATATTGACTCCATCTTGTGCAGACTCCTTACTAGATAAATAGAATAGCTTAGACGAGCTGCGTACATACTGAAGATTGGTATAATTAATATTTACAGAAGCATTACTAGTATTATTTTGGGATTCAGTTATCGCATTTCTACTTCAGTTATCGCCCTTCTGCCACTGAGACAGTAATATCGTTAATGGACTCAGAATCCAACCATCTTTGAAATATAAATGCAAGTTGCTTTGGTTGCGGCAAATCCATCTCACTACTTAGCATAAGAACAACATCTGACATTGATGGTCTATCAGCTGCATGGTCCTGGACACAAAGCAGGCCAACATATATGCATCTCAGAACTGTCGCAGGGGAGAATGAGGAAGAAAGTGTTTCATCCATTAAATCTAGTGCCTTATTCTCAGTTAAGAGCTGTGATGCCTGAAATTGTTTCAAAATGGTAACATGGAAGTAAGTAGATAACCTTGAATACTGGATTCGTTGCAAGAGATACTGCTAATTTTGGACTTACATAACTAAGAAGGTTCAAATGCCTTTCATGGTAAAATCCTCTGTTTCTCCTGCCACTGACAATCTCTAGTAGCAAAACGCCATAGCTGTAGACATCAGACTTCTCAGAGAATACTCCACCCATGGCGTATTCAGGTGACATATAACCGCTGCAACATATTTGTATAAAATACGCGTCAGCATTTGCTATTATGAACTATTCATAGTCTGAAGCTGCAAGAACGGCTAACAGAAAATATTTTGCTTGCAGAACCAAAGGAATTTACAATGTTCCAGCAATTCTCTGAGTGTTCAGTTCTTGAGTCACTTGAAAGGTTCTGGCCAAGCCGAAATCTGAGATTTTGGGAGTCATATCATCATCCAAGAGAACATTGCTTGCCTTCAGATCTCGGTGAATGAGCCGTAAACAAGAATCACGGTGCAGGTAAAGAAGTCCTCTAGCAATGCCATGAATCATGTCGAAACGTTTTGGCCAAGGGAGCTGATGGCTTTTTCTGGGATCTGACAGTGTGATTGACAGAGCATTGAAAATGGTTATACAATTGAAGAAAACAAATGAAGCATGCTCTCTTTTTGAAAAATTTCATCCTAGATCGTATGGAAGAATTGCATGAGCTCCTAACTAGGCATGGTAGTAAAATATAATTGTGCAGCGGAGTGTGATTTCCATTTCCAATACATACGAACTGTCAACAGAGAATGGGAGGATAACAAGTAAATTATGTTGATCAAGCAAAAAGCCATAAAAGAAATTACAGTTGGAACCATTTACCAAACAGCAAAGTATCTAAGCTTCTGTTAGCCATGTACTCATAAACCAGTAACTTCTCTTTCCCGTGAACGCAATAGGCCAATATTCTGACGAGATCACTTGTCCATCTTCCAGTTTTCCCTGTATGATATCCGTTACAACGGCATTAGTTTTCACATCAGCAGCAGTTATCTGTGTGTAAATGACTCGACAGACTGGTATTACCTTGTAAACAGGGCCAAATCCTCCCGCTCCAATCTTATTTATTTCACTGAAGCTATCAGTTGCAATTTCCAGTTTAGCAAAGTCAAGAAGCGGTAGTTCTGATGAATCGTTTGGCAATGCTTGTCCTTCCCACAAATTGTCTGTAGACGTTTCCCTTGAATTCTGAGGCCAGTCAGCCGAAATGTAGTTTTCAACCCTATTTCTTCTATTTCCTGATTTTATTTTGGATCCGCATGTCAGAAGTATGAGCAGACATTGTAGGTCAAACTATAATATAAGAAAGCAATGTTAAAGTTTTAAAATGAAAACGGGTCATGTCGAAGAAGAAATCCAGAATGTTTAATTCTGTAAAATGCCTGATCTTGCCAATTCCGAGCTTTATTAGTTCTGAATTCATCCTTGAAGCATGTAGTAGGCGTTTGGCCATAGAAACCAAAAACTTTTTCACTTTTTTTGGAATTTTGGAGTTGGAGTTGTGTTTGGCCATAGTTTTTGCAAATAGTATTTTTTGTTGAAATGTACTTGCTTTGGTTGTGGAAAAAATGAAAAACTTTTCAAATTCCAAATACAACTTCAAGCTGTATTTGGAATTTTCATGGCCAAACACTAATTTTTGAAAAAAGTGAAAAAAATTCCGGAAAAAAGTAAATAATTCTTATGGCCAAACGGGTCCATAGTATTTCCGATTTGATTTGATAGATTAGACTAAAGAATTAAAGAGATAGAAAGGTAAAATATAAACTTTGATAGAAAGTTTGCTGATAAATTTGCATTTTGGTATTACTTATCAAAAGATATCTTAATACTTCATGTGAAGATACATACAGAAGCCGACCTACCAATTTTCATTTTATCACAATGACTTTAACAGAAAACTTGATAGGAACGAAATGAGATTTGAACAAGTCACACTATGTTTTGAACCTACAAAGTACAAACTCAGCATAAAAATTAGGAAAGAATAGTTTACCTCTTTGATTTGCTTTCCATCTGCAGAAGATGCATCCAAAGATGCCCAATATGAGAATGCTTGAAACGGTTGTGAAGCCGATGATAAGTTTTTGTTTCCTTTTATCTTCAGCTAAAATTATGTTATGTTATATTACAAAAAGGTAACAGCAGAAAAAACTTTTAATCATCTAAGCATAATGGTGAGAACTGAATTTACCTAGTTCAGAATACGCAAGGCGAAGAAAAAAATCCGCACCATCATATGGAAACAGCTGAACATCCGTAAGTTCATAGGTCCAAACCATGCAATTAATTCTATCTAGAAACGCATAGGCTGCACAAGAACAGTTATGCAGGCACCACTCTTTGCAGTTCTGAGCAGTATAATTGTACAAATATGTGTAGTGATCAGGTAGTTCCATCTCATTCAGCTGCAAAAACTTGTCATTTCTTGATCCCTTTGGGGCTATTCCACTTGTACTGTTTTCACATAGAAGTTTAGTTCCCCTCACACAGCCAGCAGTACAATTTCCTCTATTCCATTCCTCAGTTGACTTTGGTATAAATCCTCTCAAGCAATCACAGATTGGAGACTTATTCTTATCGCAAACACCATAAGGACCACAAGTTCCATAAACATCGCATGGATTATCTGGTGCCTCCCAAGGGACCTTCCGCGCATTTAGTTCTTCTTCCCAAAGCATAATCTGCAATAGCCCTGATGGCTTTAGGACCATGATTGTAACATAAGAATCGTTGAATGTATCCAAACTTAGAAAGGCAGACCCCTGTTGTTTATTTGTTACGACATTTATACCACCTGCAAACCCCTTGTTGGCATCAGGTAAGGCTATGAAATTCGCTCCATCCCATGGGCCACCTCTCCAATAAGGCCCTGAGTTATTAGTCCATGTGAAGACTTGAGGTAGCGTTTCTACGGAAAGTCCAGTAATAAATTCTCCAGGCGATGGATCATCTTCAGCCTGCCAGGATGACAAGACGAGTTTCTCCCCAGTCCTGGTGCTGTATCCAATAACCATTCCGGGTAACAAGGTATCACAAGGATAATTAAAACTATCCCATACGGATGTTCCTGATACATTGTTTTTAAGAAATAATTGCCCTTCGTCTGTTAGCACAGCAATCGTGTTATTAGAATATACAGAGGCATTGGTCGACCAAACAGTATTTTGGTTTCCATTGACAATTCTGAGGTTCCCATCTTCTGCGATCTTCAAGATTGCAGCAGAGTCAGAAGCTCGGAGTGGATCTTCTCTGTTGGCTACCCATACAATCCTTTGACCAGGAATATTCTTGAACCACATTCCGAGATATAGTCTGCTCGAGTTACTTGGACTGAAGAAGCCCAACTCAAATTTTTTGCCAACAGAGACAAGCGTCTGATTTGGTGACAGTTGTTGGGTTTGAGTTAAGGTATCAGTTTCAGTAAACACTAGTGGTAAAAGCATCCCTCTGAACATCAGAAACAGAAAAAATTCCCATCTTGGCCATGCCATTTTCTTTTCTCTTTTGTTTCCCAGGCTGATCTGCTTTAGAAATTCACTCCCATTTCTTTTCTTCAGGAAGCATGAATCCTTGGACAAATTCTATTATAGGAAATAGTTAAAGGTTTCTGTTCAACAGTATAGCTTGTAGTTTGACATGGTCCTTGTTTTCAGTTGTCACAGAACCTCCTACTCTTAGTACTTATTTATTGTTTACTTCATTTATTTTTATTCAAGATCCATCAATGAGCCCCACTGATTATTAAGAAATAATTGATGAAAATGACATTTTTTTCTTGGACTTCAAAGTTATATTGTATCTCAGTCAAGATTACAAGGAAATTATTTCTCCTTTTCCAAGTAAGATATAAAACAAGACAACATCTTATAGTAACCTGATAAGTTCCCATGCGGAACATGAAGAATGAGATTAAAAACTATCCAGTCAAAATAACTTGATTATCAATGTTACAAAAGCACTGTTTTATTAAATATCAAAATCAACATAACTTGACTATTATTCAGTCAAAAAAGTAGAAACACATCATTGAGTTCGTCAGTGCTGATTACTCCATTTAAAAACCAAGGTTTAACTTCAAATTATTACTTGGGGCCTCAAATTTTCTGCCAACCCGGACCCATCTCTTTTCAAGGCAGTGTTGGATCCAACAACAGGTTCGTGAGTCCGGCAGAATTCAGTGTTGCTGAAAAAAAGCATAGATAGAGGGTGTGTTTGGTATGAAGAAAAATGTTTTCCTCACAAATAAGTGAGATTGGTAAGTAAGCTGAAAATATTGTCCCAGAAATATTTTATATAATCTAGGCAAACAATATTAGGAAAGGGTGGAGGGTTGGAGTGCAGGCATGAAGGCTATGGGGGTGGAGGGGGGGGGGGGGTAGTGGAGGGTAGAGAGGAGACAAATAACATGGAATGCACTGTTGAAACTTGTTTTCCCCACTCTCAGTAGGGAAGTCATTTTCCTCATTTTTAAGAACTCGTTTTCCTAGAAAAAATTTGGATTTTGACCAACCAAACATGGAAAATTGGAAAACATTTTGGGTGTGTTTGGTATGTTTTAATTTTTCCTATGTTTGGTTGGTCAAAATTTTTGGAAATCATTTTTCTTTAGGAAAACAAGTTTCTTAAACATAAGGACAATGACTTCCCTAGTGAAAACAAGTTTCATAGTAGCATTTCACATTGATTGTCTCCTCCCCACACCTCCATCCCCATCCCACCATAGTGTTTGCCTAAATTATAATCCCCCTCCCAATTTAAGTGTCTTACTTTCCTCTTTGGTTTGTCCCAAAAAGAGTGCCTCTTTCTATATTTAGTAAGTTAACAATTCAAACACCATACATGACAAGTTTAAAACCACAAAATTCAAGACATTTTAGTACATTACACACATCTTTAATTTAGAACTACAAGATTAAAAAGTCTCCCTATATTTCTTAAACTCCGTGTCCAGTCAAACTAAGACACTTGAATTGGGATGGAAGGAGCATACAAATATTTTTAGAATAACATTTTTCGCTTACTTACCAAAATCAGAAAATAAGTAACAAACCCACTAAATTTCCAGGAAAACATTTTCTAGGAACATTTTCCGTGGAAAGCATTTCTTTCGTACCAAACACCGATTTCTGAAAAATGTTTTCCTCCATACCAAACACACCCAGAATGTATATATACATTCCAGAACCCACAACTTACTAAATTCTGAATTCGCTACTGTTCAGGGTAAAATGGGGAAAATTGATAAATTTTGTCTTGAATTTCTAAATGACAAATAATTTAAGACAACCATTTTTAGAAATCACAATAGATAATTTGAGACTGCGGGAGTAGTTGTTCTATTTCAGGTGTGGAATGAAACAAACAAGTGCTTTTCTGGTGAAAGCTTAGTGTGGTTGCTCAACAGTCTATTTGGACTCGGTATGGTGAAAGCTTAGTGTGGTGAAAGCTTAGTGTGGCTGGCCTCAACGGTCTATATGGACTCGGTATGGGCGATATATTTGTTCCTGGCATTTAGTCAGCAAAGGACTTGCTGCAAATTGTTTTCTATGTGCTTTGGGGCTGACGGTATTGGACGAATAGATTTTGGAGACAGCGAAAGTCTGCGCCAGGGAGAAACACTTTTCGATCTTGAACAACCACACTAAGTTTTCGCCTTGATTCACAGGATTCTGCATTTTGATTCTGTTTCGCGGATGACATAGTCCTGATCGACGAGACTCGTAGCAGAGTTAACGCTAAGCTGGAGGGTTGGAGACATACTCTGGAGTCTAAAGGGTTTAAGCTTAGTAGGACCAAGACAGAGTACTTAGAGTGTAAGTTCAGTGAAGCACCTCAGGAGGCTGGCTTGGAAGTGAGGCTTGGTACCCAGGCCATCCAGAAGAAAAGTAGTTTCAAGTATCTTGGGTCTATTATGCAAGGCAGCGGGGAGATTGACGATGATGTCACACATCGTATTAGGGCAGGGTGGATGAAATGGAGGCTTGCTTCCAAAGTGCTATATGACCAGAAGGTGCCACCACAACTTAAGGGCAAGTTCTACAAAGTGGTGGTTAGACCGACTATGTTGTGTGGAGCGGAGTGTTGGCCAGTTAAGATCTCTCACGTTCAAAAGATGAAAGTTACCGAGATGAGAATGTTGAGATGGATGTGTGGCCACACCAGGAGTGACAGGATTAGGAATGAGGATATTCGGGGCAAGGTGGGAGTGGCTTCGGTGGAAGACAAGATGCGAGAAGCGAGATTGAGATGGTTTGGGCATGTGAAGAGGAGAGACACAGATGCCCCAGTGCGAAGGTGTGAGAGGTTGGCCATGGATGGTTTCAGACGAGGTAGGGGTGGGTCGAAGAAGTATTGGGGAGAGGTAATTAGACACGACATGGCGCAGTTACAGCTTACCGAGGACATGACCTTAGATAGGAGGATTTGGAGGACCCAGATTAGGGTAGAAGGCTAGTAGATAGTCTCGTTATCTTTTCTTATTAGTAGTCGCATTATCGCAGTATAATTTCTTGTGCTCTGATTTCTGCTATTATCTGTTATTTCCTGTGCTTTGATTATCCTATGTTATATGTGTCGCTTGCGTTATTTCATTTCCATATCGCTTTGAATCTCTTAGCCTTATCTGACCTCTTTTTATGCTTTTTATTGAGCCGAGGGTCTTTTGGAAACAGCCGTCCTACCTTGGTAGGAGTAAGGTCTGCGTACACTCTACCCTCCCCAGACCCCACGTTGTGGGATTTCACTGGGTAGTTGTTTTGTTGTTGTTCAAGCTTGATCATGATATGGGAATTCAAACTATATATGTATATTTCCTTCTTTTCTCTCTCTGAAACAGCAAAACTTATAACATTAGCCCGAGGGGAATAACTATGGGGAATAAGGACACTAATGTTGATTTCACAGCTATATTTGATCCCGGTACTTCATTCACATACTTAAATGATCCAGAGATTTTCGACATGGAACATAGATAAGTCATTACAGAGAATGTGAGTCAGGAGCGAAGACGGATGCAACCTATTTCACTATTCAACTGAACAAGTATTTTCGACACAGAATACAGATATATCATATATATATATATGTGTGTGTGTGTATGAAGAACCACTAAAATATCAAAAATTATGAGATTTCAAAACCATAATTTCAAAAATCCGATTTCAGAGCTAAAACCCTTAAACGTTGAACTCATCAAGTTTAAATCCTAGATCTGCCTCACAAGCTGAATTTATGATCACTAGTTGGAGACTTTGTTTTGATATTTGACAACAAAAAATATTTAGTATATTTTGCAGTATTATTCCCAGGCACAAGAGCAACGTATTCAACCTCTTGTGCAAGTTCCTTTTGAGTACTGCTATGGGCTAAGGTAAACCAGCTTTTATAATCTCTATGTATTCCTTCTCTTAATTTCCTAAACTCTTAAGAATTTAACACCATCTGTCTATACAGGGCAAATCAAACTTCCTTTGAAATTCTTAGATGAAAATTTGATAATGAATGGTGGCAACCATTTTATCATTTTTATCCAATTATAACATTGTCCCTTCCGGTAAGATGATACTGCTCTTTATATGTTAAGAGTTAGATCATTCTTTTTTTTGACAATGTTAACATATAAGAGTTAGATCATTCTATGTTAACATATAAGAGTTAGATCATTCTTTTTATCATATTTTCTAATGACCCGGCTTTAATCATCAGGACGGTTCCACATCATTTTGTTTAGCTGTTGTCAAAAATGGGGATGTCAATATCATTGGACATGAGAATCTATTAACTAGTAACGTCATTCTACTTATTTCAGCAACCAAGGAACTAAACTCATACATAGCACGTGCCAAGAAATATTAAGAAGTTTTAGTTTTCATCTTTGTTTTAATGATGGTAGTGTTGGGGCCAACTTGCACGCACCTTCCACTAGGTACCTGCTACCTCCCACTAGCATAGGTATCGAGTAACTCTGCCCACCAAGACTTAGGCAGATGGGAAGAAATTACCTAGTGTTTTTTGTCTCTTTCGGGATTTGAACCTGAGACCTAGTTTTCATCTTATATCTTAGAGTCTTCACATATTTTGACAAAATGAAAGACACCACTGATATGAGGACCACTTTTGCAGAAATTTTATAACTGCTATCGGATGGTTTTTGACCGAGAAAAGATGGTTTTGGGCTGGAAGCCATCTGATTGTGATTTTATATTCCTTCTTTAACACAAGAGCCTTCTGTGTACACAAAACCAATTCAAGTTTACAATGGAGATTCCTTTTTCACAGGTTATGATTCTAAAGAATCTAAAAGTAAAACTATCATGCCCATTAACAAGCAAAAGCCTAGTAAAGGGTCTGTTCCTACCAATGCACTGCCAGAGGACACCAGAGAAAATGGAAATCGTACCCCTAGGTCGACTCCAGCTTTTACACATCAACATCTGCGGGAAACTATGTAACTAGCTCGACCTTCTTTTGCTAACTTGTAATGGCTCTGTTTTTCATTTATAGCTATTATTTGATGATTATTTCTTCATAAGATTTTTCTTTATCCTTGTACATAGTGAGCTCTGTGTAAGTGGTAGTATAGAAACTTGAAAGAGTCAAAACCACACCATTTTGCCCATACTGCAATATTGTTCCGTAATCTGTATTCTTCAACTATATAGAAACAGAGGATGAAACGTGTACATAGTGAGCTCTGTGTAAGTGGTGGTATAGAAACTTGAAAGAGTCAAAACCACACCATTTTGCCCATACTGCAATACTGTTCCGTAATCTGTATTCGTCAACTATATAGAAACAGAGGATGAAGCGTAAGAATGAAACAGTTCGTGAGACTTTTCTACTCTCATGCATAGGAACGGTGTTGTTTCCCATTGTTTTAGTTAATGTATAGGAAGATTTTTAAAACAGGAGGAAAAAAAAAGTTTAGGAAGTGTTGAAATCAGACCCATTACTGAAGGAAAATAGAATATGGTACCCTAATACATAGTTCTTCAAGCACCAACTTAATTTGCATTTTTGAACTGCCACATCAAAATTTGAAGGACAACGGCCATTTAAGAAGTTATTCAATTTAATTATTTTTATTTCTATTTTCACTATTGAAACTAAAGAAGTGATCGATGAAGGATCTTGTCTCCAACTCTTCAGTATAAATAAAAAGGAAAGAACAGGAGCCCAAACTAAATGAGATGAACCCGTAGGGTCTGCGATGGCAGTAGGAGCGGGGGAAGCAACTTCTAACATATTATCAAGTTCCTCCTGTTTAAGGGGAGGGGAAGTGGTACCAGCCGCTTTGGCTGAGGTCGGGGTCCTGTCTCGTCCCTATGTCTAGCACTCTAGTAGAGGCTCGTAGATACGTATGTGTGGGTAGTATGGTCTCACGATGTCCTTATTGTATGTACATTATTGTGATAGCTAAAGGGTTTATGTATAAAAAGGTAATTATGTTTCGAAGTGAAAAGTGTTTTTTCCCATGATTTGAGTATAAGATTATGCAGTAATAATTCAAGGCTAATAGCGTTAATCAAACATATAAACTACGAGGCTTTATGCAGTAATAAGTTTCAACTCACACTTATGGAAAAACACAACCTCTTGCAAATGAGACACACAAGTAATAAGCATGGATGATTGGATTGCAAAAAGTTATTTGCGCAAAACTACCTCACGAAAAGAAGAAATTTTAGAATTCGGAAATAACTAATGAGATAATGCTTGAGGAAAAAATATAGAAAAACCAGGTATTATTAATCAAGGAGAAACACTTCTTATTAAGCCCCATAGAGAAATACAGATTGCCACAGCTAAGACTGCAACCAAGAACAGGTTGACGTAATTAAGAAGTTCAACTGACATAATTCTCTCGAACATCTTCCATCAGCTTATGAACTCAAAACATTGTTTGTGAATGGATAGTGTTAAGAACTACCTTTTTCATAATGAGTTTCTTTTAGCAGATGAATCAACAGAGCCATCAGAATTTAATGCATCATCAGTCTCAATTATCTTGCCATCCGTTGGTACAAGACGAGGGATCCCGTCGACTATCTAATTGAACAAAAGGAAGAAAAAGCAAATGACAAACTTAAGAAACCAGCAACCTGTGAAACATGAAGTAAAATACAAAAGATCCGATTGATATCACAGAAATATTCTCTTAATTTACTTTGCTTGTACCTGATGATATTTTCAGGAAAATGGTTTCAAATCAATGTTTTAATATATTTGACTGGAAAGGAGAGAAGTGAGCATTTTATTTGTAATTATGAAGATGGAGTTGGAAAATAGGTTATAACCTGTTTTTCAAATTTGGAATCCAACTTCAAGTTGAAATTCGAATTTTCATGGCCAAACACTAAAAGGGAAGCTGGTGCACTAAGTTCCCGCCATGTGCAGGGTCCGGGGAAGGGCCGGACCATAAGAGTCTATTGTACATAGCCTTACCCTGCATTTCTGTAAGAGACTGTTTCCACGGCTCGAACCCGTGACCTCCTGATCACATGGCAACAACTTTACTAGTTACGCCAAGGCTCTCCTTCTTCATGGCCAAACACTAATTTTCAAATAAAGTGGAATACTTATTCCGGAAGAAAGTGAGTAATTTTTATGGCCAAAGGGGTCCTAACTGACAATGAATCTATGAAATGGATAGAAATTATTTATAGAGCAGACCCCAACTAAATCGAGAATTTAATAGTATCTTCCATCTTAAATTAGCAGAGGGAGCCTAAACAAATCACAAAATATGTTCTTATTTTTCATATTCGAGGAATAATAATAGCAGAGAAAGTAAAAAAGAAAAAAAAAATTGGAGATATTGACAGAATATTTTCAGGAATTTAGCTGGAAAATACAAAAAGCAAACATTATCCCTAAGAACACAGTAGAAATGAAATTCAACGGTCAAAAACAATCACTCACCGGATATGAAACACCAATCGCATCACTGATTAAGGAATTCGTCTTCTCACATAGCCTTCAACCCAAAAAAAAAATAAAAAAAAATACTCAACACAAAATTCTGAGTTGCGAAATTTTACAAAAATATACAACCCAACATAATATATTACACCTACATAACCATATTTTCAGTTTACATTCGCATAACCAACTTTTTTTTTCGCAACAGTGCTTATACACATGGTATACAACATTATACGACATTATACAAATATTAGACAACATTGAAAACAATATCTCCAGCTTGTATAAAAGTGTATAATAGTGTATAAGAGGTGTTTAAGAAAAAAACTGGTCTAAACCGGGTAAATATTCTTTCCCAGTAGACATAGAGCTAAAAAACGGGGCTAAACCAGGTAATTTAGGAAAAACTGAGCTAAACCGGGTAAATATTCTTTCCTAATAGACATAGAGCTAAAAAAAACTGGGCTAAACCGGGTAAATACTCTTTCCCAGTAAACATAGAGCTAAAAAACGGGGCTAAACCAGGTAGTTTAGGAAATCGTGGGCTAAACCGGGTAAATATTCTTTCCCAGTAGACATAGAGCTAAAAAACGGGGCTAAACCAGGTAATTTAGGAAAAACTGAGCTAAACCGGGTAAATATTCTTTCCTAATAGACATAGAGCTAAAAAAACTGGGCTAAACCGGGTAAATACTCTTTCCCAGTAGACATAGAGCTAAAAAAGGGGGCTAAACCGGGTAATTTAGGAAATCTTGGCCTAAACCGGGTAAATATTCTTTCTTAGTAGACATACAGCTAAAAAAACTGGGCTAAACCGGGTAAATATTCTTTCCCAGTAGACACAGAGCTAAAAAAACTGGGCTAAACTGGGGAAAACATTATACATAATGTACCGACCTCGTATAAAAGTATATTAATAATGGATAAAAGGTGTTTATATACAAATATGAGCTAAACCGGGTAACAAACTCAAAATATGTGCTACGTGGCCTAAATATTTTCTCCCATTAGACATAGAGCTATAAAAAATAAAA